>NW_011967195.1:568261-613412 GCF_000949405.1 Vollenhovia emeryi
TTAAATATTACATCTCCAACTCCTCGTTACTTTTTCTTTCCTCGAATATCTCAAAAGATATGAGGCAAATAGAAAAATGTTTCAGACAAAAATATTCAAATTAATTAATAGAAAAAGATAATACAATAAACAATAGGGTGTTTCATTTAAAAAACCAAGTTAACCTTGAAATTTTTTAAGCGTCTCCACTTATAAAAAAATGTGTATACTATGTAATGACTCCCTCAAAGTCACGCAACTTTTGTATGTAACAATGTTTTGTACAACTTGTAATCTGCAAGTTTTTCGAGGTGTGTAAGTTAAATGTCTCACCCTGTATACATTGCCGATCTAATAGAAGAACTTTATCTTAAATTGTTTAATATTATATGCTTCAAATAATTAGAATTTGCACTGTCTCAAGTTACTGTGTAACTTGTTATTACTCGAACTACATGAAAATCTGTGATATGACATTGACGAAACAAAACACACGCTACGTACCAAGATATAAAACATTTATCCCTTATCAACTTTTAAATTATTTATAATAATATCGTAAAATATCGGGTGCTAGTGCACTTAATATTTTTCCGCTACTGCGACATTGAAGGCATCATAATATTACGTGACACTTTTGCTCTCGATCTTATTCTCGTACACAACCAGAACGCGTATAGTGAAAGACATCACCGCTTTGGTCGCACAGAGCCGATCGAATATACGCGGCGTCATTGTGACTTTTTAATATCGAGGCAACAGAGTCCTCCCCCTCCCCCCGCGCGTCCACTTTATCGATAACGCGGACGGGGAAGAATAACGTAATTGAATCACAAACTCGTGCTGTTCGTCGGCAAAACTGATGTCGTCTCACGGCGATATATCTCGTCGTCGCGATTCGTAGCAGACGGGCGGAGTCGTCGTTGTCGTAGCAGGGGGTCTCGCCAGTTTTTCACATGCAAGGAATCGGCAGTTTCTTGCTCCATTTCACCCCGCGTTTCGGCCTCCTCCCCGTCCCTCGACCTCCATCCCTCTCGGCACAACGGAGGCCCGCGCGCTCCTCATCCGTCGACCCGTTTTCTTTTTGCATCCTTTATTCACGAGCCCTGCCCGCATCGTTCCACTTTCTTTTTCGCACCCCCTCTTTCGCAAAATCATCCCGCGTCTCGCTCGCTTCCTCCCCCGTTTTCCTCTTCGCGTTGTTGTCATCTTGTCCCATCTCCTTGCATCTTTCCGTCTTTTCTACCACGCTATCACGTTGGTTTCGCTGTCGCCTGTCCTTCCTCTCAACCTCATCCTTTTCTCCTCTCGTTCTTTCTTTCCCTCTGCAGTTTGCTCAAACTTTCTCCGCTAAGGCATTCTAACTTTCTGGCTTTCATTTATCCTCTTCCCTCTCAAACTATCTCGCCATTCGTTTTCCTTACCTTACTCAGTATTCCTTTACTAACGTATTCTACTTTGCCCGTCCGAGTTTTTTCTATCGAGGTTTTCCACCGCTTCTCTATCTTCCATTAACCTATTCTCTTTGTAAACTTCCGTCTCCCCGTTTCATCCGTGCTTCTTTTACGTCTAATTTCTTTTTACTCTCTTTCTATTTTCTACTATCCTTATCTATTAACGCGTTTAACGTACTTTTTACTTTATGATATGTCATTTCTCCTGATTTTCTTTTCTCCTTTATAGTTTAAATGTTTTTATTTACCCTAGCAACTTTGGCTATGTACCGCACCTTCGATCTCATCTTTAAATTCTTTTCTTTTAATATAATTGCAACTTCTTTGGAGAGTTTAGTTTATACACTGAGAGACCCATTTTGTAGAATGAAACAAAAATAATTTGACTGAATCATTTTGTTGATTAAATATGTAATTTTTTTTATCGGTTTTGCGACAGACTTTGTTTTGTATCTGCAGTTTTCACGATTCAGCAATAAAATCACCTTTCAATGCTATGCACAAGTTTTTCAGCAGCCTCATACGATACGTAATAGCCTTCAGTAGAGTAGTATCGTGAAAAGAAGATCGATACGTAAGCGACGCTATGAAAATATTTTGCATACGAAGTATATTCTCGAAAGCATCTATAATGTCCGATAATATTATCGTAATATTCGTTGAAAGAAACTACGCCAGTCGGAAATCGTAATTACATTTTTTTTTGTATCATTTCCCTAAATACGCGTTATTTTTTTGCACAAATCGCTCGCGACGTCGATGCTCGTTTCACGTTCGCCACGCGTTATTTAAAGTCCAACGCTGCGGGGAGCAGTGCGCGCCGATACTGTAATCCGTATAAGATGCAGCTCACAAATATTATCTACGAACGCGAGATACGCCGCTACAGTAATGTAAACACGGGCAGTAACATCGCGCTCGCATCGTCGCACGCTTCCCAATAAAGTCCGCAATTTTCAATGGAATCGACCGAGCCAATCGTTACTCGCACCGCGAAATCGGACCGCGCGCGCGAGTCTCTATCGCGCTCACATAGCGAAGAGGATCAAACGTTAATAAAAACAAACGCAACACCGGGTGCATCGGCAAATCCCTCGCAAAGCTCCGTCGCATTGTCCGCGTCCGCCCGGCACTCCTGGAAAAATGGTTAATCCGTCCTTTATGATGCGACTACCTCCACGCGCGCGCGCACGCTCGCGCGCGGATTCCGTCTCCGCTCGGGCGGAAAAAGAAGTGCGCCGGCTGTGGAAATGAAATAAGCGCGTGTATATGCATACGCGCGCACCAGCCTGCACACATTCCCCCGCGCACCCTTTCATCTCGCCGCTCTTCTCGCGAGCGAAAGGCGAGCGCGCGGCCGTTCCGGCCCTCTCGGCACAGCCTCCTCTCCCTCCGCTCCGTCGAGTCGCGTCGCCTCGCAATACCTCCGGATATCGCGCGAACGTCCGCGCCGGGATAGCGGTATAATTTTCGCGTCGAAGGACCAACCACGCCTCCCCCGGGGGAGCGTGTAATCCCCGAGCGTCATCCCCGTGTTACAAAAGACAACGGATTTTCAGCGGACGCGCGAATTGCATTTTTGCGCGGCACTTTTACAGCGCACGAGAGCACGAGATTGCCGAAAAAAAAGAGGGAGAAAGAGAGAGAAGCACCCGCGCAAAACAGAGTAAATCAGATCGTGCCTTTTAATAAAATTCCGCCATTTCATCCAGTTTTGCAACGAGAGACCCGCCGGAATCGATAAGCAAGTAAAAGCGACGCGGCCTTCGTTAATGTACGTAATTATAATGCATGTAATTACATCGACGATTGATAGAAATATTAATTAGTTGTTTCAAACACCGCGACGAAACATACGCTGCATGATTTTATGTGAATAAGGAATATTCATATAAATAATGTATCACACTAAACCGCTAAATATTGCTACAATATGGCTGACAAATATTTACAAACTGTGAATACGTGATCAACCGTGCTCCTTACGCAATTCTGTTACATATTATTTGTTGTTTACTTATACGTAAAGTGAAGCTCGCAATTTCTGTATTTGTTATTTGTAATTATTTTTCCCCTGGCAAAATGGAAATGCGACCGTTGAAGGGTGGCTTGAAAAGAACAATAATTAGTTTACTCGCAAGTACACGAGAATAAAAATGTACGATTTCATGGAGAAAAGCGAAACGATCAGATTATGCAAGTTGTAATTATTTCGAGGCGATAAAAAAATTTGTTTTTGCGTACGTCGTTCGCCGTTGAACTCCTGCTGAAACTAACATCTGCTTCTTCTTTATGCTTTCAATTAATTTTTTGTTCGGAAATGCATTTAACACACAATGCGTGTCTGATTTGTTATTAAAAAAATTATTTGACTAGTATCTCTGATAAGTACGCGACGTGGCGCTAGTGGACTCGAGCATGAATTGCAAATTATCGAGCTGACATAATTTCCGAGATGAAGTGTATTTATGTAATCCATGAATTTCATGGGCGTCCTCGCGCAAGTGGAGAAACCGTATAAAGGCGGCACAAGCACGCGAGCAGTGTTTGATACAGCGAGACATGCAAATTTACCTCAATTGCGAGGGCTCGAACCCCGTCGCGGGAGGGTGCATCCGGCGTATACACTCGCTCCTCCGATACCCAGAGAACCTTCGTGTAACTCGGCCGGGCGCAGAACTCGACGATGATGTCCAGGGGCTCGCCCTCGTTTGCCGTTACAGTTTGACTCGGCGGATGAACCATGGGTGGCCCTGCAACGAGAGTAAACGGGAAAAACGGTTAACTTTTGTCGAACCAGCGCAGCGAGCCCTCCCCGCTGTGGTCGTAAATCTTACCCTCCGTCGGCGCGGTAGGCGCTTTTTGCGTTTGCTAAGAGCTTTGTACCTTATTAACGACGTGAATTTCCATCCAAATGGTCCGCTAACGCGGGGCGTATTCTGCGATTTTATTTCAATTGCGGGAAGCGTGCATCCGATTATTACAATTGCCGGGCGCGAGTGTCTTTTATAGTGCTTTTTCGGCACATGCGTCACTGTCGTCGGTGCTCCTGGCGTGTTAACACTCGCGGACGGCTAGTCGTCGGCTGATAGAGCGCATTGTAAATTTCGTCGTCGTTTTTACGAGCCCGCGATCTATCTTTATTTTTTCCTTAAATGATTATTGATGGGTATTTTGACGGATGACGCGAAAATACCAAGTTTAAGCAAAGTCAACGCAATATTTAATGCACGCGAAGGCAAAATTTTCCGTGAATTAGATCAGCAACGTTTACATAAAGATCGTTACATGGATTTTCCGATTGAGTGATATAAAGCGTAAATGTAGGCTAATGGACTGAGATAAAAGCTATTAACGAAAGACAAACGATGTCGTGATGACAGATACCGGGTATGTTTACGTTATATATTTTTCATAATTTTCTCACATAAGACAGGCATTCTTCAAGATCTTTCGGTTCTTTGAACAAGAGAATAGCGAGAGTGTATGAAAGCATAGAAAACGTTCGAGATGTATAAACTCGTGATCGTTAAATAACTCTTTCAAACGTTTAAAATATGTGGAAATCATAACTCGTCAATGCTACATGCAATAAATCGCGAGACATATCTACTGTCCCTTTATTGCGTAACATAGAACGGTTAAATATTATTAGATGGATCGTGTTATCGAAAGTAGACTTGTTTCTCATCTGTCTGGCAGACGCGTCAGCGAGGTGATAGATATTACTGTGACGTGATAAATTTCTAAAAAGTTCTAGAACCGAAATGTACGATCGGGATCCGGTGACTCCTGCTGAACCCGTTCCCGGCCGTAAATTTGATCTTCGTTGACACTTCCGGCGTAAGAAACGATCTGGAGGGGGTCGTCGATTAGCACCTACTGTCACCTCGCCGACGTCTATCGCTCTCTTCTGTTAGATGTCTTGTGCCTCTCGTTAACAATGAAAACTTGTTTAGTGGTTGGTGACCATATACAGGGCGTTATGTAATACCCGCCTCTTTATCGCCCTCTTATGTTCGATGTCTTGTGCCTCGTTAACAATGAAAACTTGTTTAGTGGTTGCTGACCATATACAGGGTGTTATGTAATACCCGCCTCACCTCTTATTTGCGGATAGAGCAGTTAAAAATGTTAAATTGTCCAGAATTAATTCCAAGAATAATAATTTTTTAAATTTTTGTGTCCCTTCTTTTTTTTTATAATCACGATTGTTTTCAAGAATCAAGACTGATCTGACAATAAATTAGAACAACGGTTTAATGGAACGGTTTATAGCATCGCTGATTTACGTGGCGTCTTGAGACACCTTCGAAATCCAAGGAGACGTGCAACGCGATCGAAACGCAGAAACTTGGCACATCGCACGACAATGCGACCAGCCCTCAGCCACGTTACCGCGACGTGCAGAGTGTTCGCGCGCGCAAATTGCAATCATGGGTTTTCGATTTCCCAGCCTCAAGGCGATCGCGATTCCGCAAATTGTCTCGCACTACCGTTCGAATTTCCTCTTGTCGCCGACTACGAGAGGTTCGTCGATAGAGTTTCGGCTTCGCGAGTTAGCGCTTGCGGGTGGAAAAATCGGACAAGGGAGTCGGAACGAAACAAGATTTTCTTGACTTTCTTCACTTTAACAAAAAAAGATTCCCATCCGGATTGGACGAGGCGAGGCGCTTCTCATTGCGAAATAAATTATGCAGGAACAAGATTCAATGTTTCAGACGGTATCGCAAATGTTCTTAAGTTTTTCTTTACGGCTGGATTAAAGCGTACTCCGAGTGATTGAAATAGTGAATTAAAAGAGTAGCAAGTCGCATAATTCAGTTAATTTATTTTTTCGTGTTTTTTTCTCTTTCTCTCTCTCTCTCTCTCTCTCTCTCTCTCTCTGAGAGAAGCAGTATTTTTTTTTCATAATCAAGCAATTAGATGTGTATTAATATACAATTAAAAAAATTGTGTATGTCCACACAGAATATTTAAAAACATCATCTAGCATGTCTTTGACGCGCCGTACTACATAGTGTATGAAAAAAGTTATTATCCTCTGTTTATTCCTTTGTTTGAATTATTTCGCACATTTCATTCGAGTTCTCAAAGCGATTGGCCAACAGACAGTTACTACAACAAATTGCACGGTATTATCCGGTCTTTAATCCACGCACTTCAGCTAATTGAAGCGCGGACGTCACTGCTTAACCCCGGTGACGACCTCCTCCCTCTGGGCTCATTTTCCACTCCACGGAAATCATGCCCCCGATCTTTTTTTTCTCTCTCTCTCTAGACGGCCTCGGCTCATCTGCACAGATTTCCTGCTTCGTAAAGCAAGTCTTCTGACCTCGACCGGGCCGTCTGTCGAGTGAATAGAAGCGGAACAGTATAGCCAGCAACCGCGGCATCGTTCATGAATATTCCTACGGCTGAAATTGCTCGAATATCTTGGAGGTGGTTCTTGTCCCTGCGGCGAGGGGCGAGTCTTTTTGCTACCCTTCCGTCAGCCCCGCTTCCGTCACCGAAACGCATAACGGCGACGGTATGGGACATTACCGGGCTCATGCATGCGGTGAGCTTTCTTTCATCAGCGCTCCGCTTTTTTGAACATTCTTACGCACCTACGGTGCCATTGTTCCGACCTGTGGATTATGCAGATTGCGTGCCACGCATGATCTGCGTGCCAGGGTTGCGCCTGCAGAGGTGAACAAGGCTGAAAAGCCTCGTAGAAACGAGAGGGCGTCTTTTTAGAATATTTATTCATAATTTAAACTTAATCACGGGCTAATTATTTAGCAGTTACTGATATTTGAATAGTTACAAAACTTGATTACCATCTCAAAATTGATTTTGGTTGAACTCATGTTAATCGTGAAATACAAATTCTAATGAAACTGTGTGACGAAAACTTGATTTAAGTTTACTTACTAATCTCACGGGGAATTATATTTGTGTATTCCTAGGTGTTCACTCGATTTCTTTATTATTCTTTCATTTCTTTCGTTATAGTAATTGTTTATACTATTATTTTGTACTATTATGTATATTTATACTTTCTTTCAACTCCTAAATTTTATTTTATAATTTTTTATGTTAAAAATAGTAAAAATTACGAAACTATTTTAACTTATACTTATACATATATTTTTGAGTTCATAAATATTGACATTTTTAATCTTTAAATGCAATTTTAAAGCACCAATCGGGACAGGGAACAACAAGCATAAAGAGGGAATGTATAAAATTCACACAATTATTATTATACCTCTCGCATAATAGAAAATATTTATTTATTCTACATTACACGTATGTCGATTGATGTTTATTTATTAAATTATCACGTGTTCTTTTAATCGTAAGAATATCCCAGATTTAATTACATAATAAATACCGTAACAAACAGAACTTCTGCGCGAGTACTTGTGTACAAAATTGAGGAGAAACGTCGTAAACAATGCTGAATGGTCCGATAGTCCGGTATGCACGCCATTTGGTTTCATGATGCTCAACCGGCGACAATGATTATGAGAGTGTTAACGATCGCTAGTCGACGACGGGCTCGGGCAAGAAGAGCGCGACGAGAATACGCGAGCTGTGTTCAACTACGACGGCACGTCTTTCCCGAAAATGGATCTTTTTCGAGAAAATTTCCTCTCCTGGATGGCACTCGTAACGCACCATAACGTTTCCGGAAGGAATCTCTTAGCAAGTTAAATGAATCGCAAACGATTGCCTACAACGGCAACGTGATTCATTTCATTGTGCGCCGTTAGAAAGAGCTTCGATGGGAACGATCGTCAAAGTAACGAATTTCCTCGTGACGATTCGACGTCGTATCGTTCGCTGTAGAACGAAGGGGTTGCACTTTGTCCGCCGCGGAGTTCAGATCGATAGCGACACGGATTTGAATCTTCTCGCCGAACATCGTCCGCCGTTTAAAGAAATTGCGGATCGATAGGCCGTATTTCTCGTTATCGATAGCTCTCATGATACTTTCTACGTATGTTATGGAAAGCCTCAGATCGTATCGTCAGTTAAGTGATCTTCAGTAAATTAATAATTAAATCGACCATGTGGAAAGCTATAACATAAATTTCCGTGTATCTTAAAAGATATAAGAAACGATAAAGTTTTTATTCGTAATAATTTTAAATCGTCACAATCTTATATCTTTACATGATCTAGGTTTTTTATAATTGAACCTCTTGAAATTAAAGACTGTCGTAATCCTTGTAGCGACTCATTTATTAAATCTACGAAGCGAGACGTCCAGGAAGAAAATTCTCTGCACGGCATGCTATTTCACAAAAATGTAAACTAATATCTTCCCGTTAAAAAAGAAAACAGGCATTATTATGTTTCGATATTGCGATAAATTTTTATGCGAAGGCATTTTACTTTGTAATGTCTTATCGTTATATCAGGAAATAAGCCAAGCTTCAATCTACGCTGCACTTAGGCGAACAGGCAGCGCGCGCAAGGAAACGATCAGGCAGAGCAGATATTTACTGTGGCGTTAAAAGAATTCCATTTGTGCGAGAGTTGTCCAATTCAAAAGTAATCTCTTCGTGAAATTACTTTCGTATGCGGCTACGACCGAACGAATCATTTTCTCACATTCACGTGCACGGGCATAGCAGCCTGCTAATTAATTCATTAATTTTCCATCTCGAAATCAGCGACGTCGCGCTTCGGATGACAACAACTGTTCAACGTACGTGTCCCGATTACCGCAAGATTACAGACACGTCTCAGTATGCATGCATCGACACGCGATAAACTCCCTGGAGGGATTCCCAGCGGGTTTAACGCTGTAATACTCGCTGACATTCGTAATATCCTCATTGATATAATAGAGCGCATCATTTCGCACTTCGCGAATGATTCGTAACGTTAACTTTTACAGCTCGCGAGCTAAGTTCGACGACAGTCATTGCGCCCTGGAAAGATGTTCCAAGCCGTTCACCACGACTGCGCGTTGCTCCGGGAAGACGGAGATATATTAAAATTACATTACGCTTTTCGCACGTCATCATGAGATTATTATGCATGAGGCCACTTGTTGTACCGGTTGGGTCTGATATAACCGGCGACCTGGCGAAAATATTTTCCGACAATCTCTCACGTCGGGCTAGAATTTCTGAGGTAACAGAGAGAGGGAAATCATAGTACGCGGGATCGTTTCCCTTAGGGGGCACGATACATCCCCGCAAAGTTCTGACGCTATCCGTGCGAGGATTCACTCGGTTACTCGTACTTCAAGGCGATAAGCATCAACGCCCATTCAGACTCGCGATAACGTCCGCGAGACGATGCTATTGTTTCAAGGCGTTAGCAAGCGGCAGCAGTTATCTATCCATTGTTCTTTGTACTTATTAAAATCAAGGTGGCACTTGCGAATTCCACAGATGTTAAAGTTGGATTAATTATATTTCACTGCGCTAGTTTTTCACATTTTCGCCGCCTCCTCCATTCCCCCTTCCGTTGTTTTATACGTGTAATAAATACTGAAACAATATCCCCTTCGGAGAAATCTTTTCTTTGTCAAAATCACAACCGGAGTATAATTACAAAATTAATTCCAAGTTCATACTCTAAACTTAAGATATTATAGTGAGTTAACCTTAAGAACATGAAAAGGATAGTTAATATACTTAAAAAGTTTGAACGTTAAAATTAAATTTTAATTATTGGAATAAAATATTAATCTCAACCCAAGTAACAAGATAAATTGGTGATGCTGCGTAATTAAAAATTAAAGGAAGAAAACATCCAGCCAAATTCTTGTTAAGAAAATTTAATTTCACAATTTAAAATCATTTCTCGCATCGCTGTCGTTATATTTTTAACGTAATCCTGCACGATCGCGTATTACCAAAATTTTAAATAATACTCTTTCGCAAAATGCAGCCGCGAAATGATTTTCAAAGGAGATTGCATAATATTCGCATCGCACTGTTTTCAGTTTTCTCCTTGAAATACTTTTCACGATTCCCCTCGCTCGCAATGGTCGATCGATTATGCTTCGGGTAAAAGCGAACAGGACCAGAAAGGACGAGAAAGAATCAGCGAGAAACCAAATTGAAGTCAGTCGTCTGCCCCTCGAGCTTTCAATTTGTCCTAAGTTAACACTGGCGCGGCTTGGTGTGTTGCCTCTTTAACTTTCGGGGCTTTCGTTTTTCCATCTCCGGAAATGGTGAGCGATACCCGCTGTTTTCCAGAAAGGCACCCTTGCCCCGAAGAAGTGTCCCTCTCGAAAGATGATAGGAGGTCGAGTCCGTAATTGTGTCAAGAGAATACCCGCGAACTATTGCCCCTTCTGCGACCCGTACCCTCGCAATAAACCTTAGAAATCGTCGTCAAATACGACTCACCCACGCTCGAGGGGATGAGCTCGATATTACTATCATCGCATACACGATGAAAAACGTTCAATTCTTTTCTCTCGAGTCGTTCCTACGATTGCGACGATACGTTCGACCCGAGGGGGCCTGGCATTTTATGGGCGGGATATGATGGGTTTCGGCATTCATACGATACTTTGGGGAATGATCTCGCATGTGAAATTATTCGCGCGACGATAGCGGCTGATATAAAACTGTCTATCACTTCTATCACTTATCACCGATTTTTGAGTGACCAAATTCATGGAATATTGACTATGAGTGTTACTATACGTGTTGTAACACTGAAAGTGCTGTTGGCAGTGCTCGCTTTGCAAGTATGTAAATGCTTTACTGTTACATTCGATATCCATTTCATTATATTGACACACTTGTACCTTTTATACCAAATGATGATTCACGAGAGCGAAATATTAAATTCTTTCGTATGTTTAAACACACATTTCTAAAAATTTGGATTTGTATAAAAATTAAAATATTTACCTATACACACATTAAGGACATTAATTCAAAAATCAGAAAATTAAAATTGGACAGAACAGGAATCGACACATAATTGTGTAAGAAATTCACAAAATCATAGTTCAAAGTATCGTTCATTGTGATTAGGATTTGATTTTGAAAATGTAAAGCTTAAAAAGCTGAATCGGTATGCGGCGCTGTCACTTTCCGCCGTCAATAATCAGCGGTTTTTTAAATAATAATTGCAAAACGGGCAAAACAAATCTTTTTGAAACTTCGCATATACTTGGTAAACATGACTAAAGAATATTTCCAGATATCGTAATAAAATCTTTTAAATATCAACTTGATTATTGATTTTTGCACATAATCTCAACTTCATTTTCAATATATTATTCACCAGATTCTTCATCGACTTGTGAACCCGGGTAGTGCTGTCAATATTTTTCTCCGCGTCTTTTTTCTCTTAATCCTTAATAAGGATAATCAGCTAGCGTCTTAAGTTTGTTATCTATCTCTGATGCAGCTTTTCTCCATTTTCTTTTATATTATACTCCGTTCGCTCTATCCCGGACATTTTCCTCAAGCACTATCATTACCGCCGCCGCAGCATCCCTGCATACCACGTGTTCGCCGTTGCATCTTTCTCGGTCCCCCGAGGACATCGTACGAACTCCCCGCAGGACTTCCGCTTCTTCCCTAATAAGTTTATGCATTGTTCTTTCTAGTCGGTGCTTCTTTTTTACGGTTTCACGGTGAGCACGCGAAAGATAGTTTCGCCGAAAAATACTTTTCCTTCTTGTGTTGTACGAACTTGAAGTTGTCGTCGTATTTACGCTTGTTTCTGGAGAATTCAAGTGCGCATATTAGCGCAAAGTGATATTCTTACCATTTTTGAAACATTAAAAATCTAGTTCCTACCGTGTCTGTTAAATTAATCGTTTAAATCCTAAACTCTTTCAAAAAGAAATAGTTGAACAGTTGTACTGTATGTACCGTTTGTATAATTTCCACCGCAATCCACACGCCGATTATCGGCGGCGCCCCGTTTCTCTTTCGGCGCAGATAATTGCCACGTCGCGAGAACGACGCGTTTATCAGGCGAAGTGCCATCCGGCAAGAGTTTTACGAGAAACTTTTCTCAGTCGCGAGGTTTCACTCTCGTAGCGCGGCAATAATTTTATTTACAGCCGGCTGCACCGACGTTTACGCGGCTCCGCGCGAGCTCGAAAACTTATGCGTCCGCGTAGTTAAAGTTACGAGTGTCACGAGACGAAATTTACGCGCCGCGGCGGCGGCAGCGGCGGCACGTATTACATGTATTGCGTAAATGGTCGGGGGCCAAGTTTTAAAATTCTGCAGCGACCGTGTTCCGGCATTGTCGCGACCGAATGACTAATTAACCGCTCGTTCGGGAAACGTACTCGCATGGAAACCAGCTCACGTTGCTTCGAAAAAACATCGGCGGACGTCGATATGATGGGATATAAAGCGCAGTCGTATTTATGAACGGAAGAAAAATAGGCTGTCACAATGCGTCGTAAAACGGACCGCGGAATCGGCCGGCCGGCGAAAGCTTCCTCACAAAAATGTGTCGTTATTTTTCGGTCCGCCAATTTTGACATTTTGTCGTCCGGCATTGTCCGACGATAACTTTCGGGCATCTCGCGTCATGTGACAACGGTATGCCATTGTTTGAAACACTAGACTCTTGGCACGGTAGGTCTGTTAGTTACGATATAATTATAGACAACGAAAAAGGGCAAAACAGCTTTTTTACAGCTCTTTTTGCAAGAGTATCTGGTAATTAATGTGGAGTGTTTGTTACTGGATTATTTTGCATAACTGAACGGGTCTTAAACTTTTTCACCTAAAATAAGAATAAAAATCGCACAATCAATATTATATGCGCAGCGAAGTAACTCGTATAAAAAGTCCGGTTTCCCATATTATCTTTAAAGAAGCGTCTAGGGTATCTCGATTGTTTTCCGCCCCGCACCCGATATCGATATAAGCCCAGAACGAGCGGCTACATGAAAAATTAAAATAAATATAAAAAACTGAAGGCAACAATGGATACACACTACCGACTCTATGCGCGAGATATAGTTTGAGAATGGAACTGGCAGATACATATCAAACAGCGCGCGTCCTTTCAGTTACCGAGCGGGAACGAGAGATAAAAGGCGTAGCAACGCGCGAGCGGGGAGCCGTAGAGCCCCGCGGCGCCTTAATTGCATTTCCTGCTCCATTTTCGGCGATGGACGGTGCCGTCAGAGAGCTACAAAAGCCGATTTCGCGGAAATAAACAGCCGGGAGGTTGAATAAACCAACGGCAGGATAGGCGAGACGCGGGCGAGGACACTCGTCAATTTTTCGCCACCGTCGCGAAGACTCGGCTTTCTTTTGACCGGCCTCAGCCCGCGATTCTCGCGCACAGGAAATTCGCGTGGAAAAAAATCAATCGCGAAGACGGGGCTGGGACACGTCGCCGTCCACGCCGAGAAACGCTACGGCTGAAGGATATTTCGGTGGAGGGAAAAAGGGGGTCGGGGAGGACGGGGGGGAGTGATCTTTTGCGGAGGGCGAGATTGCGCGGAATTTCCCGGAGCGGAACGACATTGCCGCGTGAACTTGTCGGATAATGTAGGTTAATCCCTTAATCGGGGTTATTAGATGAAATTTTATCCCGCAGGCTTTAGCCAGTACTTTCGCCGACCATCCTGTGTGTCCGCGCAGACATTAGCGCGCCCTTATTAAATACCTAATAACGCTTATGAGTTAATTCACTTTTCGAGAAGCGTTAAAAAGTCGTCCGGCCGGGAAGTTGGAAAATGGAGAGCTGAAAATTGCAATTGTCCCGCGTTACAGTAATAGCTCATTATCTTACATTTTATTATTGTGGCAGCGCAGACAGCGGTATTACAAAATTTCTTTTTATTACGTGTTTGCAATTTTATTAAAAAGCAGTATAATCAGCTACTGCAGTTGCTGCGTTCCGTGTTATTTCTCGCAGCAGCGTTGAAAATGTTCTGATATTCTGCCATTATAAAGAGAGGTAAAAAGCTTTGTGTTTTTGCAATTTCTCGATCTTGCTGACGTATTAGCGAATAATGAAATTTGTAACGATGAAAATGTTACGAACGATTGTAATCATCGTTTAACATTGTGTGCGTTAATTTTTGCATGATGTAATCCCTTATATTGTCTCAATATTACATTACATTTTGCGCTCTTGCCGTACGGTATGTAACTTTTATTTTTAAAGAACACATTCAACCGATTTGTTGCTATCATTCAAAATAGCTTTTATATCATCGATATGTTCGATCACCTGCGCTTTGACTGGTGAGAAATATACATGTGCGACGCGTAGAAAAGGGAAGTGCGCGATGTACGGAGCAGCTGGGCAGTTTCTCGATTCGATATATTATCAAGGAGTGGGAAAGCGAGGGGGGCAAGGGAACAGCGAGTATACATATGACGTACACTTGTTCACGTCTGGATTCATTCCGGATGTATAAGCTTCTATGTGTACGTGTGTATATTTTAACAATAGCTACTCTCGCGACGGCAAAGAAGAAATTCAAAGTAGCTCATACAATCACAGAGATAATAAATGATATAGAGATAAGTCTATTTAGTGTACCTTATAATTAAATCGTTAACTAAATCATAAATAATCCTTTAAGCAATTTAAATCTCTATGATATAAAACAGATGGTTATTTCGATAAATGCTTTTAATTAGCTCAATTTACTCAATCTTTTACAAGATTGGTTCAAGTTCCTCTTTCAATTCCTCGTGAATTTTCGGTGAAATATCTTTTACTGAATGTCGTTGAACATTCTTTCGGATAAAATGATAGATATACATTTTGTAAATGACTTTTACGAACAAGAATGGGAGAAGGGAAGAGAACATTAATCTATAATAACTGCAAACGATAACACCCTAACGCAACACCAACGGTATAATACCAACGGGCAATTATATAGCAAAGTTTTAATATTCAAACTACAATTTGTGCGAAACCGAGAGAGCGCTGTAATTACGTGTTCTAATTTAGGGATTAAAATACGAGAAGACGCGCAAAAACTCCTCGGCGCGCTCGGGGTGCGCGATCGCGCGCGTAATACCGAGGACGATAATTGAAATTGGATACGAAAGGAGGACTCGGTTAATAAAGCCAATTACGATGATTCCAGAGAGATAGGAATGAACGTCAGTGTTGAGAGAGAAAGAGAGAGAGAGAGAGAGAGAGAGAGAGAGAGAGAGAGAGAGAGAGAGAGAGAGAGAGAGATTTTCTCTAAGAGGTAAGAAAGCATTTCTTCTTCTCACCACGCCCTTACATCGAGAATGAATCGTGCTGCTGAATTGCATTACAGCGAAAGGCTCGAAATCTCCATCTCCGTTAATGAAACTCGCGAAACATAATACGCAATTATTCGTCAATTAATTGGATGATCGCGATTTCGTCTTCCAGCGGAATGAAATTTATTATATAAGGTTGTTCAAAATAAATCGTCCACTTTGAAACGGCTGTACTTTCGAATTTAACAAATGCAAAGTGATCAGCGATGCATCGGTCAAAAAATAAACCGTCGAGTTTTGTCTCTCGCTAAGTGCTCTATGTGATTTTCTATAGAAGAGCAACGTCGAGACGGTAATCGAGTTTTTTCCCGTACCTGCGCAAAAAGTCGCGTGGCGTAAGATCCTGATCTTAAGGAGCCAGCTGTAGAGCACTTCTTCTTTTAGGAGCAAACGTTAACCGCGTTATGTATACGTGCCGCCCTTGCTCACAACTGGAGGAGCTCAAAAATCGAATTGTTATTGCCGTGGAGTCAGTGGCGGACCTGCTGATGCAAGTATGAAAGGCATTTAACTATAGTTTCGACATTGCTCGTCTGGCAATGAGAAGTTACATAAAGTTACATAAAGTTCTTATAACGTGATAGACAAAACTTGGACAATTTATCTTTGCTCGTACACTGTAAAAAAATTACGTGTAAAATTACAATTATTATTATAGTAGATAATATTGGGACCATATCTATTAAAGGTGCATATTTACATACGTCAGTAAATTTACTTGTAAGTACCTTGTAAGTAAAATTATTACCTTATATAATAAGTAAACTGCTTGCTTTTGATTGTATAAATTTTACAATTTTTTGTAACTTTTCATCATGTATAAACAAGTATTTACACAACAAAGAGTAAAAATTTTTTCTCTGAAAGTACATAGGTACATTTATATATTTCCGTCATTAATAGTGTAATCGCTACACTTATTATGTATATAATTTTACATACTTTTTTTACAGTGTAGTACATGTCGCTAATCAGTCTGCATTTCAAGAATATTGTTACCTGAAATCGGATAAATTATTTTGAATGATCCTGTAGGATGAACTTTGTGATAATAATATATAAGCATAATAAAAGACGAAGTATGAAAGCACAATTCGGCTTATTGTTTACTAAATTCATGGATTACGAAATTAATTAATTGTGTGTGTGTATATACATACATGCAGGAAATTAAATCATGTCTTAGTAAGAGTTTGTTATTTTAGAGGTAAAAATGTAAAAGGTGAAAATAATATTTTATAAATATATGTGTAAAAATATGGAATTAACGAGGTAGGAGAATACGCGGAGTTATTGTATTTACAAATGTTAGAGGCAATATCAGTAGGGTTATTGCATTTTAAGAACAAAAGTGAACATATGTTCAATTGGAACTTGTGCGTGGCGAGAATATTAACCCTTTAATGGTAAGGTTGTGGTCGGATGCGACCCTTGGGTCTTGCTGCAATTTGTTTTTTCTGTAAACAAAGATATAAGTTTCCTTCTATTGGGCTTTTTCTACTTTAACCACCGGAAAGAAATAGCTCGGATCCGATTCCACCTTGCGAAATAAAAGTGCACCTCACTATTTGAGGGTTAAAAAGGCAAATTGAATTTGCGTTAATACGAGAAGAAATTCTTATCCGTTTCTCTCGCTTCTCTTAAAACCGGCGGCAACAACCGCGATTTCATGAACGAGGGACACGAACGCGGCGAGGAGGACACGTCCCGAGGGGCGATACGTCGTTTTCCCAACTATCGGTTCGCATCCAACTTTCCCCACCCTTTTTCAAAGGCCGGCAGATGTGGGTGGGTGGCAACAAGACAAATTATCGGGAGGTCGTGGATATTCGTCCCCCCTCGCTCGTGGCGTTATCGTCCCATAAAAGCTCGCGCAATGTCGGGGAAGTATGTGGGAATGAGAGTACGAATGGCGTATAAATATATAGGATGGCTAAAAATAGATAGATTCCGGAATAGTCGAGCTTTATTGTTATGCCTTTACCCGAATGGCTGCGCATTACTGGCCGGCACAATCGGCAAATCGCTGTCGTTCAAACGTTCGACGCTTTGATGTATAATCGCGAAATATCTGCGAATAAAATTTGTGTGACTGTCATACGATAAATATCATGCAGTTTTATTTATTTCTTCGCGGTAAAATTGTACTGCGTATTGCGCGGCTTTATCCAAACATATTTTTACATAGAATCATTTTTCGCAGAACGCGATTTGCACTTTACAACAGGATTTCATTGCAATTATTGTGATATCGTAATACGAAAATTGTTTCTCGGTTGAGCGTGATTTCGATCATTTAATTGAATTTAAATATTTAACTAGGATAAATTGGGAAGAGCGACCTGTGTGTTCTCAGAACTGTACAGAGTAATGTATCGATACTTCGATACTAACTCTCCCGGGAGTCTTCGGACATGTCGTGTTCCGTTGGTGGAACAAGAGTCTGTACGTTGTTTCGCGAGAAATTTACTGACCGAAGCGTTATTTTCCGTTATTTACTATCGCATTCTCTATGCAGAAGTAATTAAATTAATGCAGCCATGATTATGCAGTCGTTAGATAGAACGTGAAAAGTAGATTGCTGGCTAATGACTTGATAGATAAGAAATATCGTCTAGAATAATGACGCTTCGCAATGTCTAATCGCTAAAAATCGTTGTAGATTTTCCCGAAAACTTTCCTAAGCATAATTTTGAAATTTAATTATGTCTTTCATAAATTAGCGAGGGACAAAAACATTTTGAAACGCTGAATGAGGAGAGCCGGGCGTTTACTTATAGCACCTACGCGCAAGAACTTTTACTTCTCATTAATTATTGCGGACATAACGATTTTTCATATGCTGCAGAATATCGTGCGTGTCAATACGCTGATATTAATTATTCCGAGGCTTCTTGTAGGGCAGATGGTGCGAGAGCTTGTACGCCGTTGCAGTAGCGGGAGCGGGCAATTTGTTGCCGAAAACAGTTTTGCTGGGCTTGACATCAAACGAGTTAAAAGAGTAATGAGGTGCATTCACTTTTTATTATTTAACAGAGCCGTAGGGAGTGCAATTAAGCCGGCAACGTAAGTCAGCAGGGAATCTGTATGTTACGGCGGTATCGATTAATTTGCAGAATAATGACGTAATTAAATTTCCGAGATCCCGAGACTCTGTTTCCCCGAGTGCTTTACCGAATTTCTAAGAAGGCAGGGATCTCGAATACGACAAATGCATTTGCGCCGATGGATCTTAGAGAGACTCGTGATTTCATCGCGTGCGCGCATTCTCCATTTGTAAGTCAGAGAAGCCGCGTCAAATCCGTGTGTTTCGGTAGAGAAAACTGTAGCGGTGGAATCGCAAAGTTTTAATGAAATAATACGGCGTTGTAAGGATATCAGGCCCGACAATGTTGTACGGAGCACGTAGGAAAGTTTGACGATACCGAAGTGACAGCATTATCAGTTGCAATACGCAGCTCTATCCGCTGCGGAACTTTAAATCGAAAGGGTCGGCTATATAAAGAAAGGATATGCACCGTATCCGGCCGCGTTGTCCGAACGAGTTTCCGACTCGTCAGGGATGCAACGGGCATCTGTATGTACAGCAGACTATCGCTATCGCGACTCCCCGAGCGTGATGTTCGCTATTCTTACGGATTCGGATTACTTTGCTTGCGCGTCAGATGCGTCGGATGCGGAATCCGAGAAGCTCAAGTACATCTCGGGACTGCCAGTAATTCTGCCGATCCGGTTACGGGTGCGGAAAGAGATGTGCATTGTGACTGCTCACGTACATCTCTCAAAAGGATTTTATTTCGTTCCGCAAGATCGATTGAGGATTCAACAATGCGATATAAATTATAAAGATGAGGCTTAAGGAGATCCTAAAGCCGCTGGCGAACTCGATCAGTGTCGATAAGATAGGAGACGGAATTTAAAACGTCAAGTATCGACATTTTTAATTCCAAGTTCTACTCGGTCCGAAAAATTTATATAGCCAATCAATTTGCAACTTTTACGAAAAAGCAGCAATTTTATTAGCTACACATTGCTCAGACCGAGAATTTGGATCGACTTCTAGCATCGTCAACACCGTGGCTTTACTGACAATCTGACGGATGTTTGGCAGCGACCTCTCTCGAAAAAGCCTGCTGCTCTTCTTCTCTTCTTCTAGACTTGGATTTTTGGACTTGTGTTTATTAGAAGTAATCTGGTTTTCTAGGGTCTTAATCTTATTGTTAGTTCAAAGAAATATTTCTTGATTCAACTGTATGCGGCAATCACGGGTTGCCAAGCAAATATTTATCAATTCGAAAAAACACACGTTTCGATAATCACTGCATATTTAATTTAAAAACATACATATTTAAACTAAAGAAATGCTACCGATTAATTTTATTTTTAGTCATTCCAATAACTTAGTGTTCTCAGCGTGGCGAACGTTGATAGCGATACGCGTTTGGTATTTATTCATTTCTTGATAAAATTGATACGACGCGTCAAGAGGATACTGAAATTTTTTAATATTTGCACGCTCTAATATCATATGTAGTAATACGTAAGATCTAAAAGAGTTTCCATACCAAGAATATATGTATAATAAGAATATAAGAGAGGTGATAAATTAAACAATCATTTTTTTATTATAATGACCTGGAATTTGAATACATTTTTAGAACAATTAATTTTCTATATTATTAAAAAATATTCTGAATTTTTGTTCTTAAAATAATTACATATTCCGGAGATTATTTCTTCATCATTGGTGATTTTTTCGCAATCTTTGCAGGTCTTTAATAAAAAAAAATAAAAAGTAATCATTAAGAGCTAAGTTGAGATTGCAGAATGAATAATTAAGAAAGATACTCGTGATTTTATAATATATAAACCTTCGTAAACTTTTATCTTAAGAATAAAAATTTTTTATATTTTCAGCGATGTGGAAAAATTAATTCGTTCTTTTACAAATATATTAAATTAAAGCGTAAGTGTATTGAAATAATTGTTTTATTTTATCATCTTTTCTTTAGATCGAAAACTTTTAGACCGTACTATGTACGATAAAGTTTCCTGAAAAGAATGAAAACCATTATTTTCATATTATGTGCTGCACAATTGTATAAAGATAGAATTTATTAAATTTTGGAACTTTCCTAATCAGTAATAATTCTTGTTGAAGATGTACATGTATATCTAATATCTTATTTATCGCCACAAGTTATTATACCATCTATATTTTTATTAAATAAGATATATTTAGATAATAGAAGGTTTATATATTATAAAATCTCGCTTTTATGCAAGAAGTATGCTACCACAGAAATTCAAATTGAAATGTTTGATATATTATTTGCAACGTATAAAAATAAAAGATATAATCCCAAGGAATTATTCAAAAACTGCGTGCATAGTTTAGCGATATCGGTTTTTCAGTCTCTCCAAAGAATTCTTTAATTAATGAGCGTTTTAAGCGCAATATTTTCTTTCTCTGCACTAACATTTAGATACACGCGAATAATTCGAAACACTATATATAATTAGTAATGCTTTATAACGAACAGCACTCGATGTAAAGAACATCATCAAAATTAATGAGAAAATACATACAGCTGTACATACGTGAAAATCGAACGCAAGAAGAATAAATAAAATTCTTAATAAGACTCCTCGTTTACCCGTTGACGTAAGTTTTGCGAATCGGTCTATCGTCGAATACGATTTAGCGAGATATCGGAGAAAGCCTAATAAAAATTCCAAGACTTGGTAGATTTAAATGTCGTTCTACAAGCGGGAGTTTGATGAACATGAAAGTGAATACGAATGGCATTAATCATAGCAATCTCCAGGCTATCGATTTATTCGGCGAAGCTCGGCGAGAAGCTGGCGAAGTTTACCGCCAATAACCCGACACCCGAGTGGAAATTGATCGACGCGTGACGGCGATAACTTTGCCTATTACGTGCCGGCAAAGTTTATGGAAAAAGTACGTGTCGCGGCTATCGTCTCGCACGCGAGGAATGCTGTTTAATGCGATATGGAGGATATGTGCGAACGTGGTATGGTTAAATATCACGTTTATAGTCTCGTCGACGAGAGACAGCAAACTCATCGCGATTCTTTAATGTGGTCAATATTTGCCCGTAAAACGGGGTTACTGCAAAGCTGCCATTTGCACGCATTCCATATTGCGAGAATATGTGCAATTTGCAGTTAAAAACTGGTACGTAGCGATCTCTGGTTATCATTCATGCATCTCATTGATAAACGACGCTTTGTAACAAAACCATGTGAAAACAAAATCCGGTTGAAAGCTTTATAGTTTTTATACCAACAAGCGTATATTAAAAAAGTTCCATCTGTGCAGATAATGCAATAATGCAAATAATAACGAATACAACTGTATGAATAGCTGACATTATTTTTGCATTGTTATTTAATTGTTAAGTTAAACATAAGGCGATTAGACTGAAAAAAAATTTATTCGCTGCCGTAGCTAATCATGGTTCGCTAAAAACATTTTACTGCCACAGCTATAAATTTCTAAATGCTGTCGCGCCTAATACAATAAGCACAGTAGCAAAATGTTTAGCTGCAGACTAATATTAGTTGTCTATATTTTACAACTGAAATTTAAATTTGCCACATGCAGTTTGTACAATAATAAAAAAATATTTTAATCAAAAAAATATTACTTTACTGAAGAAAATTATTCATTAGGTGGCTCCTAAGCTTATTAACTTAAATTAAAAAATACTAAACAAATTAAAACATGTATTTCTTTAATTTAAGTATTTATTAAATATCAAACAGTAGATAATTTAATATTTAAAAAATTTTACTTTAATTTTATAAAATGTTTACTAAGGTATAAGTTTTACAGCGAAGAAAATTGGATTTCTTATTTGACAAAAACAATGATTTCATTTAATAAATAGTATTCTCTATCTCGTGAAATCTTTAGTAGAAAATGTAATGATTTAAATTAATTTACTTAATATAATATAACATAATATAATACACAGATTTACTTAAAATTATATATTTTTATTTAAATAGAATAAATATTTACTTCAGTAAAAAAATTTTTTTTGGTCAGTGTAGCTACGGAAGCTACACTTTTCTTTCTTTGTACGTTAAAGAGGCAACGGTTTTTAAATTTAATTAACATCAAACGAATGAGAGCGCCTTTAGCTCCGAGCAAGATGTTGGCACAATAATTGTAATCTAAATTGTGAATTCAGATTTGTTTTAACGGTCGTATTTAACTCTATTTATTTAATAAACAATCTAGCGAGATACTCGTTGCTGGATTAAAGTACAGTTCTGGCGCGTGCGCGAATTTTGTCAGCATAAATTGCCAAAATTGGCAAAAAGAAATAAACATTTCTCTCACGAAAATACGAACCGTGATTCTGAATACCAACAAGTGCTGCCTGCGTGCCAACATTCATTCTCGAAATCTCGACCTGTGGTGATGCTCCTCTGCACTTTTCTCTTCGTCCTCCCGCGATCCAGCGCTCCGTGAGACGCGCTGGGACGCGGAGAAAAAATTCTTGGCACTACCTCCTGGATACTATTATTTCGTGTTCTCCCGCGAATACCTGGCGTGGTCGAGTTTCTGCGAGCGTCGTCGAATTGAAGTCGACAGCCTACCGCAGCCAGCGCGCTTGAATTGTATGCATAATCTAACAAAATCGTGTACGAAGACAGGGGACAAAAGTCGCGATTATGCGAGGCTTCTCACGATGGTGCGACTAATATTTCGCGGGCTCGTAGACTCACGCCATCATCATTGGTGCCATCTATCGTGTATTGCGAAGCGCGTATCACGGGATGACGTGTAGCTCTGCGCTAACACGAGTGATTAGTAATGGTAGGGTCCTCGGTTCGATTCCAGCCCTCATCCCGGATATTTTCTCGGCAAGGGAAATTTAAAACATTCAGCCCTTGAAGGAATTCAAGTGTTGGATTCAGTGCTTAATCAAGATTGTGATACTTGTGAGTATCTTATAACAGGCTTATAACTCGCTTATATCTTCTGACTACTGGCTTCTGTCTTATTGTAGACTGGGCTTTAGAGATATCGCGCTGATATAACCTAAGGCGTTCCCACAAAAGAGTAAACTTAAAAAATAAAGAAGCGTGTATCGAGCATTCACGGGCGATGAGCGATTATTGCGCGCCTGCCTTCCAGCCGATGTTGTGCGACCTTTCTTCGTGATGTTGAAACTACATCACTGTCAGAGGGCCGGAAGTGCCGACTGTGTCGCTGAAGTTTCGATCGCTGCACAACAGTTTGAGGCGATGCGTGAAACACGCGCCAAGATGTTTCGTCGCGGAGCGACGTTTGCCAGGAAGCATTGAACCGTGAAACGGTAATGTTACTTCTTTTCTCGTCAATTGCGTCAATAAACTAGCTACCTGATCTAAATTCAATCTACATTTCCTAAGATCGAACGCGAATGATATCGTAAGTTGCGTTAGAAAACTCACAATTATTTCGTTTCGTCGCGAGAAACACAACTCGGTTTGTGCAAATTCGAAGTTCGCTCTCCTCTCTGATGGCTTTTCCCTCGAAAAAATTCGCAATGCCCGCACGTCGAAAAGTTTTGCCCGTTGCGCACAGCGTGTTTCGGTTTCTCATAATTTTTCGGATACCCTTAATGGCAATGTATGGCGCCTGTGGAAACTCGCCCGATACCGTCCCGGTCATTTTCCCGGGCGCTTCCCCATCGCGTAGGCGAAATCGAATATCGGGCGAAAGTTATCTTCGGGGAAGGGGAAAAATACAATTTGAATGCAGCGTGAAGCGGCGAGTCCAAACTCCATACGCGAAATGCCCGTTCGTCGACCCCGTCGAGCTGCGCTCCAGAATCATTCTGCGCCAGCCCCCTTGCGCTCCCTCCCCCCCCCTTCGTCTCTCCCCTTCATCGCGCTGTACCCTGGCTGCACAGCGCAGCACATGCATACGAAATATATAAAACGACCCGCGCCAGTGCCAAAATATGGCCTCGTATATTCGAGGGTCGTATGAGGGCGAGAAAGAGGAGCGCCCGGGATTGGTTCGACTTCGCATGGGGTCTTGGAAGCCCTCCGCCTGCGCCTCGCCACGACGACACGACGTTGACGCTGCGACTTTACGCCTCCCCCGATCGCAAAACGATCAAACTGCGAGCACATAACTGCGGCAGTTAAAATGGAAAACAAGTCGAGAGCACAGCTCGCGGCCATTCTTCCCGGTACTTTCCAAGAGACATGGAAGGGTCGACGGGGATCCTCGAGCAGCACGGTATTCTGCTTACGGGCGAACTGGTTACGCAACGGAGCAGATAGATCAGAAATGGCGGATGTATCGGGCAATTCTGGGACAAACCCGAGAGGGAAACCGCTGACCAAAATCTTGTACACCAATGCCCACTAATGCCCAATGGACATTACTTTATCTTATTATCTTAGTTTATCTTATTTCATTTTATTTTATCTTTATAATGCCCAAAGAATGCCTAGTAATGCCTAGTAATGCCCAGTAATGCCGCAAATTTGTACACCACAATGCCCTCAGCGTTTTTCCCCTCGGACAAACCTAAGAGCCAGGCTACAAAAAGCGACGGTCGGATTAAATGTCTAAGTGTAGATAAATCGGAGACTTCTGATAAATTAAAATTTAAAAGAGAACCGTGTACGTGAATTATCTTCTCTAAACAAAACAAAAACAATTAGCGATTTCTGATATATTGTATGTATTTATTTGACTGCGCAAGCGGCTTTTGGAATTGCAATACTACAGCGCAACAACCGCGCTTCAATTTGCCACTTGAAGCAATTTCCGGGCTAAAACCCGAAACGCGGAAGTACGTAGCCCTACCGTCCGGTGACTAACGCTTGTTTTTACACCACCCATGACGTAATGGCAACAAAAATCGCCGATATCGATCGACAGTTTCAATAAACCCGGCAAACATCTCCGGAAGCCGAGGCTACGCCACTCTCGGCGCGATTCGGCTACGTTACTGCAGCACGTAGCCGGTTAGCGTCCGTCGGGCCGAGTAATGGCCAGACATTTTCTCCGCTCGGGCCGGCCGTTTCGGCAACGCCCGAGTATAAATGGAGTTGTCGATATTATTCGCGGCGCCGGACGAGGTATTGTTCGCGAGTTACGTGCGGCCGAGCGTCACTAGGCGGAACTAGGCTTGCAGCGGGAAACGGAAACCAGAGGTACCCGCGGGTCCCCTCCTTCGTCTGTCCGGCTTCTATCCATCGAGGCGAGTGGGAACGTTTGCGATATTAACACTTTAAAGCCGCGAGTGATGGTACAATGACACGCCGATCTCAATGCCGAAAGAAACGAATTGTCGATTCATGAAGAGCCTGGGACGCGAGCGCGTAATTTTCCTCCAACAAGTTTTTGCCGGCCTTTTTTTCTTCCGATCGTCGGAAACTTCCCAGACAACGATACCCGGAAGTTCCCGTAGTGACGAGACGGATTTCTAGTTAAGAAGAGGTTTTGCCTGATCTGCCGAGGAACACGGCGCTGCAGATTGCACTCGGGCCACATGATGGCAACAGGGATCTTCACTGTAATCGTACAAAAGCCATTTGACCGCAAGAAAGGACGATCTCTTTTCATCAGAAATTTTTTTGGTCATTAATACAATTTCCAATCCTTCTTTCTTGAGTTGCGATACAAAATATCGCGAGTTTGTTGACCTATCTACACGGAGAGACTTTTTCCTCAAAACTTATACTGAAAATCGTGTAATGGTGGGACACCATGTTGAAAATATGTATAGTTTCAACGTGAAAAATCTTGAAATGAGATTACATTGCGTTAAAGCAAGAAAAACTTACTTGAATGAAGCGCAATGATATCTAATTCAATCAAGAAAATATAATGACGGCGCTGCAGATTGCACTCGGGTGCACTAGCTTGATGGTAACAGAGATCTTCACTGTGATCGTACAAAAGCCATTTGACCGCAAGAAAGAACGATCTCTTTTCATCAGAAAATTTTTTGGTCATTAATACAATTTCCAATCCTTCTTTCTTGAGTTGCGATATAAAATATCGTGAGTTTGTTGGCCTATCTATACACAAAGAGACTTTTTTCTTAAAATTTATCCTGAAAATCGTGTAATCGTGGGACATCATGTTGAAAATGTGTTTAGTTTCAACGTGAAAATCTTGAAATAAGATTACATTGCGTTAAAAAATATAAAATATAAAGTATATTTTATACAATAATTTCGATTTTACATAATTAGTCTATAATAATCATATGCATATTTGTATTTTTACAGTTTAACATATACATATAGTTAACGATGTACAACTCTGTTGCGAATCGTATCAGTGAGTGATAAATTACTTTTTATTTGAAATTGACGTTGCACATACAATTACTTCTTTGCATGTACATATACAAATTCGTAAAAATATACAATGCACAACTACAAACTGCGCACGCGAAGCGCGCGTTTTGTCATTTCTAGTATTAAAAAAATACAGGATAAAGGTGTCACTTATCATTATTCGAGCAAGGGGAACGGTTGGGGAAAATTCTGTCAGAGATAATAGGCGATGGAAAGAAGAGGGTCCGTTGTCATAATCGTGTCGAGATTGTACGGAACATTTCAGAATTGGTGTTTTCATCGGCGAACAATGGTGAACCAAATTCTTCGGGACAACTGCCATGATCGGCAGAATTTTTCAGTGGAAAACGCGATTTCGTCGTGATTGGCCACTTCGTCCGTGGGAAGAGTTTGAAGGGATGGGAAGAAGGGGGAGGGGGGGGGGTGGGCGATCTCTACCCCACGGAGCTGGCTGAGATTACTGTCGAACATGTCGACCGGTTTGGACGTGGAGAAATTGTCCCTGGAAGACTCTGACGTTTCATTTTCAGAGCTGGCAACGCGATGCCAGAGGGACCATTTGTATTCCACTGGTCGCCCGGCATTGTTTCGATAGAATTTCTTATTATCGCAGTAGCATAAATCGGTTAATGCCACATTTTCTCCGTACATACTTCTATAGTATATTCCAGAGTTCTCGCAAACAGCTTCCGAGTGAAGACATTTTTGGCGTTTTAGTAACATCGACATGATTGATTATCTATTCGCATAAAACTCTTAATCACTTATTATTAAATTTTGATATTGTGGACAATCTCCCTATGTATGAAAATGTAAATGAAATCACATTTCTTTCTGATTGTATGTAAATCAAAAATCTTTGAACGATCGCAGTTTTAATCTTAAAACCTTACAAAATATTCTAACCGGAAATAAAAAGTCACATATCTGACCGCAAATGAAGGATATTAAATGTTATTTTTAACTAAACAATAATAGTCACTGTGTTATCGCCATAATAATTATTGATCTATTCGAAATGTACATAATTAAATACGGAATAGGGATATTATCAATATAAATTTGATATTGTAGATAATAACGAATAACTGCTTGTGCCAACATTAATAATTTAATCTATCTGTGCCAGTAAACTCGCGTTAAACGCATCGCGTGAATAAAATGAACACAGCGCCATGTATTTATGCACAAGTCAATTATTTGATCATATGAAATATTAATACTACTTTAACGTATCGCTAATGCCTGACGTCCGTCAATGTCAATGGATTATTGCAATCAATTAAATTTCCGCCCGAGATTATTCGCAAGAATCGGACATTTTCTTTTCGCGCTCCCAATGGGATTAAAATTATCTATGCAGCTTTCACTTTGACAATAATGCTAATTAATCTCCCAGGCCGGAATCATTCGGCCGTGTAATTAATACGCGCCCTTGTATCCGCAGTGCATCCGTCATTCCGGGACGTATTATAGGTACATATAGTTGCAGATCCATGAGGAGTGCGGCGGACAGATATTGCGTAACGCGTCGAGAGAATAAAAAAGGCAGCCTGCCGGCGAGGGTGCAAATGACAGTAAACGCGGGAACGAAGAACGGGACGGAGCGGGCTGTCGTCGCGAATACAATAATTCGGTGGGACAATGTCGGCGGAGCTGCAGGCGCGAAAGAGGGAGAAAGGCCGCTGCTATTATTACCGAGCCCAATCATCGGTATCGCCAGATGAAAATCTCCACTCGATTTCCCGTGCTAAATGAGGAGAAAGGCGAAACATAATAAATTGCGCGAGTGGCTCGATCGACCGGGTCGGGAAGGAGAGCGACAGTCTCGGTCTAGGTCGCGGAGACATTCGAGCCGATAAGCGTGTTCGCTTGTTGTCATACCGTCTGATGACGGTGAATCGAATGGCGAGCTTTCTCAAGTCTTTTCATTCGCGTCCAATACGCAAACTATTCTCCGATCGACCGACCGTTGCATAATGAACCTCTCGGTAATGAGCCGTCCCATTTGCCTCGTAGAACCGATCGATTAGGTAAACTGATGAAGGATTGATTAGGATTTACGTTTAATAATCACGCGATCTTGCATAGTACGCTACTCGTAATAAGCACAAGATGCAGCGTTTGATACATAATAAGTTATATTTTACCAGAAATGCTTCGCGCGCTATATATTCGTGTATCTTTTAACAATGCCGCATCTTTTTATACGCTCCAAATGCTTAGTGCGAATTAAAATGAAAGTTTATTAAGTCTTCTCGTAACATTTAATGCGTGGTACGCGCAATAACGCGAATATGAATTTATTTGTAAGAAGTACAGACGGGACGAATGGAACATTATGGCGCAAAAGTGCGGATATTAATAAAATTATAGTTGCGATAGTAGATAAAACAGCAGGGTGGTGAGCTATCAACCGTGTAAAGTTGGACGATGTTTCGAAGCAATATAATGCAGGATAGCAAATTAAATTATTTTGCAACTCGTTACAGTAACTGCAGCGCAGCGCCATATTATAATTATCATTGTACGAACTTCAATAAGCGTGTAAAATATGTAATTAAATAAACGCTGTATATGCAACCGCGTATAATTACGTCGCCTTAATTTCATCGGATTCCGTCGCGATGCAAGAATCCACGGGTGTCATGCGAGAGGGGCGGAGGGCTAAAATTACATCGCACAATGTTCGAGCGCGCGAATGGAAAAGCTCCGCGGCCAATGTAATTTGCGCACCAGGCTCTATGCAAGTGTCACCGGCAGGCGGGAAATGCTTTTCTCAAAGTCGCGCCAAGTTCTAGCCGCGTCACTTTGCGTAAAACCGGCGCCCGGTTACTTCGCCGCGACTTCTTTCAAGTCCGTCGCGATACTTCATCTTCCTTTCCAGCGACGGATTCCGAGGACAAAATAGTTTCGCAGAGAAAACCTTTTTCTTTCTCTGTCTCTGTCTCTTCCCCTCCCCTCTCTCTCTCTCTCTCTCTCTCCACCACTCCCCCCCCTTTCTCTCTTTGCGATACGTCGAGAGCCATGTCGTAATTTCGGTCCTAATGACTCCGTCCGAGGTTGTATCCGGAAGCGAGCGGTAACATAATAACGCCCGGCCCCACCGATAACCGGTTGCGATTACGTCGGATGTAAGTCCGTTTCCGCGCGGAATATATAAGCGGGCGGCAGATAAAATCAGCTTACAGTCCGAAGGGCGGGCGCGCGCACGGAAGCGCCGGTTGATTCATGGAGGCGTATTTTTCGGCGCGCACCGATCGTCGGTCGCGGCAATCGCGATGGCCACCGATGTAATAGAGTAATAGAGTTCTGAAATCAATGGGCTGTATAACGAGTGCCCTGGGACCCATATAACTGTAGCCAACGCCGGGCGTGTGCACGCACGGCGTATAACTGCCCCGGCTTTTCTAATCAACGCCAGCCGCACCAGCTACACCGCGTTAACGTCACAATGCACCGCAAGAAATAAAGCGACGACCCGTGTGAGATAATGAGCGTGAACAATACCCGCGACGGTATATCCGGCCGCGAATGATGTTGACAGGTGCGCTAATTGTCGCGCCTACCCCGCCGATCTGGATTTGATCACAATAACGCTTTGATGCCACCGTCATTTATATTTTCTCATCGTTATACCTCGAACCATTTCATTGCGCTCACCGTGGCATCGGTAGGAGCTACGTTTCAAACAAGGCGGGCCTATGTCCGACCTATCATCGACTTGTATCACTCGGCTCGTAATAATATCCAGAATGTTTATATTAAAAGTGTTTTAATTCTACTAGCCATTTAAAAATATATACCTAGAGTATTTCAAAATATGAGTAATTTCAAGAGCGAATGGGGGATGATAGTGAAAAAAAGTTTGCATAAACATCGGTCGTATTTGACTTTCCAATTGCAGGCAGTTCTATATTTCAATATTTTCGTTTTAAAACAGGATAATCGATCTCATTCAGATATTTATTGCCAATACTTTAACAGCTGTGTAGACTACTAATACTTTGTACAATGCAAAAGTGGATAGAAATGGAGTAATATCTGATCGTTTTTAAAATATTGTCCGACCGTTCATTTATGCCAGATATTTCTAGCTCGATAACGGCGAATTCGAGTTACATTCTCCGCTTGTATTCCGTGCGCGACGATATATTTCAGAATACGACAGCGGTCACACAAAGGGCGCGATGCACTTTTACAGGCGTCTGACAAATGCAGTCGCACCGATCGTCAGACACAAAGCTGGAAGTTCATGGCTGAAGCGCACCGCGTGTTCACGATCATGTTCGGCGAATATGACGAGGTAGTGTGTTTGACACCTTCAGCGTGTACATCTCTATCGTGATGGTCGTGCCTCAGGCTGAGGAGACAAGCGAACAAACAACACATATAGACGTGCTTAACATGTGTATTAAGCAACGGACGGGATACGTCGGTTATTAAGCAGAGCCTTGCGGTATGGAAGCAATCATGATTCGGTCTTACGTAATAAAGGCAGTTCGGATCGAACATGTCTGTCGTAGACAACGCAGAAATTGTCAAGTATAAAATCGTTACTTCGAAACAAATTAAGATTTACTTGTTGATTATAGCAATGTTAAGCGGATATTGTAAAAATTTGTACAATATAATAACGCCAAAGTAAAAGAATTCACATTTACACATTCTATATTCCATAAACGAAGGAACAAATCTTTTGAAAATTATAACAAAGTTTTAAGTCTGAATATTTTGATACAACATGAAGCGAAATGAAACCGCTTCCATTTTGTGAATTAATAACTTTCTGATAAATACAGCTGTCTGTATTCTAGGAAAAAAAGACAGCAACCCATTTTGGGGCCCACAATTAGTAATCGACTTATTTGAATTGTTCGTAACTCTACTCTGGGAAAAATTTTGACCGTTTTTTTGCAGTTAAGCAACTTAATTTCGGTTAGTGCCTCTTAAGTATATCGGGATGTTTCATGAATGTGTGCCAGAAAGACTTTTCCAGGCGCTATTAAGACAGTAGCGTAGATGAGACGTTTAGAAAATGCCACGTTCGCGGTGCATAATTCTACGTATATTAATTCGGTTTTGAAATTAAACAGCCGGAAGCAATGTTGCAATATTTGCTTAACCTTTGCATACGCATAGATATTAGAAACGCGCGGCGCGAGTGTGTCAGATGCACAAAGCGCTCTGCGAAGCGTCGGTATAACCGCAGGTACCGCGCTGTATAAGAGCCGCGAGAGCGCAATTTTTCACATTACATCGTGGAAAGGGATTCCCGGCACCGTGGACGTAAATTTCACTTAACACTTTTACGACGGCGCAATACATCGACGATTCATTCTGACCCAGTTTGTAGATCAGCCGCAGGAATGGAGCCTCGATGTCGTCCCTATAACTGGATATAGAAAATCGAAGCTGCATAATCTGACGAATCGAGAGCAACCACTCGACAGTAACCACGTAGGCTTATCTGGTATCTGCTGTTTCAACAATGTCGGCTTCTGTGCTAGCGGTCCTCTCTCACGATATAAAAATATCGCGCTACTTTTACTACGCGGATATAACGATGCTACAAAAGCTTGTTTAATTTATAAATTCCGTTGGAGAACGTACGATAAATCGCAGCCTTTTCCAACGTTACATAGAAATTATATCATATTATTGGAATGAGAGTAAAATTAAATTCGTGGATAGGTATTAAATATCCATGCTATAATCCATGCAATTCTTAAATTACAAATCTGTAAAATTATACCTGAAGTTAAATAAAAAAAGAAATTTTCCATCTGTCTTGGCACTTTAATTGACAAAGAATTGATTTTTGATTACGCATAATGCACAAATTTATATCTGTCGACACTGAAGCAGCGGTCGCAAATAAGTAAGAGACGCAGAAGATCAGCCATTAAAATTTTTCTGCAACAGTCACGGACTACCATTAAGGAACAATGAAGCAATTGGACGAAACGCACTTGAATCTATATAATATGGGCTTAGGTATGGGCAAGAGAGGTAAGCGAGATTGTGGACTATTGGTCACGTAATGTCAAGTGCACCTTGGGTTTATCGTAAGCAGCATTTGACTCGAGTACATCGATCGATATCGAGAAACATCGGCCAGCCTCGAACCACCCCGGGGTTAGTGGGCACTCTGGTCAGTGGCATGGAAAACGGTCCAATTATGGATGACGCCTTTGATCGAGCTCGCGTGTTTAGCTAAGCGACAATAAAGGAGAAACTGCTCGCTAAGGATCGTCGTTAAAGATCGCTACTGCATGTTGCATCGGCCGCTGCTTAATGGCGCGCGCGGTAGACAGACGCGTGATCCCAAAGCGCTATTATTACAGCACCAACACATTTTTGCTGTTACTATAATCTGAGCATTATGGTCTTTGGCAACCTTCGATAAGCACTCGTTACGCGAGGATTATATTCGTTAGGACAGCTATGTCGACAATCCGGATAAATTAACGACTCTTTGACCTGTTACATCTCTTCCTATAAATTATAGTGCTCTACTATGAAACATATAATGGAAATATATTTTTTATGTAATAATACACGGAGAGAATGCCTTTTAAAATTTATTGAAGAATATTCTGAATATCGTGTAATCGTAGAACATGGCTTTTTGAAGAACTGTATGAGAGTTTTATGAAATTTTACGATATCTTCACTGAAAAAAAATCTGGTTGCATTAATTGGAAATCTGGTAGATTCGACCAGTCGTCTCTTAGAAAATGGACGAATTAGAATTTCTTTAGGATTTACTAGACGTATAGCGAAGTCTATCAAACTTTTGGTTATGAAATATCGAGCCCTATCGCGATAACTAGAAATTCCGTTGGGTTTGACGTGCCAGCGAAATTGCCGCCCCTCCCCCCTCCCTTGTACTGAATCTAAATAAATCAAAATTTATTTTGTTGAATTGGATAAGGTAGGAAAATTTTCTTCTTATAAAATCAATAAATAAAGCAGTTCTTTTTTATATAAAGCGGATTCTTTTCTGGCATAAAGCGCTTTTCCATTTGACATAAAATACAAATATCCAAAGAAAGATACGTCGACCCCCTATCATCGAAAAACAGCAGTCAATTTTTGGAGTGATTATATGCATTTCTTGTTTCCTTACATAATCCGAAATCTTCGAATTGTTATTTGGACATAATAATTAATAATATCGTCAATATTATACTTGAAATACTAATTGTAGCATTTCAAATTTATTTTCAATAATGTTTTTCATAAAGGATTTTATATTTGTCAATATTTAGTTCTGGAAACAAATTTGAAATAGTTGCAGGCTTTTTCGAGAGAGGTCACTGCCAAACATCCGTCAGATTGTCAGTAAAGCCATGGTGTTGACGATACTAGAATTCGCTCCAAAATCTCGGCCCGAGCAATGTGTAGCTAATAAAATTGCTAATAAAAGTTGAAAATTGATTGGCTATAAATTTCTCGGACCGAATAGAACTTGGATTAAAAAATGTCGATAATTGACGTTTTTAATTCCGTCTCCTATCTTATCGACACTGATCGAGTTCGCCAGCGGCTTTAGGATCCCCTTAAGTGGAATTGAAAGATTTGAACGTAATGCTGACCGATAACAACATTACCAAGCTTAAGCTACTTCGTGCGCGAGAAATCAAACTGTAAGCGTGTAACAGCGGACTTTTATTCCGCTTATTGGTCGTAAAGTAATACGCGTCTGTCTTCCGTTCTACCTTGGGCGAGGTGCGTATTTAACATAAAAATAAAAATATGTGTTCCGCGAAGCGGATTATTGTCAGCGAGAAATGGCAGGATGATAAAATGCGCAGATAGAAAGAATGGAAAACTCGAACAGAATTTTAAAGCCACACGTTTTCGATAAAAGCCGGGTCGGCGCATCGCTGATGCAACCGCAAGAAACAGTAGCTCGCAGATTGCAACTCAGGGGGGGGGGGGGTAAAAAAGAAGGGAAAAAAAATTCGAAGAAACTCGGTTTCGCCGACAAGAGCAGGCAATGCTCTCGTGAAAAACACACTGCGGACGTTCCTTCTACCTTGAGATCCCGCCGGGACCACTTGTACGTCCTTCCCTTCGTCAGATAAGCAGACGTCTCGGTCCGACTACAATATAAACAGGTTGCGAACGAATTACTTGCACGCCCATCGTGCAGCGAGCGATGCGTAGTTTCATCGTGGAACGCATGCATGTTCCATTCCCGTGGTACCGCGTTTATGATATCCTATACAAGTATCAAATTAAACATCTTTATTAAACGCATACAATGTGTCTCTACAGAACAACTTAATATATTATATAATACATTTGAACGTTTCGAATTTGACTTGTGCATTTATTAAATCTGACATCTTTAACTGCCGTTTTCTTACTACGATTTGTTCTAGTGCTCCAAATGTGACATAATTAATTTTGAGAGAACGAAGTTTACTGAGACTAGGTTTTGTTTCGGACAATACGTGCGTAGATTGTTACAATACTATCGAACAAACAGTAAGAAGACATTAAAAAATATTTTTCTTAAAATAAAAAACTGTTTCAGTTTCGCTTTAAAAATGATAGAGATATAAGTAGGCTTATATATGCAGGACAATTATTTAGAATTAAAAGATCCTGCAGAAATTTGTATATATATTTTATCACTTTTTTTATAACTTTTTGGACAGGAAACTTTTAGACTTTTCCTAAACTTTGGACTTTTATGCGTAATCTCAGCAGTGTCACACCATTTTAAGGACCAACATTCAGTTCTTTTAGTGGTATAGAAAAATTATTTCATCTAAAAAATTGAAGCAGAGGGTGAATATATTGAAAAATAAAAATGGTTGTTTTACTTCATCACTTCTTTTATATCTTTGAGCTGGGAGCTTTTGGATCTTATTACTATATGCGTAGTAAAATTAATTACGTATGCGACTGACGTTTTAAGTTTCTTAAAGCGACGTACACGTGACGTTATGACGAGGAAAACAATCTCAAGGCAAAAGATATCGTGTTGCGTAACTGCGAGAAAGACTCATTTAACTAGTCGAGGAGGTAACCTTTCAAATGCAAGTCCTTTAAGACATAGCAAGGTGGCAGGGATGCACTACAAATGCCGACGTCCTGCGCAAAGGAGCCGTTCGCAAGTGGAAACAGCATCTTTCGCCCAAGCTCCTGATGTAACGCAACGTTTTAACATGGCTTGACGTCTTGAAAAGCGTCTCGACAAAGAAGAAAACGTGACGTTTCTATTGGCTCCTTTCACCTGCATGAAATAGATCGAAGAGTCCGAATCGTCTTACGAAAGGTGAACGATAGAACGAAGAGAAATACCTACGTCCACATTTTTCACTTACAACATTTGTCTCTCTATGAAAGCAAGCTTTGCGGCATTTTTCTTGAGTACAGCACCATCGATATATTCCGAGCTATCATTAAAAGACCCGTTACGGTTCACAATTCGCGCGATTTATTGTAGTAGATTCATCATCAAGATGAATTTATACCTACAAATATATAGTGACGCCATATTTCTTTTTATAGCGTAGAAATACATGCAATAATAGAGACGCGAGCGTGTGTCTTAATCATTTTTAATAGCCTCTGCGTCACATGTAATGCCGCTGCTTTCGGTTTTCCCGGGCGGATCTAATATTTATCAGTGCGACATCAACCAGGTATATAATAAATAATTAAAAGACGCGCGCAAGTCACAGCGTCGGGGAACCTTTCTCCGGGATATTAAATTTATTTTGTACGCGCACGCGGCTCCGTGCATCGTCTTGAAAACTGCATTAAATATTTATATTAAAACACTCAGTGTGCTCCATCCATTCCTCAACTTTGAATTTCCGCGCATCTCGCTCGCCGTCCACGGCAATAATAAGGCAAGCGGATGCTGCACATGGCTCCCTGGATCGATCCTGAAACTCGTACGTTCGTTCGCGCGACAGGATACGACGCTTAAGTGCACGATCTTTGCACACTTGGATGCTCTTTCGGATCACGACTCTGCAGCGTGCAATCGGGACGCAAGCAGCGGTCGACGCAAAAAAAAAAAGAGTTCGATATCCCACAATGGCGTATCCGGATCGATCCCGCCACACGCCCGTCGACCGGCCAACGGAAGTCGTCCGGGTCTCGTCGGATTTCCCTCGTACGCGCTGATAGCGCGCCGGTTTGTCGCCCGCATCGAAAAAGTACGGCCGGAAGTCGAAAATCACGATTTTCGCGATCGCCCGCCGCCGCCGCCGCCGTCGACATTTGTCCGCGGGCCCGTCGTGCCGGGCCGAGCCTGGCTTTTGTTCCGCCGACAATGAAGCGCAAAACCGATTGGACGGGACGTTGGCAATCGCGCTGCCGCTGTCGATCGATAGCAATCAACGTAGTTCGAATAAGAGAATCCGAGCCGTAATGGTCACGCGCAGAGGGTAACTCCGCCCTGGACCCGCTGAAATTGAGCCTTCTCGAGCAACGATGTTTTTGCGATAATCACTCGCATGATTTTGCGGCTTTCCAGCTGATCCGACTTGGCAGTCAGGGTGGAGATTTTAATGACTCAGGGCTCTCGCAGTTGTACACGAAAGATAGAGAACACAGAAAAGATAAGAGGTATCCACGCGTGGTTCCTAGCTTTTTGGCCAGTGTGTTGTGTTTAGAGAAGACGTTTGAGATCTTAGAACAACAAAGATTAAGCACATGAATTTCAAGGAATTTTCAGAAAACATTACACTGATATAATCTAACGGTTGAAAGGCTTTGCCGTAAAAAAGATAAAACTCATGTTATTAAGACGTATGGTCTACACGAGAAAAGATTGACATTGTTAAACGTGAGCGATAGATGGAGATATCAAATGATTATATAGGTGTATATATTAATAAGAAGTGCGTGTGAATAACGGGACCTATCAATTGCTCGCGGCATCGAAATATGATCGTAATTTTCGACGAGATGGAAAGTTCTGGCGGTGGCAATTCAGCAATTAAAATCTCATCCGAAATACGAGCCGGAATCATCATCAGCCGGCGAACTTTCCCGGTCACCGGAGACAATGAAAGTGAATTTTGATAAGTTCCAAACTCCCCGGAAACCGTCGTTCAACACCGAGCTTATTAAGAAGGAAGAGGGTTGAAACTCACTCGCGATCTCTTGTTGTTTACTGGCGGTGTGCGACGCCATTTTATTTCGCAGGCTCTTTTCTCAGCTTAATGAAAGAGACGTGATGTTTGCGATGCGGAAACGGCAAAACTTTTCTGCCGGGATATTTTCAGAAAGATTCATATCCCAAGGAATGTAGTCCCGTATTTTCCATAGAGAGAAAGAAAGAGACGGAAAGATTAACATGTCGCGAGTCCGAAACGCGTACTCGCTAAGCCGAGCAATCTCATTCGAGATAAAAGTATTAAAGATACCAGGTTTTAAAAATTTGCGGGATCTCGTAACGTGTGTCAAACGATGTTTTCCCTTATTGTAAAAATTCTTGTTCGAGTTTACTCATTTGCCAAAATCAAATTCAATGTAAGTTCATTAACGTACCGCTTTCGGCATCGAGCTCTGGGAGACCCAAGTTGTGCGACGGTATGAAATATGCAGAGTCAGATTACAAACTGAATCGTGCCAAAGAAATAAGTACAATATAAAAAAATATATAAACATACAAAATGTTAAAAGTGTTAAAAGAATTCTTTATCTGTCCGTTTCATCTATTCTTTCTATACTTTATTCTATCTTCCTAAGAATAAGTTTTGCATATAGAACAATTTGCGTTAATTGCCTAGATGCTCGCCTGCTTCTTACGTGAACGACTCATTCGCGTTTTCGTAGACTCTTTGGCAACTTTTCGCCCCTGTGTATCGCGTGGGGAGCAATAAATGCGCTGCGGTTCGAGATAATCTCGAAACTTACGAGGTATACCGCTTCTCTTTTATTACCTATTCCGCTAGTATAAGAATGGAGTCGGCAAGAGATGCCTTTCTTCTCAGAGGCGATCCTATCAGAAGCTCGCGCACGCGTCACGTAGAGGAAATAAAGTGGACGAGCGCCAGTAATAAAAGCGATCCTTAAGGGTTCTCGCCAAATAAATACATCTATCGTGTCACAAGCTGACAGCTCATTGAACGAACTCTACCCTCTTGTTTGAGGGAAAGCCTCGCAAAATGCGCAAACAGTCGGCCAGAGATATCCGATGAGTTTTGTCGCGATTACTGTGAAGGGTTTTCGATCGTCCGCATTTATCGAGCGACTTTATTAATTTATCGTCGCCCTCGATTCGGCATAAACGTTGATTTTACGCTTTCGTGTATCATTAGCGTTAGGATAGTAAACCTGAAATAATTTATATTTTAATCCATCGTGTTTGATACGAATAAAGGCAGAAGCATAAACGAACGATTGAATTAATTTCTAATCTGACAACTGAATAATGAGAGAATTACACTTGTCCTAACAATCACAGGAATTAATAGAGATCTTCTCGACAAATTTTACAAGTAATCAATTGTTTACAGTATTTTGCTACACATTTTGCGTACGCCACAAAGATGTATTTTATAGCAAAAAGTTTCGATTTAAAAATTACAGATGTATTGAAAATTACGAATGTATATCTTGCAATTTTTCCTCGGCTCTTATTTTCCTATATTATTAATATACGAAACAGAGGGATATTCAGAATTTTTTCCGTTCAAGTTTGCTCGTGCTTGTTATATTTAATATTCATATCGGCAACTCTTTATACTTTGGTTTAGTCTACACATTTCATATTTTAGAAAATGATTTTCGAGATTTGAGTATGTTTTGTCACTGGTCACAACTAACTACGGCTGACGAACAAATTGGGATTGGCCGTTATTGGGAAACTGACGAAGCCATTGCGCGACGGAAACCGAAGGACGGTGGTGATTCGTTCGAGTACGCGAGCGATTCCGGTGCCATGGGTTTTCGATTACGAAGGGCTCGCCGCGTAATCCCGAAAGGCGTGAAACTCTCGCGAAAACATCGTTCGAACCGAGCTGTGAGAGGAAGCTTGCCGCCGTAAAACTTTCTCTATAAAAGTTGTTATTACAAAGGAGAGACGGTTTATACGCGCGAACCATCGCGATGACGATGCCGGAGTATTGCCGTCATAATCGCGATTAATATTGAACGCGAGAGAACCCACGGGATTCCCTGGGAATCTTATTGCTTTGTGATTTATGTAATAGATAGATATTGGAGTTCGCTGAATTAGGATAAAAAATTCTTATCGGAGAGAAGGGATGCTGGAATGATTCTGCACCTTTTGCACTTCTCGCATCTAGAACTGTCAATTCATTAACATTTCTGCGATATACAAATTATATGGCTTTTGTGTACAGACCGATTAGTTTCCGCTAGTCGGATTAAATCAGAGAACAGCATAGTATCATTGAAATTAAGTTTAAAAGTCTAACAAAAAATTTACATAAAAGTCACATAATTTGTATATTACACCAATGTTTTCACGAATTGACAGTTCGAGAAAGAATGCAAGAAGTGTTTTAATTATTCCAGCGTCCCCTTAAAAGACTACTGTTTATCAATTGAAGAGATCTTGAGATGCTTTTGGCATGCATTAAGTAATCTTGAAATCTAACTGTGACGGTGACGTAAAATAATTCCATGCGTTGTTTTGCGAAATTCAAAATTGACGGTATCACAGTGCTCACTACGCGAACGACGCGACATAAGTAGATATTCATTGAAATATGTTGGCACAAAGGAGTACTTACGATTCTCTGGTGGTATTGCGAATTCGAACGACTGCCATCGAAAAGCGGGAGAATACCTTCTCGATTTTCCCGGACGACGCGATAAGACCTCGCTCGGGCGGAGATTGCGATCGACGCGATATCATAGCGCGGCGAATCTTTCGGGAATCGTTGACCTTTGTTAAAGGCGGACTCTAACATAGGTCAACGATCGGAATCAAGAGGGGACGGGAGAGAGTAGAATTTTTATCTGTCGCGGGGAATTGTTCCCGGACGAAACGACTGTACAATTGTAATGGGGGCGACAGTGCCACCAGTAACTTGTTATCTTGTTGGTAACGAAATTGACGGGGACATACCTAATTTTAGAAACAAGATTAAAGTGGATATGTAAGGAGGTCTCTTCATGCAAATTGTCACTCTATAATTATTACACTTGAATTGGAAATATTGTTGAAACTCATTACAGTTTTAGAACAACGTGTGACACTTAATTATTTATTTCTCGAGCTATTTTTCTCGAAAAAAATGTTATATTTAAAATTTTTTTTGGTACGAGAAATTACTTACGCAAATCACCACTTGTGGCACGTTCTGTAATTATGCTGTTTGAAGAGAACACGGGACTATATTTATCTAATTTTATTTCGATATTATCTTATTTTTATACTAACTGAGGATTTTACACTAAATCTATATAAATGCGTCAAGAATATTTTTTTGTCTGAGTAACAGAAATCCTCTCTGAGGGTGTATAGTTATAAATTCAGGCGTTTCTTATTGTCAAGACTTACAGTCAATCGCTAACTCTCTATCCTAGCTTGCAAACATGAGACACTAATTACTCATTATATGAAACTCATGTTACACGTGGCGCGGTTTTTCGTGCAATATGTACTGAAAGTAATTTGCATCTCGCCTCTGTGTGTATCTATACTCGTCGCGTCTCTCGCCTTCGCGTAAAGATGCGAAATTAAATCCTGCACAAAATCCAAAACGCAAATTGCACGCGGGGTTTCATCTACGAATAACGCGTAGATAAAGATCGCGGCTCTCGCGACCCCGTCGAGATATTTCCAACGAAAAACTTGTGAAGAGCAATCTCTTTCGATGGAAGTCTTTCAATTTTACCCTCTTCTCGTAACTGGACTGGGGGCAGCTCTCAGATTACCGTTATCTCAATGGCGCCGCAGAAACTCAACACCCACGTAATATATCTAACTGGCCAGTTCCTCACCTTTAACCTTGTAGCCGTATATAACGGATAAGACCCGCCTAGCACAAACACTCGTAGATGAAAAAGACAGAGGAAAGTGGGAGGGAGGGAGAGAAAATAGAAGAAGAGGAGTGCGGAAAAGGATGCAAGAAGGGAAGATCTTCTTTTGCGCCGAATTCGAGAATTGACCGTGTCCTCGCCCGACCCTCTTACTTGACTCGCGCGGGGAATAGATGACTTTTGTTCTTATTTCGTAAACACGCGCGCATATAAGCGCCGCGATCGGCAGACGATTTTGTTCTGCTTTTTATTGGAGAGGATTTACGATCTAGCAGATCGCTTAGCCTCGGAGACACGGTTTGATGCGCTATAGGCATATGCGTCGATCCTTGAATATTCAATAGAATAAAAGCTTTGGAAAATACTTGGCGCACTTCCGTCGGAAGTAACGTGGGAAATAAAATGCGGCATTCGGCCGAGCTGCGTTTCCGCTCGAACGAATATTCATGCATGTTTATTGAACAACGGTGTAACTGGGATTTTCAGAATTTTCACGCAAACTTCATTGAGAAGTATTTTCTTTGTCATTATATTGTTATTAATAATAAATCCGTAGCTTTGTATTGTTATATAAAGGTGGGAGAATTAAATTTAAAAATATATATATAAAAAAGTGGCATCTCTCTGTAGTCTAGAAATAATATATTTTAATTCTTGTATTTTTCGCATATTTTCGACTTGTCGTGTTACGCTTTTGCGCTGTTATTTTACGTTAGTAAAGTTTAAAAATGTTTCGACCGGTCTTTAGAAAAAGAGCCCTCGGGTTCGAGAGGCTGCGAAAGCCGATGAATGTCCGAATCGGTCCGCGACTGATTATTCTGCCAGGCATATCACGCGCGTGACAGAAATCGCGTGCAATCGCCTTTACGCACCCAGGTACGTGCTTTTTGCCAAAACCGTGGGTTTTAGTCGAGATCAGAGATGAGAGGTTCCGTAAGATCGAGGATAATTGTACCCTTGCGTGACGCTGTGTGTTCGATGAATCGTTAAAGCAACGCCAGAATGATTGAGTTTGGTCCTTTATTTACGCAAATTTATGTAGATATTTTTAAATAAAAACATTGCAAATATAAATATCTGAATAGAAGGATTCATTTATACAATTCAGTCTCGTTATGTACACCCAGAAAAAAGATTGAAATCCAACAAATTTCTTTCAATCTTGACCTTGCTAGACTTATTCAATTACAAAGAAATGATTTTTTAACTTAACCAAAATTTGGATTGAGACTGGAATTTCTAAGAGAAATCATTTCTTCAAGTGTAGCAAATGTTTTAATAGAAGTAAATAAAAATTTAGCAGATTTAAAGAAACATGAATTCAACGTATCTCATTTGTTTAACTAAATCTTTTCCTGGGTGTAAATATTTAAATAAAGAAGCATTCTGATTTAGTATACAATATTTAATAGCATTTATTATTTTATACAACAATAAATTAAAGAAAAAAAAGATTGATGTTAACCAAAAGTTAAATTTTATGTCTAAACATCGGTAACATATATTAGATTATTAATATACTTCCATTGATATAGAGAGCAATGAAAAATAACGCGAAATAATTTATTAAAACTTAATGAAACTGAGCGACAGTTGGAATAAAATTATGAAACGTGGCGAAAGTTTTAAATGAAAATGCTTAAAGTTGAGGTGACTATTATGCGATTTTCCATTTGCATTTTGATCTATCGTCCTTAATCTATGCTTGCTCCTCAGCTTTTTACCTCTCTCGAGATACTCGCACGAAAATATACGCTCGATACACCCGGTCCGGTGCCGGCTGACGCATCGAACTAGCCGACGAGTTCGACTCGCCGAGTAAGCAAACATTTGCATCGTGACATACGCGGATCACCTCCTTGCTACAGGGTTTACCTTCCAGATTCGCGTGTACACGCCAACAGACAGCTTACTGCGGCGAAATCGGATTATAAGCGAATTCGTGGAACCGATACGAGCCGACTCGCACCGCGTCGGATTTCCGTGCAAATCAATTAAGAACGTGCCGCCAGATTTCATCGGCGACGAATTGATTCGATTCCACGTAAAATGTATTATTCCTAGCCATACGGATAACATTAATACTTCGGATTGCTGGTTTAAAATTGAACACAGCGCGTCTTGCAAATCTCTAATTTATTACCATTGTCGTAGTGCAACGAAATGCGCATTAAAGATGCGGCAACTTTTCGACATTGCTATTTATTTTCTCATTTTTTTCAAGAAATAATGTTTACATATTATTCGTTGATATACGTAGGATGAGATAACAGCCATGTTAATGCTCATGATAGTCATATGCAGGATTGGGAAGTAACTTATTACTTGTAACGAAGTTACAGTTACTTTTTTTTGGCAACTCTAACTTCGTTACTTTCTCTCCATCTGTAACTGCAACTTAACTCAGCTATGTTAATAGTTACTTTATATATTTTGTAAACCTCCACAGATCGCACTAGACCTTGCATTTTTATTGTAAAACAAAAGTTACTGTAACTTTTATAAAGTAACTTTCCCAACCCTGGTCATATGTTTATTAAATTCGAAGAAACCGAACGTGAAGGTAGGTCGACCTTGCGATTGACTTGCACTACTAGCGGCGCGCGTTGCGCTAAACCAAGAGTCATAGTAGTCATACAGTATAAATATAAGATGAAAAATTTGAAACTAAAAGATTGAATTTTACTAGAACGAAGACCAATCTTAAGTACCAAAGTAAGTTGCTTTAAATAAACGTAACGAACATTATTCGCTGTTTAGTATAAAACGACACATTGAGTGTCAGATAATTTCATGCAGCAGAATAGACCAATCTAATCAGTTCACATCGAACCTCAGTAATGTTCGGATGTGCGCTTATTTTTATTCTTTGACTCTTGACCAGAAGTAAGGTCGAAACGTTGTAACGAATTTAATAAAATTTGCCACTTGGGTTGACAATAAGCTTACTGTTTTAATTTCTAATCAGACTTATTTATCATAGATAACGCACGGAAAGAAAAGTGTAGCTGGCGTAGCTGAAAACTACGCGTAGCAACTAAATTTTAGTCGTGAAATATGAATGTGACAGCTAAATATTTTGCTACTGTGCCTATTCTATTAGGTGCAACAGCAAATCGTTTGCTGTGCTTTAGAAACTTATAG
>NW_011967195.1:614452-628697 GCF_000949405.1 Vollenhovia emeryi
TACAGCAGCTATATTGTTTTTTCCGTGAGCAGAATATTTTTAGCAAACCATGATTAGCTACGGTGGCGAAAATTTTTCTTTCGGTGCACCGTATACAAGTGTACCGTATATTTTTCGACCGAATATTACCTTTTCCCGCCGCGTAATACGCGCGATCTCGGTGACGGTCTGGTCTGCGGGCTATTAATGCGAGCCAATGTCGAGGAAGTTCTTGCCAGCGATGGTCGGAGAGAAAGAGAGAGAGAGAGAAAAAAGGCTGAGAAGCACGACGCGCGGGACTGGAAACGCGATTGCGGACCGAGAGCGGGTGTGAAACGCGAGTAATGGAATTGTACCTCCGACTGCGACATTTTACTCGATCCCGGGCTTGCTCGCGCGGGCGTGTCGTGTGTGCGACAGGAGCGTGTACGCGATCTCGAGAAGAGGGAGATGTGTGCTGGCCAACTGTCGGCGACAAGCGGCCGGTACGCCGCGTATTATCGATCAATTTCGGGCTGACAGCCGACCGGAGGTCGCGTCCCTCCTCGCCTCGTGAGAGTTGTACCTGACGACGCGGAACCCGACGCGTAGCCGTGGAAGTCGACGGCCGTGAGCCACGGCGAGCTATTGTCGTGGGGCGCGGAAAAAGAAAATTTTCCCACTCGGAAACGTTGACTGGTGTAATAACGTTTCGAACCGGCGATCGCGCGTTCCGTATCGTTAATCCCCGCTGCGTCGGCAAAATAATTTCAAGCCCGCTCGCAAGTGGGACGACGTGTCGCCGTGTGACATCGCGCGGGTGCTAAGAGAGCTCATTAACGATAGCTCGGGTGCAGGGAGAGAGAAAGAGAGAGACTCGATCTTTCTACCGGAACGATTATCTCGCGATTTCGCCGTCAAGTGCGCGTTCGATGATTTCACGAATCGTTTATTTCATCATAGTATAACTAGTAGGTCCACTCTCTGTCGGTCCCTTTAATCTTTGTGGTCTTGATCACGTGGTATTCCGCCCTGTCTTTGGTCCAAATCCAGCAGCATATGTGTGTGTGTGCACTCATTAAACTGCACTACCACACGTACAACTTTTTTCTCATTGGCTGGACCAACAATATGTCGGATGCGCAGAAGGGATCGACGCAGAAACAAGTGACGGAGTAGACCTACCATTTTATAGTATAATTTCACCGCATCTCGCTATATTTTCCACCATGCTGTTCTCTGATTTAGTCCCAATAGTGGGACACTGTCGGTTCGTACACAAAAGCCACATAATTTGTATTTTACACAAATGTTTTCACGAAGTGACAGTTCTAGGAGCAAAACGTGCCGAAGGTGCAGAATCACCCCAGCATCCCCTTAATCTTACAATTAGTTTTAATTGCACGATATTGTTCTTATATGTTGTCCCTAGAGTATGCTGGTTTTATTTTGTATATATTTATTGTAGAACTTTTGTATCAAGCAAATATTGTCGTCAAGTGTACAAAAAATTAGTAAGATTTTTTATTTTTTCCGTTTTTGTTACAAAGTCGACCGGCATAATTTAGATTTTGTTGCGTACTTCCGTAAAAGAATTTTGCATTTCTATAAAGCCAATTAAAAAATTACTTCTAACAAAGAATGTCGATAAAACAGACGGCTTTAGGATCCCCTTAAGTTAACGCGGCCGAGAGCGAGGGAAGATTCGAGTCTCAAACTCGAGGATAACGTTAATGCACACGAGAGTCACGCGTCTCTCGAGCGTAAACGCGTTTTCCCGATGAAAAGAGGAGTGCAGTCGCAAGATCGGAAAAATCACGAGCTAGGAAATTACTGGTTATCGGGTGTAGTTAAAGATCGGCGTTTTATGGTAATGGAAGTCAGGACATTCTCCAGCGACGCGCGCGAGAGTCGCAACGGTGTACACAATATAAACCCGGTAATAAGTCGTAAAGTTCGAGGCGAGCGGTAGTGGAAGATTCGAGTTCGCCGATGCAAAATACTCCGGGAATTGCAGCGCTGCGAGAATTGTCGCGATAATAACTTTCTGCTTCGGCCGCGCTACACAATTACTCCGCGCGTAGTGGCGAACTAAATACAAGAGCATTTAATTTCTACTCAATCTATATTTCGCGCTCGCACCCAGCTAGACGATCGTCGTTAAAACTCCTCTTTCAGCCCCGGCCTTGATGGTTTCTATGCAATCAGGGATGTTTATTGCATTCTATGCGTGCGCGGAATTTCATGTCAAAATCGGAATTTCGATGAGATTTACGAGCGTGCTTTATGAAAAAGGAGCGACCGCGAACGCGCTGGAAATCTTCTTGCGGTCCCGCGGCAACGAGTCCGCGCAGTTTCTCTTCCCGCGCCACGTCTCATTCTTATGCAACCGAAAATTTAATTGGCGCTTGTCTCGTTACGAACAAAAAATTGCCATGTCGAAAATCTCGTAGCCCTTCACCGCGAGGAATACACGCGCCCGCGTGGTCGCGGATCCTAGATAGAACCACGGTTTTATTTGGCAAGTCCTTTCGCGGCTGCGCCGATGATAGATCGCCGTAATTTTCCGCATAAAGTCTCCCAGGGGCAGTTCCTGTTCTATCTCCGTCAGGCGCGTTGTCTATCTGAATAATTTTTAGCTGCGGGAGTATCAAGATTTCTCTGTGCTAACACGCAGACGGAATCCCCTACTAATCAGAGACACATTTCCGCGGGATAGTTTTACAAATGAGAATCTACTCACGTGGACGCGTCAGAGAACTCGGTGTTACAACCGTATCAAATTTGCATGAAATCTGGGAACACAAAGTAGATCCGCCGCGGCTTTCTTCGCTCCGCTCGTCTCAACGTGAGAATCCCGTTCCTCGAATACACAGCCATTACGGTATCTACATACGCATGATGGCACATGCATATGCGCATAATAACAGAGCGCATCTGCTCACGCACGTGTAGACGCGTGCGTGCAATACAAAAAATTCTTTCATACCTCAGTGATCGATTTAAACCCTAGCTGAGGTAATAGTTTTCACAATAAATTTCTTTAATTAGATTTTCTGCTAGTCGTGTCGTTCATTAATTTTCCCATATTTAAAAAATTCTTTCATAATTTTTTTCCGCACGGTATTCCACTTCGAAGAACGACTTTGCGCACACTGTAAATCGTGTACCGCCAAAAATTGGAGGTACACGTCAAAATAAAAAGTATATGTAAATATGAGGTACATATAGGTCCACCAAAATAGGAGGGAAGATAGTACCTCGAAATTAGGAGTCATATTTTGAGGAGGTCCATTATTTATTATTAATGCCGATCACAGAAACATGTCTTGTTGGTGGATGCCCACAATATAGACGTAAAACGGAAGATTGATCCACATTATGTAATTTGCGAATGTACTCTGTACATTCGCAATTTAATTCTTAGCACTGGCCACGAAAAATGCCTCGAATATCTATATTACAAAACGCATCCATAATGTATAACAGATATGAAACACTTCGTGTCTTTAGCCGACGCGATTACGTAAGTATGGCACGACGAAGGAAAATAATAACAAAAGCTATCTCGTTGGTATGGAGACAGGCATTTGGAGGTACAATTGTACCTCGTATTACTTCAGGAGGTAGGTACGGGAACCATTTGTACCTCCTAAAAAATGTACTACGAATTTATAGATACCTCGAGCAGTAACCTGGAGACGGTATCCTCCAACTGATCGTCATATATTCATTATTACCTCGTATATCATGTACCTCGTGCTAATGTACCGTGAAAAATATTGTCCCTCCTATTTTGGTGGGCTCATAATTATGTATACATTTTATTTTAACGTGTACCTCGAATTTGGCGGTACTACGCGTTACACCATTTACAGTGCACACACGTGAAGAAATGTATTGTTGCGCAAATGGCATTTCAAGGCCGGTTCTACATTGATCGCATCGCAATGTCGCAAGGATCGTAGACTGGATTCTAAGGTCAGTTCTACATTGATCGTATCATATCGTCGCAAACGTCGCAAATCATAGATTCGACCAATCAGCGTTGAATTATGCGGGATCCACGATGAGAGTCGCAGTCGTAAGAATAATCAACTGGTCAATTCAGTCAGATACATAAGAATTAACCAATCATAATCGACTATTCTTACGACTACGACTTTACGACTTCTATGTAGACGAGGCTTAAAGCTTTGTGTCCACGATCCAAGAACTGTTCTAGTTCGACAAATGTGTAACCAAGCTTGCAGCTTTTCCGTAAAAGATGCAGGTTGATTGGTTACACATTTCTCTGAACTAGAACTTGGACCAATCACCGTCGACACAGGCCTTAGCGCGACTCCTACGACCTACGAGTGCCTACGAAAAAAATATCGGGGAAATATAAGTCCCCTCTCTATTTTTTTCTTTAAACTAATTTACCTACGTGAACAATGGTTGGAATCGATATTCGACAAATTGATTGTAAATATCCGAGTTATTGAACTGCGAAAATTCATCGCTCGCATTCGTTATCCCAATATCAATTACAAAATGTAATAGAACGCGCTGCACGCGGAAAGATTTATTGTGTTTAGCGTAGAGCGCTTCTGAATTTCACACCGGATTATTTCCAGAATTGCAATTACTCGCGCTAATCCAACAATATTTTCGATATGTTTGCTAACAAATATAGTGCTATCTAAATTAGCAGGCTTCCGAAGGAAAAAGCTACGGCGCTCGGAATAAATTAACACCGGCCCGCTGGCGAACAGGTAATTTCCTGTCGCGATAAGTCACGCGATGTATCGCGTTGTAAAACGAGCTAGGAAGCTGCGGAGAAACTGGCCAAGTTGTTCGACACGATTGATATGAATATGACGGAATAACGGAGAACGTGTAGCATTACCGAAATCACAGGAAATATTTTTGCGCACGCATTGTCCTTCCTCTAGCGCGTTTCGTAAGAAATCGAGCTCGAATGAAATATTTTCCGCGAAGGGAGAGCCGGGGCGTCAGCTAAAAAAATGTTTTTTTTATTACATTAGCAAATTTGAATAAAATAATGTCGCTTTGGAGCAGTTTAGTACAAAGGTAGAACAACCTGGTACAACTTAAATAATTCAGAACGTCGGTGTTTCCTTGACCATACCTGGCATTTTTTTAATAATACAGGAAAGTTATTGCGAAAAAAATTACCTCAGCCAGGGTTTGAACCTGGACCTCCCTAGGCGGGCGTCTCACCAATTCGACCACCGAGGCATATGGTAATATTTGTCGCAATAACAGCAGAAAGATGTTGCCTACGCGTCTATTTTTTCGACTTTTCAAATAATTTAGACTCTTAAATAATTAAGAATGCGACTATTTTTAAAAATTGAAACGAAAGTTGCTTACATGATGAGACATGCAATTTACGAAAAAGTTATAATTTCTAAAAGGTGGGGTCTAACTTCATGCACTCAAGGGAGAGACGTGGTAAGGAAACGTTTTTAGAAACGACGGAAACGCGCGGGCTCGCGCCCGACATTTCCTAAAGCACAAACGAATTGTAAAAATGCGCAGAGAGAGAGAGAGAGAGAGAGAGAAAGCGGAACACATACATAGACATACCAATGGTAATATTGGATATACATGTATATTTTACATTATATGTATGTACCTATATATTTACATATAGACGCGCGCCATCCATTTCGAGAGGAAGATTAATGGCGCTTTCGGCGAAAATGCAATTTACCGAGCAATCGACACGCTACGATGATTCGCTCGGGACGCAAAAACGGTTCGGCGAGGTTTCCCGCCCGGGAGGGGTGCAAAGGGGGGAAAAAAAGATCCGGTCAATCTGCATCACGGCGGTAAGACGGAAGAACGATCGCTGCGAACGCGCCTGGTGAATACGGGACGGTCGCTCGGTCGATATAGAACCGAATTACCGCAGCATCGGAATCGCGCGGCGCCGTAAAATGGGAAAAAGAGGGAACGGGGAGGGGGGGGGGGAGGGAAATTAAAAGGGCTGCGAAACGCGAGTCGCGCGTACGCGTGACAACTGTACGCGGACGTTACGCTATTACGTGGAGTCGCGCGTAACTCCGCGCAATTCCCGCCGGTACATCGCGGCGGCTCGTTTCACGCTCTCGAAACAACCCTGAATTAACCGTGTTCGCTGTTGCACGAGCGGATAATAACGTTGCCGTTCCCGCTATTGCGCGCACACCCGCGATACGAATGAATGAACTTATCTGTATGTTGATTCGACGCGGATATGCGCGCGGAGTTTGTTATTGAATAAGCGGCCGCGGTGTGACGAGGGAGATCATGGTCTCTGAGTATTATGACAAGGCACTGTGTGCCTGCTGTGCTCACTCGCAACGCTGCTGACTGTAGACTCTCGCGTATGCCGAAGAATGCGATTGTCCAGCGAAGTCGATAGTGGACATTGTAACGACGGCGTCGGAATATAATTCAATGCTGAAGATAATAGTAACGCATTGCGTCGCGTGCATTATACCATTACAGATGACGTAGAGTAAAGGCACTTAATATCGCCTACCAAAATTCAAATCGTTCTCACTTGAAGAGTAATTCACATTTTGCCTGTATTTAGTTCCAAATGAAAGAGGAAACATTTGTTTTTCGTGTACAATAGGTTGGAACGGTTAAAATCTAAAAAATTTTTATCCACGTTGAAAAGGAACAAAAACGGAAAAATCGGGAATTTGAAAAAATGGCATCTAATATCGCCTGCCTCATACATTTTTATTAAATCATTGTTTATCAATGGGTATGAGTTTGTGAAGCTGTAGATATTTATTATTTTACATCGTGCAAACGTTTGCAGGTGTCCAAAAAATTTTTCACTTTGCGATTACGTTTAAAAAATAGTTTGATTAAATTTCGAAATATTTATACATTGAGGCAATTTATACTTTTTTTTTAAAAAAAGCATGCACACAATAATATGGTGGGCGGTATCGAGTGTAACCTAATCTAGGCACTAAAAAACATCGTACCAGAAACATACGTGTTGAAATGAGTTAAAATAGTATATCACTAATTATTTGTACATTAAAAGAATGTTTCAACTTACATTGTCACTATGGAATGTCGAACTTGCACTGCCTGCTAAAGTTTTCAGCATCCAAGAATTTGTTTTAACGTGTCTCTCGAGTCAGACGTTATTTCTGTAACGTTGTAACTACAATATGTCTTCTTACACAAGTTTAGCTACTAGTTCTATGTATTGTCGATTGATATACGTATCAGCACTTTGTTCACGAAGTGTCACGAGTGGCGATATATTATTGTATAAGTTGCCCCGTAATTGCAACCGTGCGCGTGTTTAATAATCAGGATAGAACGAAAAACAAAATGAAATAATCGTTGCTAACGAAACGTTACGATGAACGCATAGACGCACGCGTTCTTTTCCCACCCGCTTGTAACGGTAAACGAATATATTGATTATTAATAACGCGCTTTCTCGTCTGATAAGAATGTGTAATTAACGAGGTTGTTTCCAACGAGATAGCAAATTCGAAGACGCTGACATTCGAGCGGCAATCGGAACAATGGCCGGGCGGAAACGGGGCGGAATAATACCGGCCATTTTCGCTGCATTAATTTTTCAACACCCACCTATAGAGCTATGTTAGGCTAAGCATGAATTATGAACACATTACGGCCGGGATACAAATTGATTTATGGTCGCGGCGTCTCGCCGTGCATACCTAATATCCCCTGGCGATATTCTTCAGCCAGGGCGCGGGTCACGGAATACGATTAATCTGCATAGCGGATCTCGTCAGATTCCTTAATAGCGCTTTTATTATGTTCCTGTCTCCGTCTCTTGTCGACGGACCGTTAAAAGCTTCGGGAACAATTGCTGATACAAGTTTTCGATTCCGGGAATCCGACTCTTCCGGAAATGTTGTATCTACCGTACATCCGATTGCTAAACAATCTATATTGTATCAACGGGACAAACGTGGATTTTGAATATCGAAAAGTGCTCGATGGAGTACACGAGTCTCTGGTTTTCCGGCAACACAAAAATTGCGATTTATTAACACTCGTAAGTCTGTATTTATTACTTTCCCAAACAATCTCTATTTCATCAACAAGATAAAGGGGGGTTTTGATGGAGTGTGTAATTTTCTGATTTTCCAGCAACACAATAAATGCAGTTTGTTAAACTTTCTAAAATTATTACCTTTTTTCCTATTTAGAGAAAGTATGTGAGAGTCGCGCCGAGCTTGATTTAAATTGTTCAACTATTTATCGATCCCACGGGAGGGAAAATCCGTTTCAGTGGACCATAATCTGTAGCCAGAGTCTCTCGATTAGTATGGCAAAGAGATCCGGAATGAATTTTGTTTAACTTTCCTCAATTCCGCTCGTTAATGGTGAAACGCATTCTGGATGCATTCGGCATGTTAATTACAGGACTATTAAATTGCCGCCGCGATCGTTACGAAGTGAAATAGCTGCCAATACAGTTTTCTAGTAAGTATAGCACTATTAATGGTCATCGTGCGAGTATCCTGCAATATAAAGCTATAAATCAGATTATACATTGCGGGCGGGGGAGGGAGAGGAGACAGGATTATCATCCTATTAACTATCCGATTCACGCTGTAAAATATGTTTATTCGCTCCGGCTTGTAATTAGATTCATTAACTCCCTTGCACTCGCCGGGAAGATAATTATGCCGCTTGATTAAAACGGTTGACGTAGTTCGATTTAAATTCGAACGAATTTCCTCTCTCCATTAATTAAATTTCCTGTGAACGACGTTCCACGGGGCGACACTGGACGAGATACTAAACAGCAGCCGCTTCGTTCCCTATCGTCGCGAAAGTGAGGGCGAGCCTCGTGATATTCACCTTAAACGTTATAAATGTTCCGCCATTCGTCTTCCGTCACAATGACGGTGAGCGATTCTAATCCGTTAATCCGCGATCATTAAACTTACAGCCTTGGCCGAAGGTATTTGCCACCCCCTCAATTCTTAGAAATGTAACTTCTTTTGACTCTGACCAACTATCTTGTATATTAATCAATGTAGAAAATTGCTAGACGACGCTTGGCTGGCAAATTCTTAAAGAAATTCATTGCGAAAAATATTACCTCACCAATTCGACCACGACGACGTTTTGGAACATTCTAAACATGTTTTAAAAGAAAACTGGATAAAAAATTTTTTCACGAAAACAAAGCCTCCTCTATGAGGAAGCAAAATGAGCATAAATGTCGTCTGCTAAAAAGAGATAGAATTAATTGCACCTAAAGCAGATTAATACGCTTGTTGAAATAGCACGTGGAAATAGCAGCGCAAAGACCGAAATCTATTGTATTTTAAGTGGAAATGGGATATACGCTGTGCGTTTCAAAGTAATCTGCACTGTAAAGTTAGTTGCGTGTAAATCTCTGCTATTGTTTTATTTCCAAGCGACAAAACAGCTGCGACGAATTATTATTTTACATATTGTCATTTGCTGTTTTGGAGCAGAAAGCTTAATATAAGAATTCTGCGAACAATAAAAATGCTTCCTAAAGTAAATAATTAACAATTGCATGGCTTGGTTCCACGCGCTCATTTATAGCTTTATGCGCGGTGTATCCGCTGGATCATTTGGAATATATATTCTCCAGCAGAGTTTTATCAAGCGCATCACACTCTATTGCGCAAAGTTGAAAGAGTAATTGAGAGAGGAAAGAGCTGAAAATTTGAATAAAGTAAACGTTTACCGCCTGCACCCGCAACAATCACGGCGCTGGTCTGTGAAATAAAATTTAATTCCGGTGCGGACGCGTCTCGAATGTGAGATCGTTCGCAATCTCCGCGTTCCGGAGGCGGAATTAATCAAATATTCATCAGCGTGAGAGCTACAAGAAGAAAGTTTTCGATGAAGGATAATCAAAGGGAACGTCAAATCTTTTACATTGGTTTCGTTAACCTCGCAGCTTTCCGCAAAAATGTTCAAGTCGGAGTTCGAAATTCGAAAACGATTCCGGAGGAAACGAAATTTAAGATTAGACAGTATCGTTTTAATAAAACCCGAATCCAATATAAATTCTTTAGCGACAGCAATAGTTGTGCCTACATGTTCTTCAGATATTAATAAACAAAACGTGTTTCAAGTATAGCATAATTCGGTGTCTTTCTTAGCAAAAATAGAAATGAAAGCAGGATAAATTACACACCCACCAATTTGCGTTCTTCCCGTAACGAAAGAGACACGTATATTCTTGTTAGAGTCGAGTGTCGTTGTCGCAGTATTACAAGCTCCGAAATAACACTCACCCTTTTGTCGTTGCGACGCCTCCATAAATAATTATTCACCATCTCTATATTCAGAAGATGGAATTAATGAAGTATCGATCCGCGTGGGGAGAGCGACGGGATGGAGGTTTTTCCGGCGTGACTGCGCGAAAACGGAAGAGAAAGAGATGCGGGGACGGCCCAGTTGCCGGAGGATGGGTCAGGAGAGAGAGAGATACACGTGACAAGAATGACAAAAAAAGATAATCCCGCCTGACGGGGGCCCAGTCGCAGGGGAGAACGGAGACGCGACGGAGAGCCATTGACTTCCAAGACCCCGTTTCCTTGCACCATCCCCCTGAGGCGCCCGATGATTACATCCACCCTTCTCCTCCGACATCTCCGAAGGCTCTCCAGACACAAGCGAGGAGAGGTCCCCCCCGTTATATTCCCACGTGTCATCGACAATACCAAATAATTTGTTTCACTGATATTTCATAAGTCGATTAACGCCATTCGGAGCTCATACATCGAAGGGAAGAACTGATGAAATTAGAAATCACATCGCGGTGTGATTGCACGACTACTATTATTGGGAAGGAGACATCTTACTTTCTGTTATCAATCTTATTTTGCGCCCTCTAACTTTCAACAATAAAGTGGTGCCAGCTATGTCGAAAATTGTCCCCTGATTAATCTTATTTTGTCCTTCGTTATTACGTCTCGTGTAATAAAAATGAAGTTGAAAAATCCTTCTTCTCTAAACTTCTTGTTAAAGTTACGAATTTGTATTGTGTAACGTGTTGCATTTATAAACATGGAAATGCAGGAGGCATTTACAACAAGACGTAATTCCTGAAAGTAAGTAGAATAAAGTTTATTTGCATGTTGCGAGAGAAAGTAAGGAAGGTATGAAAGATGTTCTCAGCACTTACATTATTTTCCATTTTTTATTGTACGAACATGAGTTCTACTGGGAATATTTTCTGCAATAATTATACAACGTTATACTTATTTTATTAAAACACGAAGTAATAATTTCGAGACTGAGAGACTCATTTCCTTGTGAAACACAACTAAAACTATTTTACTAATATTTTTTTAAGTACACAAAAAACGCTTATGACGTAGAGAACAGTCCAAATTCTTTATTCTCCTATTTTAAATAATCATCTTACGCGAGGATAATGTTCTTCAAAATCGATCTCGCATGATCCGAAAAGTTACCCATGAAGATCATACGAAGAGTGTAAATAAAATATCGTTCGTATCATCAAGAGAAGATTTTTCACATTGCCCTTTATATATAATACATTATATATATCTATATATATCTATGCACACATGTACATTGCACAGCGTCGTAGTGCATTCGCGATAAAGTAGTGGCGTAAAAATACCGCAGCTACGTCGTTCATCATCTGATCACCGAACAGACGTGTATATACGCGATGGCACTGCAAAAGATAGTTTCATCGGCGAGTATTTAATCTTATCTTTGTATTGATGTTCCCCTTGGCCGATTACCTCCTTCACGAGACGCTATTCAATCGAAGTTACATTAACCCTAACTTGACCAAAGTGGAACACTGAAAGAATCGTCGCAAGAATTTCGCAAAGCTTTTCGATGTTCCAATTTTTCTCTACCGATAGCTCACGCTCCCTCGATATATTTTTTTTGTACTCTTGAATTGCACATTTGGGCAAGAGACGATAGAGATATTATGAGACATTCTTATCGAGTTTGAAATTAACTTCTTAATAAGAAGAGCAACATAAAAAGTATAAAAGTCCGAGTATTTCACGTAAATAAAACTGGAAAAATGTGGACTATATTGCATGCATTGGACCGAATATACAGCAACATTCAAAAATATTAATCGACTTGAAATAGTAAATAATAATTGTTATAGTGACACAACTGAGGGGGAAACCGCTGACGAAAATCTTGTACACCAATGCCCACTAATGCCCAGTGGGCATTACTTTATCTTATTTATCTTGTTTTATCTTATTTTATCTTTATAATGTACCAGCAAAGCCTAATGTCCAAACTAATGCCCAAAAATGCCTAGTAATGCCGCAAATATGTACACCACAATGCCCTCGGTTGAATAAGAATACATTTTATTTATTAAAAATGTCATCTTTTACATAAAAAAAAATACCGAATACAATTACTTCTGTCAAGTGAAAAGAAATGAGCGGCAAGCGACACTTTGTTGAAATAGTTTTTTTGTACGGCGCTGTACAAGTGGAAAGGCAAGCTTCCATATAAACGCAAAAGAATTTCCCCAGGTGTTCGAAGGCTCATTCGGTGTTTTTCGGGTTTGGCTTCGTTAGAAGGCAATTTTTATCGACTACGCAGGATTTTTACAGCTGCGGTCAGGCGCTTTCACGTTTCGGGGTTACGATTGTATGTCGTTCGATTCGTTTGAATGCTGCACAGCTCCCTCGGGGGACCCCTGTACACCATCCCGTTTTCGGGGTTACGTTTTGTTACGTGCATCCCGACCCTTCTCTATCCGCGTTGAGCCCGATATGCGGCGCACAGAGCCGCGTCTCTCGGGTCGTTATTTCCCATCGTCCGAATGTCGTTCGAATAACGGCATAGCAATGTGAATCATAGCAATGTGAATTTAAATCTAATCGACCATGCGCTCTACACTGTCGGATACACTGATAACGAACGTAAACGCAGGCAATGCCGTTCAATTTTTGCGAAATAATTATTCTTTTCGTGATTGGCGGTGTCAGCAGTATATTAACTTTATATTACACTGATAAGACTTAAAATTTTAGATGAAATCAAAAACTCGTGTATCGGAAAAGACGAGATATCCAATATTAATGCAACTGGCATATGTTCCGTTTGTCTAGATACTTTTTTCCAGAAACTATTTACAGAGAGAAATGCATAAATTATATTGTATATTATTATTGTATAACCAGAATAGTATCGTAAACCAGAGCGTTATTCTTCACATTTTTCGATTTCGTCAAAATTATGTTGAGTTATTCCCTCGGGAGGCAGTATTCTTTTTTTTCGAACATTTTTCTTCGCCAATGAAATTGCAGCAGCGATGAGTTCTCCGTATATTAATATGCTCATACAAGTATATAACGTACTTTATTATACGAGATCAGTTTTTGTTTCCCCGACGTGAGTTATCGTTAACGAACCATGAAGTTTAGGGCGTTCGTTAGTACGAAGCTGCTCGTTCGTCTATCTACTATCTACATCGTTGGATAATGAAACGAGTTAATTTCTGCGCGAGATCGTTTGAAGCCGGATGGATCTTTCGGAGAGGGGTGTCTATCTGTGCGCTTCTCAACGTCGGTTTTTAAAAGATTCAGTACACGCCGTGAGATGTTAGCGGCCATGATGAGACTTGCTTTTGACCCGAGGTCATTTTTCCTTCTCCCCGCTTTGATCGCATAATCAAGTCTTTGTTTCTTACGCGCGGCTTCCGCAAATGACTAGATCCGACCGTTCCTTTTATCAAGCATGCAAATACGAAGTTGCTCGCTGGCACGAGGTACATTCGCCATTCCAATCGGCGAAGGGGCTCGCTGTGCACCGGTGAAATTAACTCTCCGGCGGTTAACCATGGAAAGCTCTTGGGGGAACCGGGACCCGAAGAGAAGGAGGCAGTTATCTGCGCCACGGCGGAAAGTTGTGTTGATCTATTCGAAATATACTCGATTCCAGCAAGTGTTTTATAGATCAACAGGAAATTCCCGACGCGACAGCGGCGCACTAACGCAAATTTGTTCAGTACTTTCTCGTCAGCTCTAATTAAAGTATCATAAGCGTCGAAAGGGACCACTGATTAGTTACCTATCATAATTTTCGTTGTATCTTTGTAACGATTTCAACTTTCCTACAAAAATCAATCGCTCGAACGGACTCGAGATAATACGCTAAGAGAACCGAAGAAAGAACGTGACAGGAAAAAGATAAAATTGGAAACATGACAAAAATAAGAGCTTAAATAGGCGCGATAAGTTTAGGAAAATTGACTGCTTAGTTATCGAAG
>NW_011967195.1:630355-638388 GCF_000949405.1 Vollenhovia emeryi
CCCTCTCTCTCTCTCTCTCTCTCTCTTTCTCATCAAGAACTTGTTCGAGTTATAAAATATTTATCCGGTTATACATTATTCAAACAGCACCATTTAGTTTGTTAATGAAGCTTGAATTTTCTACAACGAAATAGCTGCACGTGGTATTCATTCGACAAACTTAAACGGTGATTTAACGAGAACACACGAAAGTTTCATTATGTAAGTTTTACCATTAATCCAAACACATCTCTTTGTAGATCAATTGAAGGAAAAAAGCCTCTGTTCGTGAAGGCGCGAGAACTTAATGAACGTTTATCGAAGTAACAAGCGCTAGCGTAGGCTGAGCGACAGACTCCTCACAAGTTCCTAGCATCGAGATAGAAATAGTTGCTATCTGTTATTAATTTGTTGATGAAACCACAGTGCACGAGGAGGAGTTTTAACCGATCCGCTTTAAGAGTATACAACAAGTGAAAAGATTTTTATTTCATTTTTTCTTCTAATTAAGCGTTATTTTGTCCCCCAGAAAGCTTCATAAAGTACATCGATCAAGGTTCCCAGCAAAGGTTAAAGGGTATTCCGTGACAATAATCAAAGGCCGCTTTAATTTTACGCCAGGAACAGAGAAGGGAACCCACGCAGAGTTGCTAATTGCAAAAAAAGGAACAGTGGCAGCGAGAAAAATAGATAGGAAAGTCCCTTATTGAGAGATAGGCTTCTAAATATAAGAGAGCAGGTTTTCAACATCCAAATTCAATCGCGATCTTTTCTCGCGGCGATCTAACAATGAATTCTTCACTAAACAGAGATCTCACTCCAAAGGCAATAAATTCATGGTGGAACCAACAGACGATGTCTTTAGTAGAAACCCCGCTGTCTCATATTGGGAGCCTGTCTCCTAATAGGGGACCTGCCTATACATTAAAAGAAATTACGCCGGGGATGAGTTTTTTTCATATTGCATTTCGTCAAAACCAGATCAATTTTAATGGGTGAAACACTCTTTTATTTTTTAAATTTCAATTCAAGGAATATAAATAAAATTTCAATACAGATGAAAGCAATCGGAAATCGAAAAACAATTTACTTAATAAAAACAGAACGTTAAGGGGAGATTTATTAATCTACAAAATGCGTTTCTGTCATTTTTTCCTCGATTTACCTATTTTTTCGCAGGGAAATTATGCGCATACGCAGGGACGCGCAGCGAATGTGTGTCGCGGTTTCAAACGTTTAAGTACGGTCGAGATTATTGCAAACATGCCGTGCATACTATACCACCGAATATCATACAAACCGCACGTACGGCGCTTCCATAATATATTCAACTGATGGTTGCTTTGAAGTTGCACGATACGCGTTTTCATCTCCACACTTCTCTCATATCGCTACATGCTTGGTCAATTCGGAAACAACGTGCACAAAAGGAACAAAAGATCTCCGCACGATTATTGCGTATATCAGTTTCAGAACAGAAGTTTAATCGTATTTCCTGGCGAATGCTTCGAACAATTGTACTGGTTCTTTTACTACGAAATAATTGTTTCGTTATACGTTACACTGCGGTGATAAAATAGAGAAAATATAAACAATAAAATACATCTAATGCATCTGCGCAATACCTAAAATAATGGTATAAATATTGACGCACGGGGGACAATGAGTGCGTTCCGGCAAAACTTTCCGCTACAGCTGTAGCGGAACTTCTTCCTCTTCGTTGTTGCTTTCATCTGATGAATCATCGAACAATATGCCATTCATGAGCCAATCTTCAATATTTTCCATTCTATTTGTTTCAATTAATTGGTAAACGCGACTCTTACAATTAAAATGGAATTTTGAGGCTATGCACGCTAATTTAAATATAGCGCCGCTACAATTGTAGCAAAAAGCTGTAGCGCTACGGTAGCAGTGTCTTGCCGGAACTCGCACTCAATGTTTAAATAAAAAGTATTGTGCTATAATTGGCGGATCGATCGCGCTTGCTGTACACCGGCGATAACTTCTGATCTTCCATTCCGCGTGAGAGACGTCGGTGAATTTGGAGGCGGCGTTTCTCAAAGATACGGCGAACGAAGCCGAGTGAATTACGGAGGAATTGGGGAAAGCGCGAAGCCGGGAAATGGGATCGACAACCTGGAGAAATACATATTAGGATCGCAGGCGAAATATTTTGATATCGGACGAGCGAGAACTTATATCTCGCGCGTTGTACAGCCCCCGGGGGAGGTGTTACGCGCCGAGTGATAAAGTGAGGTGGAAAAATTATTGCGGGCGCGCGGGACGACGATCGACGACGGCGAAATAATTTCGGTGTGCCTTCTGTGTCTTTTCATTTCCATGGAAACGACGTAGGAAGCATTCGCCGGGATAGCGAACGTTCGACCGACGGCTGAGCGCCTTACACGCACGAGTTCCCCGAGCCGCAATCAATAAGAAGTCGGGATTGCTCCAGCGATTGCTTCGGGCTGAATGGCGGTGGAAGGAAGGAAGGAAAGAAGAGCGGATAGAGAACGCGCGGCGGTCATGAGGGATACACGCGGGGGGGGGGGGGGGGTAAAAGAGAAAGAAAACGCTCTGCATCTATCATCGTCGCGTAAATAGGGCGAGGAGAAATAACCGGGCACACACGATATTCCCACGGTCGTATCCGCGGCTGAAAGGGGAGAGACGGGACTGTCCAACGTCTCTCGCAATCGCGGACGTATAACGTCGTCGTATTTCAATGGGCGAGTGTCTTTTTATCGTCTATGGATTCATCGTGGTACCTGTGATTCTTTATCGGATGAATGATACATCCCCGCGAGATACGACCGAAATCTCGAGCGAGAACAATTTCAACGATAGTGGAATTTCGAGGAAATTGTTGGCGGATTCCCTCGAATATAGAATAAGCGAATATAGAATTTCCTGCAAAAGTTCTCTTCCGATCGATGGTGTTATTAATTTTTTTCTCTATCGCCGAACTGACTGTAACTAATTTTGCCGACGCGTTATCTTCCGTTAAAGAATGAATTCATGCAAAATCCCTCATCTCTCCGTCGGAATTTCTCCAAGTACTCGTACCTATCTTAGGATTATTATCTTAGGATAATCAATATATTAGACTTAGGCCTACTGTTGTGAGGCTAATAAGGATTCACATTCACATTCAGATTATTCGAGTATTATTGGCATTAACCGTGCGTTTTAGTCTCAATTTTCGCGCGGAGAATTAACAGGAGGCTAATTTGCGCACGCAATTCAAGTTTTCAGGGCAAAATCCGGGTGAAAATTATGAGCCATTCGGGAGCCGCGCAAACTCGTTAAGAGTTAAACGAAACGAGATATCGCGGCGTGCTGCTACGTGCCTCGCACACCCTTCGGACAGATCAACGCGCGCCCTCGTAAGCCTGGGCGAGGGCGGGCGGGCGTGTCGGCGAGGATGTCCGAGGGAACCGTTTTACGAGGACAAGACCCTAGAGGAGGAATGGAAAAGTTAAACGTTCGCAAACTTTCTTCCGCACTCCGCCTCTTGCCGCTTCCGCCGTTTGCCTCGCTCGTGATCCCTCGCGTCGTTTTCATCCACGCTCCTCGCCGAATGACCGTTCCGTCCCCGACGTTGCAAAGCCGTGTGACAATGGCAGTTTTGGGCAGGGTGCCCTCTCTCACCCGCTCGGGGACTCGGAGACAAACAGGAGGGATTTCGCGGCAGTAAAACCGCGGGGCGACACACAGTGTGCCTCGCGATTTCCAATACATAGCCCGCCTTGCGATTCTCGGTTCGACGCTATATCGATCTCTTGTCGAAGGAAGGAGACCTCGGAGTATGCTGGGCCACTGGTCTGCTTTACGACGCAACAATTCCCATTTCGCGTCATAAAGTTGTTTTCTTCCCTAGCGTCGCAAATGCGAATTCGAAAGTAGCGACTGCGTAACGCGGTTCTCAAAAGTAGTTATCGGCAAGAGTTATCAATGTTTACGCGTTTCCTATCGATTGCCTAGTACATTTGAATGTATCCCAGCGTGGTATGCTCCACATTGTAAGAGTTGAATTTTATCGAAACCACAAATTTATACAAATTAATTCTCACTGTGCGGCTCCAATCTTTTAGCAAGCCTGTCCGAGAGGTTTCGTCAGTTTTTAATTATCAGAAATTTTTTACCCAAAATTTCCTTGCACGTCACCTCGATAGCGATTAATATCGCATAAGCAAAACATTTATACGTAATTCGATTACATCTATCTATACGTTGAAGCGCAGTAGTTCAAGACGTTCAAGTTGGTCGAGTGCTCAACCGCAGCTGATATTCTGCTCGTCTTATACGACGTCACGTTCCGTTGACCACTATCCCCGAAGAGTATGCTACGTGCGCATCTAAGCGACCAGTATCTGTGCTGCACCGAGTAGGTATGTATCCTCAACTTTTATCAGCGTTCGCGCTTCCGTTTAGTCTCTCGAGGTCCCCGACCGGAGTAAAAACGCGCAGATTCGAAATCGCATTCGGACCTCAACTTCGATTCGAGTAGGTAACTAAAGCTCGCGTGCCCTTAAGTAAATATAAGGACTTTTTTTCCCGCAGTAATAAGGCGAGTTTCAAACTGAAAGTGCGCAATTATTGAAAAGAACACCTCGACCAGAGATATTAGGCACTTATTGTAGTAAACTATGTTTATTCATCAACGCGCCACGTTTGCAAAGGAAACTGTAAAATATTGTATTACTAAACACATTTCGGTATCTAGTAGCTTAATAATAATTGTTTTCATGAAAACGTTCACAATTTACTATCGTATGGTCTGCGATTGTTACTAACAGGAAAAACCGAGGGTGAAACCGCTGACCAAAATCTTGTACACCAATGCCTACTAATGCCCGGTGGGCATTATTTTATCTTATTATCATATTCTATCTTATTTATCTTGTTTCATCTTATTTTATTTTATCTTTTTAATGCCCCAGCAAGGCCTAATGCCCAAACTAATGCTTAAACAATGCCTAGTAATGCCTAGTAATGCCGCAAATCTGTACACCACAATGCCCTCAGTGGTTTCCACCTCGGATAAAACCGATTGAGTGTTCGAATTGAAAACGGTTGTTTAAGAAAATTACAGTAGATATTTCTCTACTCCCTATTATTTTTATTTAAAAAAAACGAATATGAAAATTAAAGTAAGAGATCTAAAATAAATATAAATAGATGTAAAAACATCCAATATTATATATGAAATTAATGAAAAAACTCCATCTAAATAAATATTAACGATTAATATTTTTTTATGTGCTTTGCATTGTACGTTATACATATTTATGTTGTGTTTGCGCCATGTATAGTGTATCAAAATAATACTTAGCGATAAAACTCGCGGAGAATACGAGAAAGTAATAATATACGTATATTTTTATAGCCTTATGGCGCGTCCAATGTACAGCAAATGATACTTAGAGCTATTACGATGCTTTAATAACGAATGAAAATGCTTCACATTCTCATCGTTTAATTAATTCCTTCCGGCCGCAATGTGACGGTGAAAAAGTATTTAATTACTCTACACATGGTGTGTAAGTTTTATGCAATCGTTAGCCGTATGGCTTCACGTGTGGCTTCGCGTGGTAACATTAAAACATTACGATGGTTATTATTCGGCCATATCCATTAAAAAATATTATCATAATTACAATGTAATGCTAGCCGCAACGGCTTTTATCTGAGAGAATGAATTAATGTAACGAACCAAAAATTCCTGTCTCCCGCTTTTACGCTCTATAGGATTTTTGTCACTAAAATGTGGCGTGTCCTTTTCCGATTCAAACAAAGACAAATTTGCAGTATTACCTACACATTAACATTATCTGTTCTAATGTTTGTTTAGAGTAATATAAATTTTACAAGTGTGAAAATACTTGCGAGATAAAAGCGATATGTAGATCAGATCTCTGTGCATTTTTTAAAGCTTAAGATTTATTACAGAAATACGTCTGCGCTTTACTCGTTTGATGTAACGAAATACTATTGGCAAAACTTTTCAAATAAAAGCTGAATTTGAAGCTGAACCACATATTCCAATAAATCTAAATGACATTTGCTTTGGATTTTAATTTGTCGCATTTTATAGTTGCTCGTGAAAACAACTGCTTTGTATTTGTGCACCTCTAAATTTGGAGCATTTAACTGTTTAACCTATTTAATCTACTCGATGCAATGCAGTTGTGATATAATAATTATAACGTAATTAATTAATAGAGTTTTAGATATTTCTGTCAAATGTACGTCCTTTAATTCTTCACGTGACTCGCGCGTTTCATAATGGAGTATCTTATTTGACCCGCTGAACCGCGCATGTAACCGTAACAAACTTCGTGTGTACACAAGTGTACATGAAATGTAAATGCACAAATTATACCATTTGAGTATGGCTCTAGTTTATTTGTTTTGCCGAAACGTAACTACATTAAACGGATTAAAGGAATGCATTAACTCCACACGACGTTCTGCCATACTCCTCAGCAGGTCGTCAAAAGTTTAAGCCGATAATTAATGTGTTACCACCGTAACACGGTTACACTGCAACATGGTTAATTCAATGTCGACTGTTATAATTAAATTTAGAACCAGATAGCGGGCAAGGTAGTTAGCCGTAACCTACAATGCAGCCGGGTACAATGCGACACGCCGCACAATGTTACGTTCGTCAGATACCAATCGCGCCAACAATGCATCTCGCGCATTATCAACGTCATGTGAATCGCAATTCAATTTGTAACTTGCGGACGCGCACCGTGAACGTCTAATCGGTTTTCAGATAATCTCTATCGCATTTGGCTTGCGCGCTCTCGCAGACGGGAGGGAGAAAAAATCGCTCCCTCCCGTGCCCGGAGACGTATACGCGCGCCGCTGACGTACGCGAGCGAGCGAAGGTACAGGAGGGAAAGAGCCGCGCAGCGCAAACATCGGGAACCTGGCAATCTATTCTGGTAGAGATTTTATCGGACTCACCGGTAACCTTGATGTGATAGGGTAACTGAGCCCGCCACGTGTCCTGCATTTTCCGATCGGGCGCGACGCATCGATACTCCCCGGCTTCCTGGTACACCACCCGGCTGAGAGCGAGGGGCCCGGGCCCTCCCACCGGGTCCATTCCGGGCCCGTGGCCCCAGCAACCGCCGTCGCACTCGAGGGTCACTGCACCGCCGATCTGCACTTCCATCCTCCGGGAATCGGTCGCCTCGCCGTTCAGCGCTTCCGCCTCGGTCTCCATATCTGGATCATCTAAACGCCATTGATTTAAATCTCTCAACGAGCGGCAAACTTGAGAGTCGGGCTTAAATATTACAGGCCACACGTAGGAGAGGATGCGAAATAAGCGACACCGTGAACATAGCGCGCATCTAGAAAGGCACTTTCAACCTTCACTTCCTTGTAAACTTTATGTTTTGCAAAAAAATATGATAAAATATTGATTCATGATGAAAGTATCGGGATATCTTTTGAGAATTTGGTATTTATCATCCCCTAAAAATCTAGCAGGCTTTTATGTCTGTCGTTACACGTATCTCATCTGGTTCCATAGGTATACAAGTATGAATCTTCCTGGCCGCTACGAAAAAGAAGTCAAAGCGTGTCGGATAATTAGTAACTTTTGCGAATGATAAATGTGTTTAAGAATTTTCGGAACATTCACTTTCAGCTACGATTTGAATTCCCGACTCGACGGCGTCCATCGTCATCGATATCGAGGCACTGCTCGAGTATCAGAAATCAGCGGCACGTACGAGAGATAAAGTCGGAGCAATATCTCTCGCTACCCTCACGTGCCTGGTTCGACAAAATCTTTTCCCCACCGCGACGTTGCGTACTGTCGGTTCCAACTTCTACCCTTCCTCATTCCCCATCCTCCCTCTCGTCCTTTTCCGATTCCACCTATGGAATTATACGGTTACGATTGTTTGCTCTCCGGCTAGCGCAGTGTCCACAATTGCAAAGAGGGAGAAAGAGATAGAGAAGGGGAGGAAATGCGGGGAGAGAGAGAGAGAGAGAGAGAGAGAGAGAGAGAGAGAGAGAGAGAGAGA
>NW_011967195.1:638751-646411 GCF_000949405.1 Vollenhovia emeryi
GAGAGGCAAGAGAGTGGGTGAAGGTGTGTGAGGGTTGCTCGTATCTCTGCTCGCGAATTAGAGCCGGACTGTTACAGCGGAATTCGGCTGAGAAAGAGAAAGAAGCGGGGCAAGGGGATGGGAGGACGGTAGCAGTCCTTTGAGTTAGCAAGCTGATCCTCCAAGCTCATCCTATAGCAAAACAAAGGGATCAAAGTGGTGCGGATGCGATAGGAGGCTTTCACTTCCTCTCACGCTCGCTCGGCTCCCAACTATACCTCGTTTGTCTTGTAGTTTGTTCGGAATTTTACAGCAAACACCACCGCTGTGGCGCTTTAACAAACATACGAAAGGAAAAGGGAGAGAACGGAAGGCCCGATAATCAGGCCGGTAATTTGACGTTTTTCGTCAGCCGGCATTGCCCCTCTCTTCAACGGCTCTCGTTATCTCCAAATTTGATCCGCGTCTCTTCTTCTACGGTAGTGGCTTGTGATCGTCCTAAATCTTAATGCGATTCGCGTGCGCTAAGGTGATTAAGATTCTCATATACTCGTCCGTCTGTGATCGCGTTATCTCTAATTACTTTGATATGCCTTTCGTGTTCCTACTAATTGAATTATGCGCATCTGAGATGCTATGTTCAATCGAATGTTTCAACATTACAAAATATCACCGTTATGAGTCGAGATAATTTAGCAATGTGATAACCTCTGTTCCTAATGTTAATATGAATTCAAAGTAATATTAAAAAATGTATAATATAATGTTTGGAAAATAACGTAAGTTCGCGTCACCTAAACTGGTAACAGTCACGAGAAAAATCTGTTCGGCTGTCGATAACGCCGGTCTTATCACTCCTGTCCCTTTAAACTACGTCCTATCTGTAGACTGTCTACAAGCCGGCGAAATTAGCGCGTCGGTTTAAACCCGCCTTGACGTTATCCGGCGGATAAGTAATCCAGGAGGAGATTCGAACAGGACATAGTAGCAGTGTAATCGATAATTCCCACGGAGGAGGATGGTTGGTTTATAGGTGCTCTCGAGCCATCTAAATTGCGTAGAGATTAGGTGCTCGGAAGCCCGTATCCAGCATCGTCGGTCGAAGGAGCAGACGAGAGATCGAGAGAGAGAGAGAGGAACGGAGGGATGGGAGTGATAGAGAAGAGTAGAGAACTAGATAGAAGACAAGAGGATGGGGAGAGGCGAGGGCCGCGGGTTTGAGATGCAGGGAGCGCATCACCCTCTGGTTATAATGGCAAGATGGAAGGAATGGGGCTAGGTAGGAAATTTGCAAATTTTCACGACGGGGCACGGATAATTTCCGGTTGGCTCGGTGGTTTCCGCCCTTGACAAATGACTGTGGTATCCGGTTATTGGCTGCAGCGACGACCCCCTTCGCATTCCGAATCAGGGGGAATGTCTCTTCGAGCGTTATCAAATGCACAGGGGGGTAGACAATACGTCAGCCAAAAATGCAACGCAGTTATCTTTCGCCGATGCCACCGTTGTCTTATGCATAAATTCTAATTCTATTGCGCGACATTATTTTAATTTCTTATTTAAATTGCTAATTTTGAAAAAAAAATTCATGTAGAAACACAGCATAGACTGTCAAGAATATAATCGATATAAACAATTTGTTTCTATACAAGTTTCTGTACAAGAGATCGAAACGTGTCTTCCTGATAATTTTACTTGTGTAAAAAAGCTCTTTGTATTCTATTTTTCTTATTTCTGTCGAGTAACTGTTTAAAAGGCATAATGCATATAAAAGAAATGTCCACATATCTGTAATTAAATCACTTTGCTATGTTACTTTGCCAACCGTGATAGTTCCATTATCAGCAAAGGACTGCTATCTTAATTGTGAGATTATGAAAATTAATAATTGACGGCGTTATAGAAATAGAAAAATTTCAATCTAGCAAATTATGAAAACCTACTTCAGAACTATTCTTTTTTTCAAAAGAACATTCTTCCCTCCTCTTTTATCGAAGGAGATACATTTATTAACGTGACGTTCCTGCTGACGAATGCGCGGGGAAATCCTACGTGCGCTATTGAAAGCGACAAAGTGGCGCGACAACGATTTACTCACAGCGAACGTTGAGAAAATATCCGATGCTGGTGAAAATGCCGAGCATATGCCGCGTATAACACTTGTACCAGCCGCTCTCGGCCCGAGTGATTTTTGTGAAGTTCAACCATCCGTCATCGCTCTGCTCCACGGGGGGCGGTCCATTGTCTGAAACACAAGCGGAAAGCTGGTGGATATACGAATTAACGCACTGGAAACAGCACGCACGGTCCGCGGATTTGCGTTAACGTCGTCGCGCAGTTCGCATCAACCGAGCGAGTCGGCTGCAAGCGACTTCTCTCGTTGTTCACGATTTCGCAACATTTTTCATAGAGACAATTGCCGCACGCGCAATTCGATAAATTGCCTGAAACTAATCATTAATCGTCGAAAGGATGAAGCAGGTCAAAAGTTGAAACTCAATTGCTTCTATAATTCTAACAGATACAAAGTGTTTGCTTTCTCCCGTGTGGCTGTATAAAGTTCCTTTATGAATGTATCGTTTTGGCAGAATGTGACATGTAGTTCCTCATTAATGATAGCATAGATTAGAGATACAGGCACAAAATTAAATAGATTGAGAAAATATGTGAACCATTTCGTCTCGCTCATATTATTATTGAAATTGCGCTTCTAAAACAATATGATTCACTTCCTTAAATAATCCAATTATATTAATTATGAAACACGTATTGCTTTCGCGATTAAGTATACTTAGATAATGGATTTAAAGTTGCCTGTTTATTCTCAATGATTTCGAAAAGAGAAAACAGGATAACAATAAAGAAAGAAAGGGAGAGAAGGGGACAAGAGCTGGCGTGTCTCTCGGTCAAATTATTCCCAAGATAATTAAGATAATAACGCAATCCGGTAATCTGGGGTGCGACGTATCACTGCAATAGAATGAAACATTTATTGCTGCTGATGCGAGCGGCGAGCGTGGCGCAGAGAAATGTGCGCTGCGTAGTAAACGAATGAACGAAAAGAACCGAGTTCAAATCCAAGGACGCCGCTGGTTTTTTTCGGAATCTCCCGAAGAGAAGTGGCAACCACCGAGAGTATCTCGTCACACGTACTCCTTTAGGGGTATGGCCTTCCAGATGGGAGGTTTCCTTCAGCAAGGTTAGCAGCCTACCGAAGATGAAGTAAAACCAAATGCTCAAAGTAACCAGAACGAGAACTAGATAAAACAGGCTTTTTAAGCCTAATACGAGGAAGAAGAAGAAGAAGCGAGTGGCAAAGTCTCGAAAAAAAAGTAATTCAATTATGGAAGACTCTCGAAAAGGAGAGTCCAAAAGGATGCTCGTTCGACTTATTCATAAATGCGAAAATGACTCCGAGGGAGCCCGGTATCAATTTGCCGGCCTTTCCTTTGCCGTTTATCGCCAAACTTTCATTTAGCCCGTAGCCTATTTCTTTCTCCACTATTTCGGCTCTACCATCACCGCTCGTCCCTTCTCTCCTCCGCCGTCGACCTCGTTACGGCGAAGCCGCGGATTCGACGCAGCTGTCGGATTGGCTAGTTGAAACTATACCGCACTCGCGAATGTGGAACTACCCTGGGGAACAAAGGAAGAGCGTAGAGTCGGAAGACACACTCGTGAAAGGTGGAGGATTACACAGAAGGCGGGAAATGCGGGAACGTGGGAGTAAGGGCCGTGGTAGCGGAGGAGGGAAGGAGTGGATTCCATGTATCGCCGGACCGGAGTTTTGTGGTGAAACTTTTATATAGGCCGGTCATAATCACGGGAAGGGTAGTGGGCTATTCCACTAAAGACACCGCTCGCCTTTAACGTTGCCAAGGCATGCTCGATTGTGTTAACGATACGGTATCCTTGGCGAACTTCGTGAGATGCGGCGCCGTTTCGCATGAAATAGGGCCGGGCCGTGGCTCGATCCAAAAAAAAGCACGACACTTCCGGTAAGTTCGGCCGGAGCTGGGCCAATTTGGCCGGGAAAATGAGCGAAGCCAACTCGAAGTAAATTGAGGACGAAGAATTTTCTGCCAAAATTAAATAAAATTTCTCGCTTGGTAAATTACAAATGTGTTTCGAATTGGCATACCAGCGTGCTTTTATGGAGAGACATTTAGATTCCAGTAATTTTTTTCGCTCATGAAGAAAATTATATTTGAGTTCGAACATTTGGCATTTCAACGTTTCACCGATATACATGTAATTTGTCCAGTTATAAATTGAAAGTACGGAATAACAAATGAATACCCGAATGATTGAAACAATAGTGAATCGCCGTACGATATAGTAACCGCTCGTTCGCGGTGTTTCACGTCCTTTTTATTCGATTGTACACTTAATAATATAATTAACGTTGGAACTGCCAAAGTCCCATGCGATTGTCGTATCACGATGATTTATCCGCATGATCATAATAACTTGACAATTTTGTTTTCATAATTTATCAAATTATAATAATGATAATTGATTGATTACATTTAGGTAATTTCAATATTTGATGTACAAACACATGACATAAAATAATAATAATAAATTAATTTAAACCTATAATGATTTCTATTTTTAATGACGAAGATTGATTCTCAGGGCAAAAGTAATTTTATTTTCGTAAATCCACGATGTTCCGATTAATCGTCCAAGATAAAACAATCTAACACTCTTGGCAAGTAGTAGAGTCAGCTTTCTAACGAGGCCAAGATAATAACTCTGCAATTTTTTTGCGCAAGAATATTGAAAGTTACGTTTATCTGTGTGATTGTTTTTTTTTAATCTAGTGGCGGAGTTGACCAGCGCGCAAACACATTTCTCTCGACGTGGCATATCATGTTACAAAGCACGTGTACTGCACATGTTTCGCACCTGTTTTTTAGTAACGGATTAGCGCACCTGTCAAATTACATACAAAAGGTATACACGATTTTCTAAGCGCTGTAACGAAAAATCGACGTAGCAACGTGCAACGAAAACAGATTTTTCATATATCGCATATCACATAGATATCTGTATTAAAAATATATTGTGCGTACGTATAAAAGTGAAATGTTGCTTTACAAACTGCAAAAAAGACTTGTTGCATAACCGTAATATTAAAAAGTATCCAAAAAATACATCAGAAATATAAAAAATAATGTTACTGCTCATAAGATGCTGACACTTAAAAATAATGTTCAGCTAAAATATCCGGCATGTCGGAGATAAAAAGAAAGAGTGCACAAGTTAAAGAAATAAGATCCTCATACTCGCCATCCCGATTTTTAAATTTCGAGCCTTTTTTACGTACTGTGCCGCCAAATATTATACCATAATAAGCTACCATCTTCCATTAGATCATCTTCCTCTCTCGCCTCTTTTCGTTCCTTGGCAGCAACTTTTATCACTGCTTTTTCTCTTGTCTAACACTGCCGACATATGTCCCATATGTTACTTAGTTTTATACATACTGGGTGAGTCGTAAAGGCTGTCCCAACCTTTTACCATTAGAGGTGAATTATCAACCGCAACTGCAGCCAACTCGGAAAAAAAATGGATAGAATCTCGTTCTACATGTCTCAATCATGTAATTACATTTCTCGAGAAATAATTAGATATTACATGATTGAGACATGTAGAACAAGATTTTATCCATTTTTTCCCGGATTGGCTACAGTTTCGGCTGGTAATCCATCCCTCATGGTAAAAGGTTAGGACAGCCTTAATGATTCACCCTGTATATATATGTATTCTTCCGTAGCGTTTTGTCTAACCTCTACTTTATATCAAACTTCAGCAGGTGGGCTTTGCAACAACAACTTTGTTGGTGCCTCATTTTTTGCTTTCGATCTTTTCGTATTACTCTTTCTGTCGCTGTATCTCTTTGCAATAAATTATTATAAATTAAATTAAATTAAACCTAACACCGATAATAAATACACTAAGTATGCCTTTAGACAAAAGGAGTAATATAAGGTCGTAAAATGCGGACTCCACAGTTAATAAAATTGCGGAACGGTCCTTGAATTATTCTGAATATATCATTAGAGTTCTGATATCTTCGCTTTCTCCAGACCACCTCCGAATGATAATCGCATAAAGAGCGGCTTTCCCTTAAGCGATTTCACGCAGCTGACGCCCCCGTTTTCTTCTTGCAAAACGTCCCTGCGTTCAATGTATCGACGCGATAGATCATCCGACGGTACCCTGATAAATTATTTTTACGTTTATTACTCTGATCTGTGTTTGAAAGTTTTCCCTACATGCTGCAAGATGTGTTGGGTACAATCACAAATTACACGTCCAGGAATGGCATGTTGGCTTAACTCTGGCTTAATCGTTTAAACAATCGTTAGTCTCAAAGCGAATTGCAGCTTTGTGAGGCCATATTGCGAAATCGACTATTTGCACGACTACTCGTTGCAATACGGGAAATCGGGAGAGTCCGAATTTGCCTGACTTGTCTTCCCTATAAAGGCTTTGAACGAGAAGCGGACGTGCCTTCTCGAGAAGGAGCGGGACGTTTAATAAGAGCAACCGTACCAAAAAGAAATTGGGAATGGGCGGCGGCGGCGGCGGCGGCGGCGGCGGCGGCGAGTTTGGGGGAAAGGTTCGTGGACGGCGAAGGCATTGCCCGGGGCGGATACGTGCTCCAAAGGATATTAAAGTATTTTAATTGCAGCGGATCTCGCGGAACGCTGGAAGGATTTATTCGAAATCACTCGATTGAGTCTATGAATAGGGATTAAGCTTGGCCCCGCCGGCGCGGTGCTGGCTCGGCGCAGCGCGCGCCGTCGCGCCGAGCGAATTCCAGACGTCAGAAGTGGAAGGCAGAAATAATTGAATATTTAATAGGATAACTCACATATAGCCGCTTCCCGTCGCAGCCGCGCGGCGTCATCCGTCACGACGACGGGACGTCGATTTTTCTGTCACGTCCCGTGGCTGCCGATTAATTATACAGTCTGCCCGGGCGTAATACGAAGACGGGGACGACTTTAATAAATCTAGTTATTTCGTAGCCAGTGAGCATAAAAAAAATTATTTCACCGATCCGCGATACATCCTCGCGTAAAAGGTTGGCGATTCCCCCCCGCCCGTGACAGTAATATTGACACGAGGAGGGCATTGTCTGTCGCAAGCAGAATTGGAGCGTACATGCATCAAACGAGATCCGCGATCAGAGATATTCGCTGCTGAAACATCATAGAAACAAACGATTATATCGACAACACGGGGAGTTTAATTAATTTAACAGCGAGGTCAGGATTATTCTCCAAGAGAAATCACATTTCAGATATTATTAAATGAAATAAATAATTAATGTCACGAATGTAATACGACTGACAGCCCGATATTTCATTATCAGCAATTTAAAAAGGCTTTTTATTCCGGAAATTGTTGCTATAACGCGAAAAACATGCATATGTGAACGTAACATGCGGATTCCATTTTTAGTTAATTAATCCTTGATCATTATGAGACGTAGGGGCAAATTGTTACCCTATGTTGAAATAAATACCGAGAGAAAGTTGTAGTATTAGAGAAAAGTCTCCTATTATGAAACACATTCCTAATATGAGATAGCGGAATTTTTGTTAAATTAACCAATCAAAAATTATACAGGGTGTCTGATGCAAAAGTAGCCACTTTGCAAATA
>NW_011967195.1:648775-717059 GCF_000949405.1 Vollenhovia emeryi
AATTTAATTATTTGCATATATTTTGTTAGAAAAAATTTTTTTATTGTCCCTACAAAAGTAATGATATCAAATTGCGCCAACTAAAACGGATATTTATACAAACTAGATCTTTATTATTTTAAAATGATATATCCAAACAATCGAGCATAAGTTTTTACCGAAAGAAATAAAGGAGACGATAATATTAGTGAAACAAATTTTTAATACTTATTCAATAAAAATATAATGCAAACAACTATAATAATAATTAACTTTAATAATTTTTGTTAAATTAATAAGCATCATCTATTGGTTCCACCGTGAATTTATTGTTCTTCAAGCGAAATCTGTTTAGTAGAAAATTCATTGTTATTATTAGATCGTGTAATCGTCGCGAAAGAAGATTTGTGATTGAACTTGGACGTTGTAAACCTGCCATCTCGTGTTAGAAGCCTATCTCATAATAGGGGACTTTACTAATAAAATTTTGCTGGTCGCGAATTTATATCAAAGATTAACAAACAACGCGTAGGGGAAAATGTTAGGAACTTCTGCGGAAATTTCTGCGTCAAGTGTCTAATTCTACCATTGTGGTGTATAGGAGTATTCGGCGGCGTAAAAAGTCGCGGTACGTCAGACGTACGGCTAAACCGTTACTGTAGAGCAGTATTTGGCAATAATTCTTGTGGAAATCGCAGTGCCTTCTGACGTTTGGTAATAACAGGTCGTCCATCATAGTTCTTATCACTCGTACGCGGCTGATCGCTGCGGAAAGTGACGGCTGCAGCTGTTCTCAGCGTTTTGTGCAACTCAATAACGCGATAAACGAAACTACACAATCGGTCCAATTTTTCGAATTTTCAGATCCTAGATTGATAACGCCATTCTTCTTATTGATGTCCCGAAAGAACCCGCGAATTAATTCGTCGCGCAATTTATACACTCACCAATGCGGTATTTGCGGCAAGGAAGTAGTTAACGTTTCAAATAACTCGGTTAATTTCCTAATTGAAGTAAAATTATATTATTAACGTTAATTAAAGTTTCTCCAGCCAGCACAGCGAGCTAATATTAATTCGGCAATGATAATAAAATGTAACCAGACAATTGTAAAAGGACGAGCGTTACGTGTAACGTGTTGTTCAACCCATAAATTCCTGGCCGCGCGACACAAAGAATAACAGAAAGCGCAACAACATTTGGCTATAAATCCTCTCGTCTTTTCAACGTAATCATTTTTACACGTCTTTCGACTCCTCGAATATATCAAATATAGCGTAGAAACGTGCACTTTATTTTCGTGACACCTCCATCGCGCGACTTCGTCGGCGCGTCAAGGGAAGTATAGTTTTGCGCAAAGTTTTAACGGACAATAAATAACTCAAGACGCGGAGACGGAAAGACGATCGTGATTCACTCGAGAGATGTGAATGGAGCGCGCTGCGCGAAATCTCTATCGAATCTCGAAATTGTTATACGCGATTGTGATTTACGCCAGCGAGCCTGGCGGTGCTTCATCGTAGCGGCGGGCTGCGTCGCGAATGAGCTTCTCGTTTGAGTGCCTCTCCATGCTTTTCTGATTAATTCAAGAGAAATTGTAATTTCCACTCCTATCGTATAAAGTTGATCGAAAAGGCAGTCTTGCGTAAATACGCGGATCAGGCTACGTAAAGGGGATTAAAAAGGTGTTTCTTAACGAGCAGAATACGAACGTGGAAGGGCGGATTAAAAAAGTTGGTTGAAAAGCGATTTAATCGGCCGCGTTAAACTCCAGTTGCTTTTTCGATGGAACACTCGGCGTGCGCGCGCGCGGCCACTCTCGCGGAGACTATTACCGGATCTGTACGAGCTGATTCTTTGCATTGATTATAACCGAATTTTACTTAATAGAAAGAATAACAATGTCCGAATAAAAGCGAAACCGTGCTGGTTCAATTTAGTTTCGGTTATTTCTCAATACCTGTCGAAACTAAGCGCCGGGAGCCATTTTCGATATAAATATAATTAATACTGAACGATATTATTAACGCTATACGCGCAATGCTATATTAATGCTTAATGCCAAATGGTACAATTAATATTTAAATTATTACTGTTCTACATTAGCACTTTAGTAAAAACGACAAACTATTTAACGCGAAGTAAAGCTGAGACTCCATAGACGCGTCGAGCTGCGGTAACGCGTGCGGCAATGCGAGCCGACCAATCAGAAGCTTGCCGCAAGCTTCCCGCGGCAGCCTGCGTTGAAATTGAAATCTTTTGATTCGTTGCCGCACGCGTTGCCGCACGCGTCGCCGCGGTTCAACGGGTCTATAAAGTCTTAGCTTTACGCTGCTTAAGAACAGGATCCACCTGAAATTATCTCGCGTTTTAAGGGGAGAGTTTACCTCAGTAAACCGCTAAAAATTAAATGATTTTCGAGGATTATTTTTGCGTAATGGCTGAACCGATCTATTTGAATTTTTTTAATACTTTATACTACATTTAGAAAAATACAAAAACAATTTTTTTTATTTCAAAATTCTTTTCTCCCTTGGAGGAAAGACGGTTTTTTCGAAACCGCTTTTCTCAAATTGACGTGCAACACAGCACAAAAACTATGCATACATGTACATAATTGAATTCCCTTCTGGACAAATCTATTTGTTTGACGATGTTAATTATTTAAATAATTTTTATTGCATTGAAAAGAACGAAAATTTCTCGCAAAAATTACAACCTTTCTTCCAAATCCATGTATTATTATTAATTTAGCATTTTTTTAAATTGAATTTAGGTTTATCCATAGCATAATATTATTGAAACAGGGAAGTTCTTTCATTTTTTATCTAGGACAATACCAGAAGGCTCTATGCTGCACGCCGATTATTAACATGAACGCCGTCCCTATATAAAATTTGATTCTTCAGCTCCAGGGGATAAAAGGATTTTGAAATAAAATTTTTTTGTATTTTTTAAATGCAGTATAAAGTATATCAAAAATTCAAATAGATCTGTTGAGCTATTTCTTTTAAAAAATTCTCGAAAATCATGTTATTTTTAGCGGTTTACATAGGTCTCTGCGTTAATTTTATCGACATTCTTTGTTAGAAGTAATTTTTTAATTGGCTTTACAGAAATGCAAAACTCTTTTACGGAGTTAAAGTACGCAGCAAAATCTAGGCTTTGCTGGTCGACTTTACATAAAAAACGAGAAAAATTATTTATTTTACTAATTTTTTGGTACACTTGACGACAATATTTGCTTGATACAAAAATTCTACAATAAATATATACAAAATGAGACCAGCGTATTCTAGGGTCAACTTATAATAACAATATCGTGCAATTTGAACTATGAATAATAGCCTAGAAAAAAAGATTACTTCTAATAAATGCAAGTCTGGAAATCCAAGTCTAGAAGAAGAGAAAAAGAGCAGCAGGCTTTTTCGAGAGAGGTCGTTGCCAAACATCTGTCAGATTGTTAGTAAAGACATGGTGTTGGCGATGCTAGAATTCGATCCAAAATCTCGGTCTGAGCAATGTGCAGCTAATAAAATTGCTGCTTTTTCGTAAAAGTTGCAAATTGATTGGCTATAAATTTCTCGGACCGAATTCTAGCATAGCGAACACGAAGTCTGAGGTGACGTCTAAAGTAGAACTTGGAATTATTATTATTAATATCTTTATTGACTCCCCTTGGGGTTGCAAGGCACTCTTCGAGGGAGTGTTCCCTTGCCACTTTTAACTTAGAACTTGGAATTAAAAATGTCGATAATTGATGTCTCTAATTCCGTCCCCTATCTTATCGATACTGATCGAGTTCGCCAGCGGCTTTAGGATCTCCTTAACCGTACCAAAGCATGGGACGCGCGGATCAAAGAACGAAATACATCGATCGGCATGATGCGCGGAAAAACCCTCTCTCTCCCATTGTAGCCGACGCGCAACGCAGCTCGCGCTTCCGGGACGCAGGTTGGGCGCGCTGTTAAATATTTATCAACACCCCCCGTCCGATTCGTTCGCAGCAAGAAATCGCGATTCCGATTTTCACTCGGGGAAGTGCATGGCAAAAGCTGACTCGCGTAGCGTAATACCCCGGCGCGCAGGGCGGGATGCGCCTAGGCGAAAAGTTCGCCGGCGCAGCGAATACGTTTAACGAATGTAATGGGTTCACCCGCTTAAACGGTACGGTCTAATCAAGAAAGTGGTCTCCCTGGCGAACTCCGCGCGGAAATCCCTCTCGTTCTCTCCGTCTCGTCCGGCGCCGTTCCCTCTATCTTACCCGGCTCAAGCCGCGCTGATTGACGACGAATAAAGGAAATTATGCTGCGGTGAGCTTTTATTCGCCGCACCGGCTAAAAAGCAACGTCGTTACCGATCCACGAGCGACGGTGTATACACCGTAAATCCCGTTCCAGAATCCAAATCGGGCGGGAGCCTTAATTCCGAAAAAGGTTTCGAAATCGCGGCGGTGGATGGAGATACGCGATTTCGTGAGCGCCGAGCGGATTCAATTTGGCTTAATAAAAATATAGTTGGCTGGTTAGTGGCGAACCGGCTCGTGCAACAACATCTCGTAATACACGACGCTTTATGCGATTTAATTATGCTAATGACCGGGCGATAACGGAACACGGAATATGCGGAATTTAATGGGTAAACAGATTTTTGCCAGTATATATATGCGTATTGAGAGCCGTATCTGTGACATGGATATAACGTAACTGAAATTTAATACCGCGACTACAACGGCGTATTGTGAAATTTATAGTCCTGGATTTCATGCGATTCCATATTTTCGCTATGTACACGATAGCGAAACGTTTTCGGCAAAGCGTGCATCGCTACCTGGGCATGGCCGCCTTTAAAGTACGCGCAAATGAACACATTTTTTTCTGAAATTTTGCCGCGTGTATTTTTGTATGTACTAAAAACCGTATCTTCTGTTGTCGCTTTGCAAAATGAATCGTTCGGATAACTTATTGATTTTAAAGAGTCTTGCATTTGAAGCGCAGTTCGAACGTGTACAAATATGCACTTCATTTCATATTTATTATATATATGGTGCAGCGCCGTTAAAAACGCAACTTTCTTTACTTATAGCGCACTTTCTTGGCGAATTGCATGAATGTACGTAGTGTTTACGCGTCCATGTCCACGCACCGGCATAAATGCTGTCCCTATCCTTGTGAGGTGCACGCACACAACTAGAGTCCCTGTAGTTGTGTGCGTGCACCTCACAAGGATAGGGACAGCATTTATGCCGGTGCGTGTCCATTATGCAAAATTATATGACTCGTGAGAAACAATAAGCGTTGGTCTACAACCTTACTTTAAGTAAGCTGTAAGCTTTAAGCGTTGAGAAATTAACCAATCACAGGCATTTATTCTGTGATTGGTTAATTTCTTACGGCTTAAGGTTTACTTAAAGCAAGGTTGTAGACCAACACTAACGTGGATTAAATATTGCTTTTCGCACGCGAAGCCGAAAGCGAATATCCGGTAGCAAGCGATGTGCTTTGTCGAAATTGCTTTGCTGTGTTTTTCATGAGTGATTCGTATACACGGAGTATCCTAGACACTCCTCTTTTCAGACTCTACCACCTTTGGAAAGAACTTTCTTTTGCCAAAGATTTGATCTTTCCCTCCTGCTTCTTTATTCAATACTGCTTTTTGTATCAATGTTAGCAGTATGCAATCAAATTGTTGCTGAGCAAAGGTCTATTTGGTAAAATTAAAGAGAGGCTAAAGTTTCGATAGGTCTATGCTCTTAAAGCTACAGTTTACAAAATTTCTTTTTGATCACGCTATCCGTAATCAACCGAGTGCACCTTCATGAATTATAAATGGCATTTTTAAAAGACTGTATAAAATCAGCGAGATTATTAAAATTTTACTGCTTTACTCCTCATTACTGGCCGAGGGCATCAAGTTGAGAGATTGCCTCATGAAAGTCACTAACTTAATAAGAGGTAACCAAGGTGAAGCGCCGTGAACGATATGTGGTAACGGAAAGAAAGTGTAATTATTTGTTGTCTCCGCGCGCAGCTTAACTTTGCGCTATTAACCGCTGATCCATATTGAAATTTAAGTAAAATATACACATCATCGGATATCTTTGATTTAAAAAATTTGTATACTAATTAAAATGCGTATAAATTTCTTCTTTCACAGTTCGTGCTTTTTGCATCGTTAATTTTCAAGTGATGTCGATTACCTTTTTGCTGTACAAAAATTTTATTTCTTTTTTTACCTCGCTATGATGATAACTTTTCACGGAACGCGGATTTATATCGCTTATTCCAATCAATGAACACCTCGATTGGGAAGATAAGGCAGATTAAGCTTGGAATATGAAATAACGGTGGGATTAAAAGCCACGGCGCGGGATGAAACGTTCAGGAACCGCTCACAGGAAGGAGGGAATTATAGACAGTTTTAAATATTTATCAGGCCATAGAAGCAGCCGCAGCCGGTGAGTTCTCCCACGACAAAGAACAGCCAAATGGTAATGAATCTGTGCGACTCTGAGTACTCCCTCTCGTTCGTTTTCTTCTTTATCGATTTTAATACGAATTAATTATAACGCGAGTCTCGAAACACTGTGCTGCAAATCGCGATAATTTCAGGTCGCTTTACATTTTAAGCGCAAGGCTATGTGGCGTCTGTCGTTACGGTATTATTCGTCTCTATCAAGCATTTTATTATAAAACCATTTGTTAAATTAATTATCGCTATTGAATATTGGAAAAGAATTCTGGCGATCATTGCAAGAAATAAATAAGCTCAATTATATTTCAGTATTACTGTTTCCTTGCAATATCAAAAATGTTTTATTTTTCGCAACGCCCAAGTTACCATAAGTCGCATTTTGATTAATTCTAATATAATGCAGCGATATCATTCACATTGTGAAATTTATATGATAAAAAATCACGCGTTTATTCTACACGTAAATAATCTTTTCCCTCTGCCGCACATGTACATTTAAACGAATGCGAATAGTACGTTACACAGTAAAAAATAAAATGTTAACGTTAACATTTTTTATACGTCCCAAAAGGTTCACTCTAAATTTTAAGTTAAAATAACGTTTATCGCGTGTGTTACTTTTTGACAAACTTTTCGCTCAGACTATTGGGAAAAGTGGGAAGCAAGGAAACACATGACCGAATACTACAATCTTAACTGAAATTACCTCTACAAGCAAATACTTCTTACTAAAATAAGGAAAATATATTTTGAGGAAATCTAACAGCTCTTTGAGGTTTAACAATATGTTTAAACGTACATATACTGTAAGAAAATGATTTGCAATTAGATGAGATTATTTGTAATCAGATGAAATCGTGTAATCGATGGGACAACATTTGAACTGGTGGTTACCCCCTTGAATGTCCGTGTTTTGATTTTGGGACGTTGCGAGGCAGTCACGTTGCACCTGACGTGATCGCCCCCGCGTTGCCTTATCTCCGTCTCTCGCGCAAGTGCCGGCCAATAGGGCAGATTAGACGGAGCAACGTGCTGTTCCGATATCACGCGTCGCGTAACAGCTTCCTCGACGTTGCTCGCTCACGGCACGGCACGGCGCCGCAGCCGCCGAATCCCCCTTTAACGCCGGCACCAAAATTTACAATGCGGAAGTAGGCGCGGCTGCAGCGCGTAGTGGTGCATCGAGACGGGGATAATATCGAGCGCGTACACCTGTCTATCGGAGCCGAATGAAAGCGCGCCGGCGAGAATTGCCGGGATGAAAGGGACCGACGACGGTGGGGGGGGGGGGAGGGGGCTGTCCATTGTCCCGATTTCTGCCGGCGTCTGTGTGGTAGACTTGTCGCGCCCGTTGCGGTACGTAATAATGTGATTATGGGATGTACCACCTTACCCTCCCGCCCCCGACTCTCGAGCCGCGAGATCCCCGAGATTTCGGGGAGGTGAGACGCTGAGACGACGGAAGGTTGACGGAAATCGCGTGAATGCAGAACTTCGGAACCTCCTCTCGTCTTCCTCAAACCGCCGCGCTAAGGACGACGTTATTATGCCGCGAGCGGCGACATGCGTTTGACTCACCTAAGCATATCGCTGGTAATGGTTTAATTACGCGAGAATTACGACTTCTCTCGAGGAATGAGTGCGCGATTGTTACGTTACAGCGCGGATTTCGCGTGGAAATGGCGGAAAGTCTCTCCCCGGCTCTGTAGAGGGTGCATTTTGCAAAGCACGTTAAGAATACCGCTTACAATGTTATTATTTCGAAACGCGTTATTTGCGCGCCGCGCGATAATTATAATATTATAATATGTACATAACTGGTAATTCGCATATAATCGTCAGCTCACGTTCTCTATTATCTACACAATTAATCTTTCAATTTCAATACCGCAATTGCATCGTTGGCTCATTCATTTTACATGAGGAAAACCGAACTCTCCCCGCAATAACACCAATTTAATCGAGCAATTCGTTTTTCTAATCCCATTATTAGCCTAATATTACATTTGTCGTGCGATCAATTTTTTAAGTCGATTGGCTGCTGAATAGAAAATTTCTCGAGGTACTCGAGAATTTTACTATCTTGCAGCCAATCAACACGCTTAAAAAATTTGTCGTACGACAAATGTAATATTAGTCTTAGGGCCTGAGCCATTTTGTTAGTCATTAGTCAGAAGTCAGAACTATATGTCGGTCTTTTTTCCTCCACCCAGAAAAGAAAAGGATCAACATATAGTTCCTGCTTCTGACTAACGACTAGCAACTCATTGCAGACCAGGCCAAAGACTTAAAACTTAAGGTGGACCCGTACTTAATGCTGGATCCGATTTGCACTTTTACACCTTGTACACCTAAAACTGTCAGTTTTGTGGAAACATTTGTGTAACGTACAAATTATATGGCTTACGTGTACGTAAACGTATCGAAAACAGCATGCTATTCCGACTAAATCAGAGAACAACATGGTATCACTGAAACTAAGTTTATAAGTTTAATAAGAAATAATAGTGCAAATCGGATCCCCTTTTAAGATATAAAACATTGCCTTGGGACTTGAAATCAGTCATTCTGCTGAGGTCCTTTAAGGCCTTTGCACGTAAAAAAGCGTTAACCGTAACCGCAATTTTAGTCCGTAATCGTAGTTTTCAACACGTACAGACAGATGGCGCAACCCAAGTAAAATTCCTAAGGTTACGGACTAAAATTACGTAGGGTCCGTAGGTTATGGACTAAAATTACGGTTACGGTTAATGCTTTTTTACGTGCAAAGGCCTTTAGTTGTCACGCGCGTCATATCGGCCGCGTTTGTCGGTAAGAGAGCGTCCTGTTCAGAAAAGGGCCAACGCGGGAGGACGACTCGATAATTCGATTACAGTCGTGTTACGCTTATCGGTACATTGACGCATGCGTTTACAGATAAGTTACATCTCCTTTAGAGTTATTACGAGGCCGATATTACGCCGAGGGTCATGTGCATCAGATTCCACCCCATCCAAGTGCCTGTTTACAGTGATTAAATTATGCTCACGTTGCCGTTACACGTGCCCGCGCTAACGTGTCTACCTACAACGTGACGCGTTTCCTAGCTGCAGGGAACTGCAGGGAATGGGGAGTTGCGCGAAATAATGCACGTGCGCTTCGCAACTCGCCGTCTGCCAAAACACTGCCTGCAAATATGTGTGTACACACACACGGGACACGTTCAAAGTGCCCTTTTCAAGTTTCGAAGTAACATTAGAAAGAATAAGGATTGAATAGTATTTCATTTCCTTTCAACCTTCCGCTGCTGCTGCCGCTTTCAGTTAATAAGAATTTTCTTTTCGATTAGTTTCTAATTGATCTTTTTCTCGTTAAAGATCTTATAATAGATTGCCGTGCATTATTTCGCAACTTTATCGCGGTCACTTTTAAAGAATCTGCTCGGAATTTTATTTTATTGAAATAAAATTTGCTCGGGATCGGAAAGAATGTTTATCTGAAAATATCTCTCATAATTCATATATGACATGCGTTATGGGGTTTTGGAAGATTCATAAAAGTCGGCAATCTTCATATTTTATCAAGGTAAAATTTATTCGGAATTAATCAATAGTTTGCGCTTTGCTAAACCGCGTATGTTTACGAACGATGTAAATTACTATGTTGAAATTCGCTTCGGGTAAGAGCCTGTTTGTAGCGGCGGTAACTCGTTAAAAATCTCATTACCGGACGTATTTAAATCGCCAAAAATTTACCGGCCGTGGAAAATACGGATAACGTTACCGCTGAGAAGAGTTAATCTCCACGCCATTCAAATGGTGGAGTTTAAATGAAAGATAAAATGTAACGTGATATATAATACGTTTATTATAACTATCTGTTTTGAGCTCGAAACGAGTGGCATTGATAGTAAAAATTAAGGTATTAACGACACGATTGATTTATTAATTTATATTAGCTATGAAGCATGCGCTTCCTTCTATGTTGCATTATACACGATTTTAAAAATTGAAAAATTGAAGTGTAAAAAACGTTATATTTTTAAACAGGATTGTTTTGCGCGAAGCGAATCTAAAATTGATAAAATTAATAAGTTAGATGTCCTTCCGGGCGCCCGGTCGAGAAACCGGGGCTAAACGCGCGCGAATTCCATTCCTTTTTTTTCGCTCGCCACTTACCGCGCTGCCAAATTGGAGTACTGGCTGGATTGCTGTCTACCTCGCATTTCAGGCTGACAGACATCCCCTCGACGATCGGAATTCCAAAACCAGGTAAACGCGTTATCGCGAACGATGGAGTATCTGAAACAGGTATTAAGCAATTAGTGTCAATGCCACGACGTTGATGTGATATCGCAGAGAAACATCCGAAAAACCGAGAAAGAAAAATCGAAGATATTACCGGGCTATTGTTGCAAGCGGATCGAGTTAAAATAATACAAGATATAATTTAACTCCGCCCTCGGTGTTCTATTTTTAAACAGAATCTCTCCAAATATCTTCGAGAGAAATGCGATATCGCGGATGATGTCTGAATTGTACGAAATACAAGACGTCTCCCGTTTTCCACTCGCTCTACTTTCGCGTAATATTCATCCAAATGAATTCTATAATGAAATTCAAAATAAATACACAGTCGTTTAATAAGTAATTCAGACGGTCATGGCAATTGCGAATTGAAATCTTATTTAGCGGACAATAGCGAGTCCGTAAGCTCGGTACTTGGCAATTTCCGAATAAGATTTCCGGTAATCTTGAAACGTATTGGTCAGTGTAATCTGATTTCTACGCATTCGAAAGTCATTCTTTGTACGAGAGAGAGAGAGAGAGATTCTACGTACGGATCTATCGGCTACTGCAGATTGAATCCTACGTGCAGGAAAATATCCAATTTACGAATAAAAATAGTAGACTCTAAGAAGATAGATTACCAAGGATACAATTCACAATAGCGAATAGAAAGAGTCTCTCAGTGGACTTCCATCTTTATCACTTTCGATCACGTTGCTTTCCGAGAGTTGAAAGTAAAAAATGAATTTTATACTTGTGCTTAAAGAGAGACCAGACGTTGATTAAGATCTTAATAAATTCAATCGGGGAATAATAAGGAAAAATGAAACATTTCTTATATCGCACTTTTATGCCATATTAAAATATGACAATCATATTAAAATTACACTATTACAATGCATTATTTTAATTTTTTGAAACTGAAGTTTGAAGTATAAAAAATTATATTTTTAAGCCTCTTGTCAGAATTCTTAATATTTACGGCGTTAGAATTTTTTTGCATGAGCGCTGTGCAGCATTATTTCAAACTTTAAACGCATTTTTCTTGAAACAGTGCTTCCTGACCTGGTTGACAGCCTCTAGCATTCAAAAATCAGCCGATCTACATCAACCAAAGCGCACTCTACTCGTAGTTAAATCTTCTATCGTCCATCTGGGCATTTTTTTGATAACTGTATTCGTTTGTCTTACAATTAAAAACAGTTCCAATTTTTACGTGAAATTTTTCAGTTTTAGTTCAAACTTGTCGCAAAACTCGAAAAATCAATTTTTCAAAAATCTGGCTCAATGGACAATGGCCACTAGTCTGTAATTTAATAAACACTGTCGTTTATTTATTTTGGATAACAATTGTAGCCGGAATTCTGTCAACCAGTCTCCCGTGTATTTCATACAACGCTAGTTGAGATGTGCTGTTTTCTAGTCTTACTAAAATATTTGACAAATCAAGCTTTATTTAAAAAAAAGCATCATTTTGGTTTGTATTTGCATATTTACAAAAATGTTTAAGGCACCTATTTTTGAGACTTTAATATTGTATCTTCCCCTTAAATACTGCTGTGCTGTCTGCTATGAATATAAAGATAATGATGACATACTTCGGCAACATTGTTGCACCGATTTTTGTTCCAAATGTGGCTGTGTATAGATATCGTCCTCCCTATAAATTAAATTTCCAGATCAGCAGAATGCTCTCTCAAATTTATTCAGCGTCTCACAGTAAGGTGAAAATACTTTTCACATTATAAATATCTGCTTAAATGGTTTGTTTGTAGGTAACCTCGTAGGATGCTTATTTTCGCCATAGAAGTTCATTGTGACCTGCTTTCGCGCGGAGTTGACTTCCCGAATACAAACCAGCTTTCCGCTCCGGAGCGACATTATGCGCAGCGACATAACTTCGCATCATCACCAAATAGATATAGCGCGGTAGAAACAGGAAGAGAGAAAGAGAGTAAGAGGAGGAGCTACGAGAGGAGCGTCGGCTGTAGAAATGCTCGTTATAATGAAGAAGCAAATCCCGAGTGGAAGTAATTGAACGCATCAAGTGCCTCTAGAAATCAAATGTAATCGTCGGAGAGGTGACACGTACCTCCCGTTACCTCTGGCAATCATCCCTTTTTCCGCGCCCCTTGCGCGCTTCCCCCTTTCGTGTTATTAACGATCAACGTGGAAGCGAAGGGCGGGATTCAGGCATATCCTGCCGGTGTGTATACAGGGCGAGTGGGGGACGAACGTTGGCGGGCAAGGATCGGGAGGAGCGGCGAGAAGGGGTGGTTTTCAAAACGGTCGTCGAACAAACGAGGTATAGTTACGACGAGGTCGTGGCAAGTAATTAACGAACTGGACAGTCAAGATTTTACGGGCGCGTCGAGGTCGTATTCGTTAAAAGGTCTCACTACCCATCATCGACGCCAGCGTCGAATGGAAACCATCCGCGCGCTCCGTTGGCGCCCCGGCGAGAGCGGGACACGTCGCTCGATGCCGCCGCGGCGCCGCTCGAGCGATTTGCCGTTACCGTTATATCGCCGTTCGGCTCGTTAATATCACGCCCGCGACTAACGGGACAGCCAGCCACCGAGGTCGCGGAATAAATTGGAGATGCGTCAAAGTGCGCGAGCGAGGGAGGAGACGAGGAGGATCGCGGCACGCGGGGGGTTGCACGGAATATCGGAAGCGGAGCGCAAAGGGGTGGCGTACGAGATGGAAAAAGGGAAGAGTGGAGAAAAAGATAGAACGGAAGACGGGGCGACGCAGGAAGAAGGAAGAAAAGAGGGAGGGCGGGAGGGACAAGGGCGGCATGACTACCAGAATGGCTCCAAGTTATTCACTCGGCTATAATAGCGCGGTGCTGGGACAATGCAAGCTTAATGAAAGCTTCTCTCCCCGGCGCACCGGCGACCTCACCCCCGCGTTCTCCTGGTTCCCCTTACCCTCCCCGGTCCGTCCTAGTCGCCGATGCCGCCGGGCACGCCGCACTGTAGTCCCGGTGCAACAGCGTAAATACCAAACAAAGAGAACAATGAGACACAGAAGTGTCCCACAGACCTCGATCGCTTGATGAGAACTTTAAAGCGCGCCCGCAAACTACCGGTTCATCTTTTATTCCAGGATCGACGACGTGCGGGGCGCGCTGCTAGAAAATCCTTTCACCAGAATTCCGCGAGAAACTCTTTTTCAGAAATCTGTTAATATCAGGGGCTTTTTATCGCAACTTTCGCTTTGTTCTCCATTCTTCGCGCGGCTCGTGATCTTCGAGCGTATACTCTTTCGAATTTGTAGCGCTCTTTAGTACCCTATATTTCTTCATTTATATTCTTTAGTAATATCGGCTGATTAAATTTGACAGTATTAGCAAGTTTAACCGACTGCCCGAAAGCGCTCAAATTATGGTCGGACTGTGCAGACCTTTAAAGGGATGCTTGAGAGATTCTGCACCTTTTGCACTTTTTGCATCTAAAACTGTCAGGTCATGAAATCTATTTAGGCAAATAGATTTTTATTATTTAAGTAAATAGATTTTTGTTAGGCTTCTAAATTTAATTTCAATGATTACATGCTGTTCTCTGATTTAGTCCGAATAGTGGGACACTTTCGGTCTGTACACGAAAGCCACATAATTCGTATATTACAGAAATGTTCCCACGAACTGACAGCTCTAGGTGCAAAAGGTGCAAAAAGTGTAGAATCACTCCAGCATCCCCTTAAGGCGACACGAGATCCCCATCTCTCGCCTAGAATGAATCTCTTCGAAAGAAATTTCTCCCGCTGTTTCAGCCGGAACGCCCGTAAACTTTATACGGGCCGTTAAGCAAACCTGTATACGACCTGCGGGAGAGGATTTCGTGAATGCGCGTACGTAGAAAAGGTAGAACGCACAAATGTATGGTGACATTATTAAACGGCTGAAATTTGTTATATGTACATAGAATCGATATTGTTCTTGCGCGCGATTTAATGACGATTGACGGTGCGGATTTCAGCAAATCTCCGGGAATGTACGTGCGATTTCTAACTGAATAAACTTCCGAGGCGTAAAACTTGAAATGACCTCGGGTAAAATTTTATGGCAAATACGGCTTTAAACGCAACTTCGCCATTCGTGAAAGTAATTTTACGAATTCAACGTATAACGTGTGCGTTGTTATTTGCTGTATTCGGTATGTCATTTCTGTTTGTCGAGATTGCTTTTTTACGCGAATCCAAATAAACGACGCAGTACAGCGTAGCCAGCGTTAATTTGCTTTAAATCAAGAGCGAGCCGACATCGATCCAAAGGAAAGTACGAAAAGCCGCGATCGCGGAAACGAGGACGCGATGGTATAACGGCGAGAGAGAGCAAGCGAGAACGAGAGCGAGGGGGGGGGGAGAGAGAGAAGGGGGGGAGAGAGAAAGAAGCGTGATTCGGCGCGGTGTCGGCCGATTGCAAATCATTAAACAACCATCATCGGTATAACTGCGCCGTTATTGAGGCGACAAACCACCGAATAGCTCTCGCTGCGACGCGATAATGTTCGTTGTTTATATTTGCAAAACGACGAAATGGCAGGGATCGCGTGTAGTGTGAATGCCGCACGACACCTACCACCGCGAGCATACAAAAATTGCGTCACGGTGTCATCTGCCTCGAACAGCTCTCTGCAGCGTCGTTTTACACATAGCCCGTGCTGGGAAACGGACGCGCGTTTGACATTCCTTTGCCCCCTCAAACAAATTGGCTCCGAGCGCGATAACCGTACAATAATGAATTACAATACATATCTCAGATCTTCTGAGATCTGCTAAGCCAACGGTACGCATTATACTATTTTTCCTACTGGATTTCTTGCAAGAGCCAATAAGGATGTAGAGTTTTCGGCCAGGTGATTTAAGGCTGAATCCTGATTGGCTCTCGCGAGCAATCCGGTTGGAAAAATAGTATCATGTGCCGTTGGCTTTGGTTACCTTGACTTCCAATTTTGGGGAATTCTTACAATTGGTAGCTCGACGGCCGGAATTGTTCCTCGCGGTGGTCCTACGTGGTTTGTCGTAATTCAACACGATTATCCGGATGACGAAACGAGGACAATAGTCGGATTCCTGTCGAGCCTGCATTTCGTCTGTATCAGCCGCCATGCTAAACCATGGCCGGCATGCAGCAGTTTATGCACATCGAAACGACCGCGGTTTACGATGGCAGCCGTTAAAGTTTAAGTCCGGCTTTATTGGGTCAACGGGCGACGCGCACCACGTGCGAAAATTAAGCCCTCGTAACGTGTCGGGTACACAAAGGGTCGGCAGCCAAAGAGGCAGACATTGAATAACGCCGCGTCGCGCGGTTTTCCCATTCAACCGTGGCACGTATGCCGCGTGACTTTATTAAACATAGTCTGAAAGGAGAAGATAAACGTTCGACAAACAAGCTGCGAAGGATAAGAACCGAAGAATGCCACGAAAAATGCCATCGGTGATTCGCGTATAAATAGAAAAAAGTTCTCTATTATGAGATAGGATTCTAATATGAGACAGTAGGTTTTCAACGTCCAAATTCAATCACAAATCTTTTTTCGCAACGATTACATGATCTAACGATCAATTTTCCACGAAACAGATTTCACTCCCAAGGGCAATAAATTCATGGTGGAACCAACAGATGACGTCTATTAATTCAGCAGAAACTTCGCTCTCTCATTAGGAGTTTATCTCATAATAGGAGACTTTCCTCTACTAATACAAACATGAAGATAGGATATGCAGTTACAATTAAAAATTTAATTTTTTACAACCTTAATTATAAGTGTGAAATAAAAACGAATGATGCAATATGCTAAATTTACATTGGACGACTTCTCGAAACGATATTCAATAATTAAAGATCGAAATATTTTAGGCAATTCGCGCGCATTACACAAATTGAAGCAGATCCGAAGTAAAATAACCCTTCGCCGTTCCGTTGCTCCCTGCAAAAGGGAATATAAGAGGCGATAAGAGAAACTTGGGCGCCTGATCCTGTAAACTCTAACGACTTCGCTTCTGTGCCGAATCGTAATCTCAAGTTCACGCAGCTTCCGCGCTCTTAAGCTGGCAGTTATTCTCCAAGGAATTACCGCGCGAGAGCCATACTAGTCCTTGTTACCTACCTAAGCATTCTCGTGTTGCTACATAATTACCAAGTACCAAGTAGAGCTGCCGTTATTAAGCCGCTATTAATCTAGTTGATGCACCGTATACGACACTGCATGCCAGATTGCACTTGGAGATTATCGGCAGATGTGTCACTTAAAAATGTCACGGTGAGCCGAAAAACGGCACGCGATTGCTGATGAGAAAACTGATTGCGGACGTAAAGCCCGAGACGAACGATAACGTTAACAATTGCGAGGGTAATGCGAAAAGTCAACAAGACGTCGAATGTCACGGCGATGAAGATCGAATCGGACTAACAACTGTCGACGCAGACCGGACTGGGACCGACAACTGATGGTGATTGTCTTCCAGCCAATGAGAGCAAAGCAGTCAGCGATTAATAGACTCTCATTGGCTAGAGGACAATCGCCAATCGCCAATCCCAATCCAATCCGCGTCGACAGTTGCTAGTCCGATTCAGCCTTTATCGTCATGACATTCGACGTCCGGCGATTGTCTTCTAGCCAATGAGGGCAAAAAGCAGTCAGCGTTTAATCGACTCTCATTGGCCAGAGGACAATCGTCAACCGCAAATCCCAACCTGATCCGAGTCGGCAATTGCTAGTCTGATTCGGCCTTAACGCGGACCTTGGCTAGCTATACGTGGACTGTGTAAACGAATGGCGGTACACGCGTCCGATAAGCGCGATGCAAATTGCGGGCGCGGAATAATGGAAACACTTGATCGCGTGTGTAAGCACATTAGAGGGATTCGAAACAAGCGCGGTAGAATTTTCATCGTGGGACCCCTCCGCGATCCCAGACGTACGTTTAATGCGCGACGCTCGTCTGGGCGCAACTGCTTTATCGCCGCGGGGGTTTCGAGGCACGGTTGAACCGCCATAACTATATCGCGACGATATTATCACGATACTCTCCGGCACCGTGCCATTTCGCAAATCCGCAAGTTATTTTCGGATCAGTCGGCGCGTCAGTGGAGCCGCACGCGGCCGACATACCGGTGCAATTTCGCATGGGGCCTCGCTCGTGGCCGTGTTATTCGAGCCAGACGCGCCTACAAAGCACCGGGCGCGCGTGAATTGAAGCTAGTCGGCTCGCGTGCACTTTTGTAATCGGGAGGATATGCAATCTGTGTCTGCGAACAACGCATTCATCGGGCGGAGTCGCGATGCAAATCGGATTTCGGTTGAAACACAGTGTCGCTTAGAGTTGCATACTTTGCTTGTGAATACAATGTATGCTGGTGTGTTAGTGTTAGGACAGGTAAAAACAATAGGGTTAATGGCAGGATCTCGATCCTATTAAAATGAATAAGGCAATGATGATACATAGAAATGCATAATGAAATACGTGCGTACGGAAAAAGTGAAGAATTAAAAAATAAACGGACGTAATTCTGTTGGAAGAGGTAAAAACATACGTTTCGATAATATTGGGTTGATGCATAAGTTCGTCCCGTTTTTAAACATTCGCGCACTTTATATACGAATTCGATCTACTGTCAACTTCACACTTATTTGACGTATTAAACATTTCAAAGTAGCAATTGAACGGAAACTTCACTGTCAAATTTGTTGTTGTCGACTGACGTTTGTGAGTCGCGAAAATTTATAAAGATGGATAAAAATAAGCATCACTTTCGGCATATTATTTTTTATTTTCGAAAGGGCAAAACTGCTGTTCGACCAAAAGAAAAATATGTCATGTCTAGAAGCCTAACAAAAAATCTATTCACTCGAATAAGTTATAGGTTAGGTGATCTATAACTTATTCGAGTGAATAGACTTCTTGTTAAGCTTCTAAACTTAATTTCAATGATACCATGCTGTTCTTTCACTTAATCTGAATAGTGGGACACGGTCGGTGTGTACACAAAAGCCACATAATTTGTATATTACACAAATGTTTTCACGAATTGACAGTTCTAGGAGCAAAAGGTGCCGAAAGTGCAGAATCACTCCAGCATCTCCTTAATTGATACGATAAAAGTGCTGTTTTCGTTTTCATTGTATTAAAGCAAAGCTTCTAAGGCTAAATTAATGTTGTTAGTATCAATGAGCTAAATAAGTGAGTAAAAATGTAAAGCATGTGTTCAAAAGGAAAATAGAATCGAAGTTTTGCGTTTTTCGTATTATTGAACGTATTATATATTTCCACTTTGCCATGCCATTTATGTGCGAAATAACGGGGAAAAAAAACAAATAAACGAGAGGGAAAAAAGTATCATTGTCGCAGGACCGAAGGTGTAATACTATCGGGAAACACCATCAGCCTTCTTGAGACCCAAAGGCGCCGGTTTGAAAAGGCAATATTACTCCGGGGATCCCTAATTCAGCCTAATTGCCCGCTTATGCGAATCCTTGAAATATTTATGAAGTTTTATGAGAATTTTTCATCTTGCAAGCGGTGCTCCTTTGAGGAGACCCCAGGGGGTTATGAAGACTTCAACTTCGAACAGCGATTATGTCGATATCAAAGGTATTCGCATTGCTGCTCGAGGCTACGTACGAACCAAATTTATTCGACCCGTTGTCGAACTTCGATTAAGCACTCGCAAACTACTTCCCTCTAATGCCGTTCTCCTCCCTCCCCCCCCCCTCTCTCTCTCTCTCGAATACAATAGTTATTAGCTTTCGGAAACTTGCTTGGACTTACTTGAAACAAGTTATATTATATCTCGCAGAGGTGAATATCTAGTGATGTTATAACGCTATGTCATAAAATAATAAAACGTAGGAATGAAAGAGCTGCGAAGAAATCGTTGAGTTATCATTTGTTATGACAATGTCTCTGCGGCAATGATTTTTCCCAAAGCGCGAAAGCTCGACCCCTTGCGCTGTCAACCTCTGCATTTCAATACAGGTATACGTAATCGCGTAACAATGTTCTCCCGGTCTTTGTCATAACTCCTTATATCAAGTCTTGTTGTTGTAGACGTAGCAAGTGTATATCGCATACGCTGTATAATTATACGTAACTAGAATCTGGTGTTACAGTGGTGTAGTCTCTACAGAATATACTCGGGAACGTGGAGGGTACATTCTCCGCGTTCCCTGGAGTATAAGATATCCTGTATCCTCCATATCCTCAGCGGGGAATACACCACTTTAGACGTCGACGTGAGGCGCCCACGAAGCCGTCCGAGCGGGAAGCGGCCCCGTCAGTTCTTGCGATATAAGAAATAGAGCGGAAACTAGACGGCTCGGTCCACGGCAATTGAATAACCGCGCGCGCGCGCTGTTTACTGCTTTCGTCGGAATTTCATTTTCGTATAATCGAATCGACCGGTGCGAAGGTGTGTGCAAGGGGCAATACCTTCTTCTCATAAATAATAAGCAATCGCGACAGTGGTTTTACGAAGATTGTTACCGGTAATATACGAATAATCCGGTTACTTCTGATATATTTTGTTACATAAGAAACGTAATTATGCCGCCCTTTTCACGGTAATTGGTACCATTCGGACTCGCGATCTGCAGCTGTAAATCGAATTAGCCGTGTAGAAATTATGGCTCTCACCCTGATGAGAATAATTTGATTTTCCGTAAATATTCGAAAGCCATTATCTAAATTGATATTAAAATAATCGCAGCTCTTCCGCATGATATCGCAGCGATATCGATTTTCCCGCGTTCTCCGAGACTGCGCAACACGCCCTTGCGAACAAGTTGTCCGCCACACAATGTGTTATTATTTTTTTTCATTTCTTTTTTCGCCGATTAGAAAACGGGTCCCTTAATAAACCGACGTGGACGCAATCACCGCGTCCCGTCGCATGTTTGCGGTATAATATTATCGATAATTTAGCGTCTTCAAGCGAGGCACGCACCGTCGTTCGAGATGACGCGGAACCGACCGACCGACCCTACCTCCATTTCCGCGTGGCGATTTTACCACTTCGTGGGATAAATCTGCGATAAAAGACTCTCTAACGACGTGGTGTATGTCGTTTTAATTCACGGACGGAGGGAACGCGTCTGCCCTGGCGTGACGGCCGGACAGAAGGAAAATCGTCAGCCCGTCGCTTTAATGAAGTGTCGTCCACAACGACAGCCGACGTTCATTTCGCACATATGCATGTACGTAGAAATCTCTCGTCCTCGGCCAGCCCTGGGGATTATACGCGACGGCGGTGGTTGGGTGAGCGACGCGAAGGAAGGTGAGACGAGACGGTTCACCGCGGGAGCTGAAAAAGTGAGAAACGGCAACGGAAACTCTCGCGGTAGCTCGCGCGAAAGAAGAAAAAACGAGAAAGCGGGGTAGAGCAAAGGGGCAGAGTCGGAGAAACAGTCGCGCGGAGAGCTGTCCGCATGTAGACGTTAACAGTGATATTAATGCGGCCCGGCAACGGGATACACGCGAGAAAAGACCGGGATGGCACATTATACGTCACACTTCGCTGGAGATTAACTTCGACCGCGAGGAAGGGGTGGTTTTCGGTCGTACGAAAATAAGTTTGAATTCGCGTGACGAAGGGATTTCATTTGCGAGGTCGGTTTTACACAAGTGCGCCCGCGTGGAGGTGCAGCCGGCGATATTAACGTGCTAATCTCGTCAAGACATTGAATGAAAGTAGAAGTCCCCTATTATGAGATAGGCTTCTAATGCTAGACAGTGGGTTTTCAACGTCCAAATTCAACCGGAAATATTTCTGCGCGACGATTACGCGATCTAACGATGAATTTTCCACTAAACAGATTCCACTTCAAGAGCAATAAATTCATGGTGGAACCAACAGATGATGCTTGTTAATTTAATAGGGAACCCCTGCTATCTCATTTTAGGAACTTGTCTCATAATAGGGGACTTTCCTTCATTTAATTGCGTTCGCTAATAATTTTGTTGTTCAATCTTTTACGTCGCACGTGTAAAGAAGAATATTTTATGCTAATCGTCGCATTAGAACTGGAATTTATTGAGTATGCATTGGCTTCAATTTCAGTCGGGAGCTTATACGCTCGCCAAGCCGCAGTTTAGGGCGCCGTCCACAAACGAGAGCGCAAGATTCTTCAACAATTTCAAACTTCCGTCTGGTGAGCGGAGGGGGATTCCTGCAAACTGGCGGCCAGTTGATCCCGGCACAAAAGCAGAACGTTATGGCACAGGCCCAGACGCAATTGTGCTTTAGAACCTGGGCGCGACCTGTCTCATTTTGCGTTCAACATTTTCATGCTGCTGCCGCGGGCAACGCGTAATCCGGGACTTAGGCAGACCGCGGCAAAGCGGCCCGGCGTAAACTCGTTGACGTTAGCCAGCGTCGGTGCGCGGACCTGCGGAATGCGGACATTTGGCGCTTAAACACGACGTCGGTAGTGTAAATGACGGCGTCTGTAAATAATGACGATGTCGGTGGAGGAAACGGCCCGTTGGGAAGTAGTTTGCGTTACAGATCATTCGAATCGTCAGCCTTCCAGCCGTTCAGCCCGTGCGAGCATTAGACCGATTGCGCAAAACGAGACTTTATCTTAAGGGGATCCTAAAACAGCTGGCGAACTCGATCAGTGTCGATAAGATAGTTAGTTCTACTTTAAATGTCAAGATAGACAAGTTCTACTTTAGATGTCACCGCAGACTTCGTGTTCACAATGCTAGAATTTGGTCCGAGAAATTTATAGCCAATCAATTTGCAACTTTTACGAAAAAGCAGCTATTTTATTATTAGCTACACATTGTTTAGACTGAGATTTTGGATCGAATTCTAGCATCGTATCAACACCGTAGCTTTACTGACAATCTGACAGATGTTTGGCAGCGACCTCTCTCGAAAAACCCTGCTGCTCTTTTTCTCTTCTTCTAGACTTGGATTTCTGGACTTGCGTTTATTAGAAGCAATCTTTATTTCTAGGCTATTATTCATAGTTCAAATTGATATTGTTATTATAAGTTGACCCTAGAATACGCTGGTCTCATTTTGTATATATTTATTGTAGAATTCTTGTATCAAGCAAATATTGTCGTCAAGTATGCCAAAAATTAGTAAAATTTTGAATTCTTTTTTCGTTTGTGATATAAAGATATATTATTATTTTAACGCGGAAGAATATATAGTTTTTCGCACGATCTTTTATTAAATAATATATTATTTCGCTAGAAGCTTTTAAGAATAATGGAATTTCTTACATAACAGATGTACAAATTTACATTGTAATTAACTGTGAAAGAATTAAAGTCTTAATCAGAAAAAGAGCGAAGTGACGGACAGAAAACAGATGCCTGGCTCATGGACGTGCTCAATTACAGATAAGATAATGTTGCAGGAGGACCATCCAGTAATCCCTCTAATGTCTTTCTTATCAACGCATAAAAACTCACTGTTCTAGATGTAAGAAGAGTCCAACTTTAATCAAATTATAGTTGCTTCTACTATATTAAGTGATATAATATGACTTGCGTAATTTTCTTTCCCCGTGACGTACTTCCAGACTACCTTTACTCAATTAAATATGTTTGAAACATTACGACATGAAATATTCTTCCTAGTCTTAATCAGATGTAACACAAATTATGATTAAACAAATAAAACAGTGAAGAATCAAGTAGCATTTTGTGTAAGATGAAAAAGAATGAGATATCAACATTCAACGGTTTAAAGAAAATTGGAAGGAAACAGAAAAGTACAAAAAGGAAAACTGTTGCAGAAAAGTAGTAATTCTTTCTATTGTTATCTGAAATGATTTTCAAATCTGAAGTTATTTCTAGCTGGAAGTGCTTAGTTTTTAAGTTCCTGCGAGCTCTTTGTTCTAGATTTTCTCTCTTTCTTTCACATTATGTATATATATATACACAGACTCCAGAAGAGTTTACTGTTAATATTCGTCGTGAAGTAGCCATATTTTATTATGCATCTCGTGCACGAGTCTCATTCGTACTAATCTGGGAGCATCCCTTTTCCTAAGGGGGTTTTGAAAAGGTGAGCGGAATAATGTATCCAATTCAGAATCACAGGTCTATTGAGAGCGTAGACGCCGGTGTCTACTTTCCGGTAGAATCAACGTCGTTTCATTGAAAGCCTCGCGGCTTCTGCGAGCCGACTCGACCCGACTCGACTCGAGGAGAGTAAATACCGTACGCGAATAATATACGCGCGACGCGGCCCGCGAGACGTCGTGGATACACATCCGGATGCGTGAGACAGCGTGTATATGGTAATGCCAGGGTGGCTTTACGTCGAGCGTTAACGATTCCGCGTTCTGTGATATTAATCTGAATTTCAAATTTCCACGCTGCGGCACCTTCGCTCGTGCACGGAGTCGCGAGCGAGATGCATAGTCAAACTTACGCACTGGACCGGAACTGGTCCCCCGACCTAACGCCCGGTCTCCTGCACCCGCGGTGGCTCCGGTCTAGCGTAAAAACATTATTGACCTTACCTTAACGAGATAGTTCAGCTATTGTGCATCGCGCATCCGAAGGTTGCGGCCGAGACTCATTTGGTACGCGCCAGGTGCCGATATACACTTCCGGTGTGTACATGCTCGTGTTCGCGAGCAACGCGAGAGATCGTCGAGTATACAGGGTGTCCCAGGAGGGAAGGTCAATATTCTGGGAGGTGATAGTATCAGTCATTTTAAGTAAAAATGTTCATATGAATATATGTCCCATTCCCCACTGTTTCCGAGATAGAGCTACTTGAATATCTCGTGTATTTACTATTTTCTGTACACTTTACCCTTCATCCAATCTCGTAAACGTCTGCGGGATTTTACTCTTATACGTCTGTTGACTGGTGTACTGATAACATTGTAAAAATGTATAACTTGAACAATAAATATTAGAAATAGTACGTAGTATTTCTTTCTTGTCAGTAATTTTGCAACTGTACATTCAAATAGCTCTATCTCGGAAACAGTGGGGAATCGGACATATATTGATATAAACATTTTTGCTTAAAACGACCGATACTATCACCTCCCAGAATATTGACCTTTCCTCCTGGGACACCCTGTATATTCATTTTCATACCGTCGGTTTCGCGATTCTACATTCCGCCGCGTCGTCCGCGCCTCCTCCGGAGGGATAATAGCGGCCGTAAGACGTCGAATGACGGGACGCGTCTTTAAGCGCTGTAATTTACGACTGAGCGGCAGATTCGTTGGAATAATACAGTAGTAGATACCGTCGTAACGCTGCGAGTACTGCTTGCACGAGTGAAATTACTCGTATAATGAGCGGCGTGTATAGCGACGGAGCCCGGCTACTCCTCGGAGTGAAATATAAATACGCTCCGCGGAGCTGATGGAGTAGCTGGCTGGCGCGTCAAGGTTCCGGCGGGGTAGTAAAAAACCTGCTCGAAAGAAACTCTGTGAGAGCTGAACCGTGAAGACGCATAAAGATGAGCGTTAACCTGACGTCAACCGCGGTAGGCTAGTTTTAAACTCATTAGCAAGCTAATAGAGACGCGAAGAATTTCTATCTCCATTGTCCCTATGTCTGCTTTTTTTTGCGTTAAATACAGCGCAGGTAAAATATCTCTCTCCATCTCTCTCTCGCACACACACACACCTCTTTATAGCCTCGAATTTTCTTGTCCACGTTTCAAACGATCTAACATACTTTTAATCAGAATTCTTTTACAATAACAAATTCTCTCGAAACCGCAATCACTAAAGATTTAGAATTCAAAGATTCCGTTTAACAGCTTGACTTTGCACAACGTCGAGCACCAGCAATTCTGCCAATTCTAACGAACATCGTTCCGCAATGATTAGAATTTCGTTTCTCGTAACGGTTTGGAATACTAATAAAGCGAGCAGCCGTTAGCGATGTCAAAGACTTTTTGCGCGAGAGCAGTTACGTGAGCTCAATAAGAATATATCTTCTTGCACGAGAGGGAGAAAAGACACATGTATTCTCTACCAGAATTAGAAATGTTTTATGCATATTATTGCACGCCGTGTAACGCGCGATATACTGCACGCCATTTCCCAGTACACTGGGAAAGTGTACTGGTTGTATATTTTTTTGAAGTTTTCTCAGTATAATTGTGTGTGTATATGCGGGGAAAAATAATTTCACAACAAAACCGTCATACCAGCACATATTCGACGTAAACACGAACAAACTTCGCCATCATAATCGATTAATTGATATTAGCGCAAGACAGTTTTATTAATAAAATGTAAAAATGTTGTTGACAGCGAATTTAAATTTATTCATAGAAGCACGAATTTGCTATTAAAGCAAATTTAATTTGCCGCTGAACGAAATACATTTTGCTGTTGCCGCAAAATTGTCGCTCTTCGGATGACGGAATAAGAATTTATTGTTACGACGATATAATTTGCAGAATATGTTTAAGAAAAGAAAATTAATGCAAGCATTAGTTTCATTTCTTATACTAATGATACTTGTAGTACAACTTTTTAGATTCTATTTCTATTTTATACCTATATTTATAGATATTGCAATATGTTTGGAATTTAGATTTTTAAATGTAAAGATAAACAATTTTGATTTTGCGAGGCTAAACCACATTTATCGCTATTTTATATCTTTTTAAAGAAATAGTAATTATCTTTAACGGTTATTTATAATATTATCGAATATTATTTCAATATTATAAAAACCTTGGATTTTCATTTCCGATTGGGTTCATATTTAAATATTTTATTTTCATTTCTCGCGTCTGATTTAGTGTAAGTCAATAATTTAAAATCTGGAAATCTCCATCTAGAATCTTCAAATTCATGAATATGTCATTCAGGACGTACGTTCAACACTTTGAATATTTGTTAGAAGATACACTATTTTATAGATGATGGTGTAATGTTGTCTTTACTCCAAAACTGTACAAAACTCGCACGGCTCAGTTTTATTAATGTGAAGTGGGGGGGGAGGGGGTGGCGCAGGCGATATTACTTCATATTAAGCAAAGCTTACGGCCCATAAGCCAGTCTTCGCTAAATTGACGGAGCTCATTAGCACGGTTACCTCTTCTCGAGCGTCTTGTTCCAACACCGGCGGGCGAATCCTTTCCCCGCGTACGCTTGTATATACACGTGCGCGACCACTTTTCTTCTTTCCTTTTCTTCCCTTTTTCTCCGCTTCCTCCCCCCCCCCCCCCCAAAGACCCTCTCGAGGCCGTCCATAGCCATGGACGAAAAAGCGGAAGCTCAGCTCTGGCAAAGCTGATGAGCTTAAGTTTGTTGGTTTACAAAGAGAAAAGTTGAAGAGTCCGACGCCGCTATCTAGCCGATGTTACATTGAACCAGGTAAAGGTATGCAAATGATTATTAAGCCACGATGCTCAAACAGCTGCCAGCGCTCAGAGATGATGCCAATTATCTTTTACACTCATCGCAGAGTCTCATCGCAGAGTCGCAGCGTGTGAACGTATAATCATAACGGATACTTTCGTCTGGTTTTCTTAAGCGTTTGTTGAAACTTCGTATTCAAACGATTGCATTTAAAGGTAGGCAAATATTATGCGATTTCGTATACATTTTTGGGGTATTTTCCTGAAAGCTGGTTGGGAAGTAGCTTTCGGGAAAGTACCACTTTCGTCTTCTAAAGCCCGCCTGTTTCTTTGTTCGTAATATTTGAAAAAAAAACATACAATAACGTTTCGACGTCAAATGTACAATACATGCACACGTCATTTACGCGAAAGATTAATGAAAAGCTGTGCGTGAGGAGTACGTCGGAACGTGAAGAATGAAAGTTTGCTAAGAAGCAAATTGTCTGCTTCGCACTTTAATCGAGAACGAAGATATACATACTTAACAATACGAAGAAGTTGCTGATGAAGAGGAATTCGAGGGCCTTTGCGTTGCAAACCGGTTATAAGAAGGGTAACTGTGAAAGATAGCGGGATGCAAATGAGCGCGCTGCAGTACTTGAAGAAGTTTACATGCAACTTGGCGTACATTCCTACGAAGCTCCTCTTTCAAGCTTCTTCCTCGCTGCGATTTTCGAGAGTTTCATTCAACAAGAACTTCAACGGATATGAATTCCCCGCTCGTCGTAAACAGCGCAAAACAGCGTGAGAATCGCGGTCGGATTTCATAAAAATCACATCAGCCGTGAGATTGAAGATGTATACAAGTTCGAATGAGATGAGATAAGGGGAGTTTCGCGGATTATTAAGTCACGAAATTGAAGAGGCTGCCTGCATCGCGATGAGGGAGGGGGAGGAGGAGGAAGAGAGAGAGAGAGAGAGAAAAAGAGATACTGCTAATTATGTTTTATGCATTCCACGTTGAGATCGGCATCTTTGACTTCCTTGCGCGAGCGGCGTCTTCCGCGAAGAACCTACGCACTACTTTTCTATTGGACGACCTGCAGCGGAAAGCTTTAAATTATCGAATTCCGATAACGTAATGCCCGGCAAACGACAGGGACGGCCTCCTAAGATCCGATGCAAATTTAAAGCGGCAGGACGTTGTTTCACCCTCGATTTCGAAGAAATTGAAAACAAGGACGAAGATCGTAGATACGCGCGCGATGCGATAAGGCGCGAAAGCATGCACAGTGGATAAAAAGTACGTATCATCTCTCGTGGGAGGACGAGGATGGCGGAGAGAGAAGATGGCAACAAAGATGGGTACCGAGAGCAAAAGATGTTTATGTAACCCAATTTTCCGACCGATTGGCGCCGGGTGGCCAATTTCCGCCCTTCCTCGCGCTCCTCCTCGTTATACTTACTTTATCTCTTTATATAAGCCAGCAGCAAATGCCTCGCAGGGGCGGCGCGCGAGTCCTTGCTCACCTCGTGCCAATCGCGACTTTATCTCGTTTTAAAATATCGCCCCCTCATTTTCTCATTAGAGAAAAGATTGCGAACGGACTGCGAACGGACACGAGGACGCTAAATCGTCGGTCGTAAATCTTTTTTCAATGGAAAACATCAGCACAAGGGCGAGGAAGAGGGAATTGCGCGAACTCGCAAATCAGACGCGAGAAATGAAGAGTGAAATCCCGCGGAAGAAAAAGGAAAGAGGGAAATGAGTTTTCAGGGAACCGTGTACGAAGAAAGGGACTTGGTATGATTTAGAAAACCTCTTTTGTTGTCTCATCGCCCAAAACTGCGGAAAACAACATTGTATACTGACGTTAAATCCCGTTATAAGTACTGGTACTTTAATTTCTTTTTCTCACGCGGGTCCATTTTCTTTTTTTTGCGCAACCTCCTTCATTTTCTTTCTATAATCGTTTTTATATAACTAAAAAATTCTGTCGAAACGATCAAAAACTTCACAGTGGCAATCGTCTGTAATATTTGTATTGCACGTAATTAATTATAAATACATCACACACGGTCTAACGTCGCTCAAGTTTCCTACTAACTCTTCTAAACGTTATAATTCTAAACTTCAAAATATTACTTTACCATGTCTGGTAAATTTTTATGTTGAAACTCACAACGTTTCGACCATGGTTTTTGGTCCTTTTCAAGCGATAATAGTGTCAATAATTTTGTATGGTATTAATTATCACTTGAAAAGGATCAAAAACCTTGGTCGAAACGTTGTCAGTTTCAACTTTAAAATTTTCCAGACATGGTTAAGTAATATTCTGAAGTTTTTAATTACTTCTGGCGACTTATAAGATTTCCTCCAGTCAGTTACAATTTTACTTCAAAAATACAAACCCACTTTTGAGCATAGAGGAAAGTCCTCTATTATGAGATGGGATTCTAATACGAGATAGCAGGTTTTTTAACGTCCAAATTCAATCACAAGTCTTTTTCGCGACGATTACACGATGTAACAATCAATTTTCCACTAAACAGAGATTTCTCTCCAAGGGCAATAAATTCGTGGTGGAACTAACAGATGACGCCTATTAATTTAGCAGAAATCCCGCTATCTCATAATAGAAGACTCTCCTGTACTTCTTCTTTTGATTATTCTCATTTGGTTTAATCACGTTAATCATTAACGCTGTATTTCTATTGTACTTATATGTCGTTATACCAGTTTTATATTTTACATCGCAAAACTTTACAGTGATATCAGTATGCGTCGTTGAGGAGAACATTCTGGTCGTTACTTTGTCGCGTCTATTTTACGCAGTTCACGTGCGATAAGAGTTTATCGTTTTTGAAAGAAGTACATACATTGTCGGATCGTGGGGATCAACGAAGGATAAATCACCGGCCCTTCCACCGGCGCACTTAACCAAAGTAATGCAGTCAGCTGCCACTTCGGCTTCCCCTTTCCTGGACAAGTCAACTTCCGCCTGCGAGCGATCTTCCTGATCCTTGATTATCGACGAAGTGGATATCGTAGTCGGCATCTTAGGATTAAATGGAAAGGAAGATTGGCCATGGGATTCGACAGATGAAATGAATTTTCAATGGAGGTTGAGATCGAGGATCCAGAGCGAAGGAGCAAGAGACCATACGAGATGGAGAGAAACAGAAAGAGAAAGAGAGAGAGAGAGAGAGAGAGAGAGAGAGAGAGAGAGAGAGAGAGAGAGAGAGAGAGAGAGGCAGAGAAAGAAGGAAAGCAGGAAGAGAATTAGCTCCTGTCTCACAGTGCCGGTCGTCTCGGTTCCCTCACTCTTTCTTCTCGCTGTGTCGTGCGACTTTCTCTCTCGTGTCTCATTCCTATTGTTCGTACAAGTTTCTAGCAACTACTGGTATTTTCCGCGAAACTTAGGACGAGCGAAAGACAAGACCGATACGAGTAGGAGTAGAAGTCGGTAAGAGAATCAAGGGGCGAGCGAGAATCACACTCCTTCACGGCGTAATGGGTCTTGGCCTCTTTTGGCCGGGAGACAACTCTCGCTAATCCCCCTTTAGCCGGGGTAACGTAACTTTGCGTTCTATCCGAGAATATCTTATGGCCGTGCAACGTCGCGGCAACTATCCAAGCCACCTTCGTTCCCCCCCTCCCCCCCCCCGCTGCTCTTAACATCTCCACCTGACCCTAAGCTAAGACAGGAAATTGCAGTCGCTCGTGTTGGTGGAGTAGTCTGTAACTTCGAGGAAGAAATCGCAGCGCAAACTTGAGAATCGGATAATGATTCGGTACGAGAAAACAGCGATAGTCTGCAATCCTTTCGCAATACAGCTTTGCTCCAGTTTCTATCCTGAAAGGCAGCGCCGCTCAAGAATATATAATAAACTAATTTTTCAGTCGTGTAACAGCCCTCATCGTCGCGATTCTAATTCAATTATCTGTGTTGGAATCTAGATAGCCACATGGTATGATCATCTTAAATAATATAATTTATTGTTGAATATAACGCACAATAAAATGTTAATTATTTAATATTGCGCTTTCACCAGCTATTTCTTTTGCTTGAATATTATTCGAATAATATATACGATGCACGTTATATACATACTATATGTTAATGCATGCACAAACGTAATTGTGCGGCACTTGAATTGATTTATATTTATACGCTAATTTAAATTAGCGTTTTATATATATAATTTCAATTATTGATTATGATTTGTCAAAGGTTCATTTATTCACGTCTACCGCACCTATTATAACGATAACCTCCGATTGTGAGAAAGCAACTGTACCTATAAAATCACAATTTTGCGTGGATAGCGGTGCGCTCAAGTTGAAGATCGAACTTGGATTCTATTCAGGAAGTTAAAAAAGAATGCCACAATGAACTACGCCCGACTGAATCCTTTCTCGGCTTAATGATTGATGAGATTTCTTTCGGTGCTATTCCGACGTTCCCCTGATAACAATGATTTCCTAAGATATAAATGAAGTTGCTACTGCTGAGGCAAGTGAAATACAATAGATAAAGTATCCGAAGCTATTGTTCTAGACTTTTGTAATTTTACAGATGCTTCTTTGTCATCCCGGATAACTTTACTATTTTAAATCGTCGATCTAACCTAATGTCATACATTTCTTTTACGTCAATTTTATAAATATTTATATATATATAATTTATATAATGCTCACATAGAGAGATAGAGATTTTATCTTCCGACGAGCAGGTGCATCAATCGAGTCGGATATTGAACTCCATTTTCAAAAGTATATCGCGTGCATAACGTGCAATCGGATTCATTTTAAATGCGCCACTTGACTCTTGTTCCGTACAAGAGCAAACGCTACACTTTTTGAAAACTACACTTTTGGAAATTATAAAATATAATATCTATAATAAACTCAAATTACCCAATTTGAAATAATTTATGGCAATTCTGAACTAATTTCAGTTAAATCTGTTACGATGTTATATCATGCTCGCAAATTCATTTGATGTAAGTACGTAGCTTAATTGACGATTGAAATGTATAGAAGTAAAGTATATCGGCGAGAAAATCATGGTATTCTTGTAATAAGTTAGAAAGCGTTATAATTTTTCGTCGTACACGAATTAACATTAATGTTCTCCTACTGACGTTCCTTGCTTTTGAAAAAAATGTGGAAAGGAAGAGAGAAAAATATAAATACCCGACACACACACACACACATACACACGCGCACACACGCACACACACACACACACTGCTATAATCTGATCTCTGCCTCGTCATGTGCTCTTCGCTGCCTGAAACCTTATTGCCTGAGGTTCCAAAGGACATCTCGTAACTAATTCCTCATGATCGAGCGCGAAAGCCGCCCGAAGGAGGATCTTCCCGTGAGATTCTCGACGCAGTAGGGGTCGACCCTTTAACAGGATAGCGGAAGACATCTTCGCGGTCCGCCCCAGAAACTCCAACTCCTACCTCCTCCGCCATTCGCGGAGCGAGCCTTGTAAATCAATTACAAGTCCCACCACGCAGGTACCTCGGAGAAATGGCACGTACTAAACCCTACCAAGTTTTGGGCGCTGACGTGATCGGGAAACTCATGGCGCGCGCGCGCGGAATCTACCTCTGCGAAATGGAGAGAAACCATCAGCACAGGTACTCGTCGTCGATAATAGAAACTGCGCCACACTTCGTCTTCCGGCCCGCCTCTCTTTGCCCGATGAATTCGGACAGGTCACGTTCGCGGCTCGCTCCATATCGGCGATAGTCGATGAAAGCCGATCATTAGGAGCGGTAACGCGGCTTGTTCCGTAATCTGACGATGACCGAAGCCGATAAACGTCTGCGAGTATCTCAATAAACCAGCCGTTACAAGTGTATACGTGTCGGACAATTAACTGGGCGATTTGAAGAAATAAATAGACTACGTGGGAGTGGCGAGTGTGGCGCAGAGAAATGTGCGCTGCTTAGTAAACGAATGAACGAAAAGATCCGAGTTCAAATGCACGGACACCGCTGGTTCTTTTTCGGAGTCTCCCGAAGAGAAGCGGCAACCACCGAGAGTATCGTGTCACACGTATAGCCGTCCAGACGGGAGGTTTCCTTCGGCATAGCAGCCTACCGAAGATGAAGTAACACCAAATGCTCAAAGTACCAGACCGAACTGGATAAAACAGGCCTCTAAGCCACGAGGAAGAAGAAGAAATAGAACACGGAACGTCAACAGCGCGAGATTATTTCTCAAGTCTTTCATTTCAAAATGTTCCTTATTCCAGTATAATCGTATTCAATGTGGCGGAAATTACAGGTTCGCTTGAAATATCGCTCGAAACACGAGATGCGTTTCAAACGTAAGCGTGATGACATTAGCAGCTTCCATCAGTCTCCATCGAGCGTCCTCGATCGATCGTTCATCAAGAATTTATCGATACCGCACATCTCGGCGGCGAATGACTTCCGGCAAATGACATTTATGCGCCCGTAACCCGCGGTTCTTCGATGAAAGCGGGTCGTTAACGGCTCTAACTCATTCCGGCTACTCATTCCGTAATCCATCGTTGAACAGCGGTCGTGGTACGCTGCCCACGCCCGCTGTGCGAAAGATGGACGACACATGCGAGGAAATTGTCGATGTGGAGGACGTTATTGACGTAGCCGCTAATTCCATGTACTTGCGCCGCTTTCATCGACGTTGTCAAGGAAAACTTTCAATCGTCTGCTATTCAGACATTCAAGAATTCGAAACGCAGCTCGACACCTTGCGCGATGCTTTTACACGGTTACCTTTTATGTCCCATCGTATAAAGCAAATGAGGAAAGAAAAAGAATACGAATACACATGTCTACGAGGTAGACGAAACAATGTGTAGTGACACGATCGGTATTCGAAGTCGTTTTCGGTGAGAAGATGCACGAATTGCCAATTTACCTAACGGATTGAGGATCTTACAACGCCCATAATTATTTACAATTGATTGCATAAAATACATCAAGTAAGTGCACGCTATTATCTTCGCTAAATGCCTCGAATCGCTATCGACGCATCTTAATTACTAGATTTTAGTCATGCAAATACGCACGCTCATATTGGGCGAGCGCTCGTTAATACATGGAGGCAGACTGTTAGCATCACTAACGGCTTTCGCTTTGTAAACTAACAATAGTCCATAGCGGTTTCGGCGGTTTGTAATCCAGCTAGTGGAAAATTAGTTGATTGCCAATTTTGGCATATGCACTAACACAGTAGCCATCGTAAGGATCCAAATTGGTCTACTTAGCCATAGTCATTCCGTTTACACTTCCCACTTCGGCAGAGATTTCAGATTTAATGTATAAATACTTTTCTCTGGATACATTTCGTCTGAAAAATTTAATAAAAAAAAATATCGCGGCGTATTTTATCCCTTTCCAAAATCAAATAATTTTTTTTCCGATCCTCACTAGTCTCGTCCGCGATCGTTACGCAGACCGAAATTTCGACGTAATGTAAATTGCAATGTGAAATTAGCGAGCAATAATTTTTCCAACGCAGCACGAACGTATCTTAATGTTTACCAACGTACGAACGTAGAAACGGAGCGGAAGACCGAGTACATACCCGAACGTGAAAATACCTGTTATTCCTGCTATTATCTGCGGACCATTGTCAAGCGAAATCGGCCAGATCTTGGTGGAAAATAGTCCTCAATGGCTCTAGCAATAGTAATTCGGATTCGGTATCTTCGCCGATCGCTCCAACCCCAAACGTTTCGCTTCGCGATTCAAACCATCCTACGCCGACGGAATGACTGGGATTCATCTGAGGGATATCTAAACCGCGCAACTTCGTGCATTGCGGCGCGAATTTTCATCGCAGATCAGATAGATAAAGTTCGCGTATCGGGCTAGCTTCGAGGAACGATCGTAGGATCGTCTGGAGACGATCGTGCCATTGTGTGTCACGGCACTAATCGGTTTCGATAATCCGCGTCGTATCGCTTAAACGGATGGTCAACCGTTCTTGTCATTACTTGCGTCGATTACCGTACCGCATAATCACTAGGTATTTAGTTATTGCCAGTTGATTAGTCATCTAATCGAAATGCGGAAAAATTCGGCTGCCCTGCGAGTCAGTCTAGATCGAGCAGCCGAGGGCTAAACACGAGCGGACAAAATTCTGTGAGAAATAAAGTGAAGAGAGCACTACATTTATGTATCTCAGGTACTGTTTCGCATCTAGAAAATTGTTGCAAGATCATTTGTTTGAGTGGAGAAGACCCGAAACGCTTCATGTATTGCTAAGCTCAAGAAAGTAAATTATATGAACAACAGTGACATAAAAATTTTTATAGAAATAAAATCGAAGATCGAAAGGAAAAAGTACAAGGAATAATATATGATCAATAATGTGCTGTAAACGTACAGTACATTTTCGTGAACAGTTTTGCAACAGAATGAGCAACTTTAAAAAGAAGGAACGTCGCTTTTATATCGTGCAAAAAAAAATGAGCATGAATCCATCGTTATGTCGTTATCGCATAAAACTCCACCCGCGTGAATTACGCACACATACGTGTATTCGCGAGCATCTTTACGTGAGCATGTAAGTGTTCAGGGAGAGTCCATATAAATGAATCGTGAAGCACGGGCTGCTGGATCTAAATATGATTGATTGAGAGTATCTACAAGCGCGATATGGATGGAGCAAGTTGAGGGAAGCTTGGTTCGGGTGAGCAGCTGACGACAGCTAAGGGGAAAAACGAGGGAGAAACTTAAAAAGATCGAGGGCGACGTTGACGCGCCGCGCCGGGCGTTGCCGTTGCAGAAGGAATAGTATATTTGCCAATGAATACGCAAACGCTGCGCCATTGTTGTAAGCACTTTATCTAGACGCGGTCGATAGAGATGCTATCGCACGTTAAAGAAATTTCTCCGCTATTCGACATACGAGACGTGCCTTTCTAACGAAGCTGGAATTTCGCTCACTGACTTTATAAACAACAGATCACGTTCAGGGAACTAACGCGTGAGAGCGGGATAGCGAAAAGATAAAATGTTAACAAGAATGAAATAACGGACTCGCTAACCAACTCGACGAAAGGCCTCAAAATTAAGTTACGTTGCTTTGCAATAAAGATACTGGTTACAGATATATACGGATATATTCATTTCAAGTTACAGTATTTTGCCATTCATATCGTTAAACTGACTCGAATAAATCTACGATCTTTTTTCACATTCAGAGAAATACCACGCGTACTTGAAATGAATTTGCAGAACAGTGGAAAAACAGTTCGTCTTGCGTCTACGAAACTAATAGTAGGTGCAAAATAGGCGCGGGGCAGACCGGTAAAAACTCGCGGAGTTTATTAGGGGTCCGCGGAGAGCGAGGAGAGAGAGAGAGAGAGAGAGAGAGAGAGAGAGAGAGAGTAAAAAAAAAACTTCGTTACCTGCATACTTCGCAATGTTAAAAGGGAAGATGATCCTCCGTAAAGTTCCGCCTTCGAAACTAAATTGCTGCGCGCGCGGCGAGAGAAGTCTGAGAAAAACCTGCCTTGGCCGCGTCGTATTTTCACATCGTGGCAAAGAGATACCGTGTGAAGGGGAGGGAGAGGGAGGAAAAAATCTTCTAATTTGCTGCACTTGGCATCTGCTGTAACATTACGGTAATCGCTGTAAGGAATGGAACGTGCGGAAAGTGTTTTCCGCGCTCACATCAGATTCAGCCATTAAAAAAGTACGACCATCCTCTTATTCCCGTCCTTCTCCATGCCATTCCGCGTGGACTCGATATGAATATATATATATATATATAATATATATAAACGTGTACGTATCCAAGTGTACATATCCATTACACGCGAGTGAATGCTTGAATATATTTATATAGGACGCGCGCGCGTCCCCGGGTAACCGCGGAACCGCTTTAACGGTAAATAAATAACTGAAAGGAATTGAGTTTGAAAACGAGGTGAAGCTTCTGCCTTGAAATGAAATGTATAACCCGAAATGTATCAATTTAGCACGGTTCATGCAGGGAGATATAATTAATGCAGCAGTGATATATCGCGCGTCTCGACCTGTCACAGGAGGATTTAAGCTCCTCAACTAGAACTGCGGAACGTGTAATTGATGACAGTACATTTGCATTTTTCGAGAAAGAGAAACCGCTACAATGGTAGGAATATTCGATCGAAAGGCGATTAAATTTGCACCAGATAATTTGTGTAGCGCAGAGAAATGTGCGCTGCTTAGTAAACAAATTAACGAAAAGATCCGAGTTCAAATCTACAGACACCGCTGGTTTTTTTCGGAATTTTCCGAAGGGAAGTGGCAACCACCGAGAATGTCCTGCCACATATACCCCTTTAGGGGGTATAGCCCTCCAGATTGGAGGTTTTCTTCGGCAAGATTAGCAGCCTACCGAGGATAAAGTAAAACCAAATGCTCAAAGTACCAGAACGAACTGGATAAAACAGGCTTTAAACTTAATACTCGAAGAAGAAGAAGAAAATTTTTTCGTTCGTTAATACAGTCCGTTCGCACTATTGACGCGAAAGTGCGACGTTGTTTACTGACGCACGTTCCATATGCGCGAATAATTGTCTCGTGAAAATCGCCGAGAACAGAGAACGCGCGCGAAAGCGAGAGCTCGTCAATTTCGACCCTTTTGAAAAAGGGCGTATCGGCGTCATTCGCACCAAGGCTCTTCGCGCCCTCTCGCCGTAAGGGGAACGTAATTATAGGTGTCCCTTTCATGCGCCTGGAGGACGGGTGGATTCAGCGTGTTCAACTAATCCGGGTTGATCCCTCCACGGCTTCGATTCTGGCCCACGGCTCTTTCGATCTCGCGCACGACGAGTTTTATTAAACACGTGTCTCCGTCCGATCCAATCGCGTCATTTTCACGGGCCACGTATCATGCCGCGGAAATGACGGGCATGCGGTCTGCGCGGTAGAGAGCCCCTTGGGGCTCGTTTGTTAATAAGATTCCGCCAACCGTGACCGCAATCGAATTTTTGGCCTACTAGTTTGCCGGTGGACCGACTCCGCTCCGTGGATCAGCCGTAAAGACTTTCCGCGCGAAATTGCCGTCACACGTGATCGCAATGAATAATTGCACCGGGATGTCGAGCGCTTTGCGACAAGACATTTTGCAATTTTGCCGTCAGATGCAATCAACAGTCTGACGAATAACGATTACGCATTGATACGGGGGTCTGTATGCGCTTTGAAGAAATTTCGTCTAACGTAGATAAACACACGTATATTTTAGTGTAACGTATATTAGATAACAATTTAATAGCTTTATGAATTAAATTTATGGATAAGAACGTTCGATAGAGATAGATTACTTGTCATTTCTACGGTGTAATATTCATAGTTAACTGATAGTCTTATAAAATAAAAGTACCTGAATCGGAATTTGTTTCGCTAACTATTTTTCCGTGGTTTATTGCACTTCAGCATGACATACTATAATTGGTTACCAGTACTTGCAGAATTTATAAAGTGTTTAGCAATAACTGTATAATTGAATATTGAATGCTAAATATAGCATTGAAAATAACTAGAAACCATTTATCGATTTGAATATGCGAATTCACTGGCGAATTCACTGGCGAATGATTCCATCTAAATGAAACTGTATTATGTGCGAAAAGAAACCGGCGCGCAGGACAAGGTGGAAAACGGTATATGAATTTACATTTTAGATTACAATTATTGAGCTACCAACATCTTGCTCGGACCTAAAGGCGCTCTCGCTTGTTTGAACTTATTGCGAAAATTGCAAAATGGTACAGGACTCTGACGAGAAAATTATTTAGGATGTCCGTACCATTTATTTCCCCCCATTTTTTTATCGACGTATACAAAACATTCACTGTCGAATTGTGTATTGTCGGCGACTAGCTAACTTGTGCACTCTTGAAAAAAAAAAACAATATCGCGCGAGTAAAATTTGGTACGACAGCGCTACAAAACACATCGCGGAATTGAATTTTTGCGACACGTTCTGCGAAGTACGGCCGTGCAAAAAGTGCTTGTAAAAAAAAAACAAGAGCCGTTAAGTGACAGGCAGCTGCGCATTAGAAAATGTCCATCGATATTAGCGTTGTCGAAAACGCGCGACGTTCTAAATTGACCGTGACGACGACAATTCGCGCGCAATTGTAATTGTCATCGGGTGCGATGCATAAATTTTTCAGATCAAAGACTACGGCCGTATTACGTCCTAATTTAATCTTGCCGGGTGCAAACGGATTGCCGTGTTTGGGACTCGCTGAAACGAACGAAGTTGCGCTGCGTGTCCCAGCAATAATCGTGTTTGAGATTCATTACCGCGTCTGGATGCCCTCACAATTACGCCATCCAGCCGAATGGATGGCGAATTACACGAAATGAATTAGTCAGAAATACTGTCGCCCCGGCATTGCGGGCAAAACATGCAGTAATAATAATTCGTAACAACCTGTCAAATCAATGGAGCGCCATTCGTGCTCGCGCAAATTGCAAATGATATCGGCGGGCTAAATGTCATATAAAATATTGATGACCCTTGTAACCGTCCGTAATCATATCCGTTCATAGCTCACCTAATACGCGTTTAAGCATACGCAATGGGATTGTATTTTATCTCGTAAATCGTGTTACGTAAACGCTAATCATGACGTATATGTCATGCCGTACGCGCGCGCGTCGCACAACAAATACGAGTTTCGCGGGCGCGCGACAGTCCATATAGCTACGAATACGTAATTGATTGTCCGTGGGCTTGAATGACCGATAACAGAGCGATGAGACGTGCGTCGCGCATTGTAAAACGACGGCGGTTCCAGTTGCTTGCACGCGAGCCCGCAAGGGATAATTAAAAACCCGCGCGACAAGTAACGGCTTTGACGCTCGCATATAACGAAATATGTATATTTACGTGCACGCGTGCACGTGTGCACGCGTATGATCGGATATTGAGAGCAGTCACGCGTGGGTGTATCCCATGTCAGGTACCCATGGGCGTCCACATTCGCGCACGCAGCTACCTGTCCAAAGGTGAACTAAATAACCGGGGAGCTCGGTCAGCGAAATCAACAACCTGTTGATATTTGGGGTATTTAAGAAGCACCGTACGAGAGAGCCGCCGGCTATATGGCATTAGTTTTTCATTAAATTATCCCGATTGATCGGTATACCCGAACCACCGATGCCGTCGCGTAACGAATCTTTCCTGCCAAAACCGATAACAGCGCGGGCGTAGCTGAATTCCATAACGACACGCTCTCGCGATACGCGCGGATTTAATGAAAAAAAAAAGTTACCGGGGATTGGAATTTCAAGTGAAACATTTTCTCGCTGTTTGTCGTTAGTAAATATTGTTGACAGGTGCGAAACAATTGTTGCGTGCTGAAAAATGTCGTAGCTTTCAACATTCAATTTCATCATTTATTTATTCGCAGTTTTTTTTGTAGTACAGAAAAGAGAGACGCGTGGGGAGGAGGGGGAGGGGGGAAGAACGATTTTTAATAAAACGGATTTTATGGAAGGGAAGCAAGTTCGCGAAAGTAAATTTGATCGGACAGCGATAAAATTAATAAAATGCGATATCGTATTTTAACAGACGATAACTACACAATCTGATCAAAGTATATAATAAAAGCTGAAGCTCAGCTAAATTACTTTTAATTTTTACCTCGATTAATTCGTACGGAAGAATATTTCGATCGAAATGTGTGCGGCGAATATTAGAAAACCGTCAGCTTACGTCCCTTGTTAATAATATGACATTATAATCTCGAAAAAATCCAGGTTTTCGCGTTTGCTATGTACCGCGTGGAGGGATGATATCCTGTCTGGGGCGCAAACGAAGTTGGCGTACGTTACAAAACTTATATGCGAGTGCCGTGATTCTTACAGGTACATTATGTCGTTCCGACGAGACTGCGTTTCATGCATCAGAATGCATATTGATTTTCGCCCGCTTGTCGTCTTCGACGACGGCTAGTTCCCAAGTATTTTGCATCTTATTAACCGAAGTACCATGCCAATATCGTGAACTTTCGCGCGAACTTGAACGAATGTTGGTCCTTCTCTGAACGTTACGCGCGTCAAATACGCCGCGTCTGAGAGTGATCAAAAAAGTTTCAGAACTCGAACGCGATAAGCATGATGATCACGTTATTTGCATATTTTCTTCACGGTAGAGGCAACAAGCCCCGATTAAAAAAATTCAAGCAATCATCTCTACATATTTACAGGCGAGCAAGACGCCGGACCGAAATCATGTTAAAATTTGCAACGCCAAATTATAAAAACAGGCAAATCCTAAAAAAATATCGAAATTCACCGTTCTTGTCGCTCGCTGTTATTATTCCAATATTTGTAAAACCGTATTTTTACAAAATTTAACAGCTTTGTCACGAAATACCAAATCTTTTTTCCCCCGAGATAAACAAGAGCCTGCAATGCATCCAATAATCGCTCTGAACGTAATACGTGCATAGAAGAATTTGCTGCCCGTTAACACAGAGTATTAAATTATTTGACACACTGACCCGGCAAATCTGCAGCAATTACTTCTTCAAAGCTGGAATCGGATTACGAACGGCGACTGTGCAAACAGCGCTTTGTCATAACTTATGTAGGATACTATTGCATTTGTGTGCTCTTTCAGAGCGATTACATTCTCATTGTAACTAACGAGGACGACTCAGTAGTGTTTCCGTACGACAACAACGGCACGATGTACAGATTCCTCAAGTGCCAATTAGTACTTCAGTATTTCAAGTGCAAATACGTACAAGTGTTATTGTTTGTTATCATAACTAACGACTTAATACAGAGCTTTGTCAGACCATATCTCCGTGCGAATATTGGCCTTTCTTTTGCAAATCTTTACGCTGCGTAGAAACAGCAATAATGTACCCGAGCAGATGTTACAACATAATCTTCTGTTGTATTATGCGATACGCACAAACGTATTTCAATTAAATAAATTATAGCGACAGTATCCGAGTCGAAATTTTGGCCCTATGTTGAACCTTTAATTCTATTATACAGAGTATTAAGTAACAGAGTATTAAGTAATACCCGCTTTATCTCTTATTTACGGCTAGAGCGGACTAGACTGAGTCGAAAAGTCCTCTACCATTTTGCAATTTTCGCAATGGTTAACGAGTTATTAATTATTAAAAATTATCTTAGCTCGGTCTACCGCCCAGTTCAAATGCGCGGCGAGATGCGGCCGTTCCGCGATCGGCGTTGCTAGGCGCGCGGCCAGGCTAAAACAGCGATTTTTAATAATTAATAACACGTTAACTATTGCAAAAGTTGCAAAATGGTACAGGACTTTTTGACTCAGTCTAGTCCACTCTATCTGTAAAAAAGAGGTGAGACGGATATTACATAACACCCTGTATAGTAGGATCTAAGATAGTAAAAGAGGTTAGTCAATTTAATCAATTTTTCTAATCTGTACGTAAAAGTCCAAGAATGTCGGAATTAAAAGTTTCGACGATATCTGCTAAGAATTAAGGTGGACGAAGTTGGTCGAGACTTCGACAATTAATACCGCGTGGAAGAGCAATAAGCTTTTTCGCAAACTCCTTCATAATTCACAGCGCGAGTCTTCGGTTTAACGAAGCGAGCACGCGCCGCGCGTAGATCGGTTAGAATGCACATCGAGATGAAGCTCGTCTTGCACGGCCGTGTATCCAACCGCGGTAACAATTTTACGGCTACGCTCGCTACATATTCATAGCGCGGCTGTCAGGCCGGCAAGACCGTGCCCGGAAGTTGCCGCAGGCGCGTATTCGGGTCAGCTGCAAATAACGAATGTCGCCAAAAATCAGGGTGATTTATGGCGAATCCGATCGCGTTTTCCGGCCGTCGCCGGCAAGTACAAATCGAATGCTCCGGCCGGGAGAGTCGAACTTATGTAAAATAGCCCGCGGTCGCAGCCCGGACCGACGAGCGCGCCGCGATGATTAATCGCGACGTCGGCCGCGGTGCGATTTAAAAGTAAAATCATTTATTCGATATGGAACGGGAAGGGACCCCGGCGATGACAACCGGTAATAGCTTGCATTACGCGTAATGACAAACGGCGATGCGCCGCAACGATATGGAAAGTGGGTCACCACGTGGGTTCCCCCTTTCACCCCGGCGTCATAAAGGCGTCCCAGGGCGCCCCTGGCGCCTTTAGCGACCGTCCTACCGGAAAATTTGCTCGCTCAGATGCCGACAAATGTACCTCCTCTGTCCTGTCCCCGGCGCGACAGCCGGGGATACGCAAGTACGGCTGGAATAAATTCGCGACCAAAAGTAAGGGAGGGACGGAGAGAGAGAGAAAGAGCAAAGACGTACAGCCGATCCGTACGATATCACTATCGCCCGTAAGGCACCCGCATCCTGTCCTACCCTCCGAGACGTCGGGCGTACGAGCTGTTCGCCTAGAAAATTTGCATTCTCGAGACGTTTCAGCGCGACTGCTCGCGCCCGTATCGTCTTTGAAATTAGGTATCCGCACCGCCGCAAATTCCATGGCGAACGCGAGGATTTTTCACAAATCGAGTTGGAGAAAATACCACGAGGCGAGAAACCGCGATGAATATTGAACAAGTGGAAAATGGATTATCGCGCCTGCTATTTTCCATTCTTTTACTTATACCGTGCTCGTCTGCGAGAGATCCGATACTCTGCGATAAATGTGAAATAAGCTGCAGTCGTCATTTGTTGAATGTTATTTCCAAGGCGAGCAGCTCGAAGTTCATTACGCGAAGGCGACATTAATCACGGGATCGATCGGCGCGCCGTCCTTGAAAAGCCCCGGCGGGAAATTCACGTGTCTCGGTATGTCCCGTCGCCTTTTTCCCCAGCGGTTAAACGACTAGCAGTGAACTTTCTCCTTCGTGGAGAGTAAGTTTTCGAGAAGCTCGTTTTCAGCCTCGGGCCGCCGGACGACGCGGCGCTCGGACAGGCGTGAAGGGACTAAAAGGACGAAATAATGTCGGCGTACAATGGGCTCCCCTTGCACCCACCACAAACAAGAACTGTCCGCGGCAGTCCCAATAAAGCAGGGTTTCCTGAACTGTGACTCGCGACAGGACCCTGCTCCTTCCCGCGAGTCGAGTATTTGGTCCCAGAATGGGCCTCGACTATTCTATTCTGTCTTCGTTTGGACCTCGGAGTCGGTTTCAAATTGAGGCCTAGATCATTCTAACCCTCACAGGGAATGTAATAAAACATTTCACCCTCTTTGAAAACCTCTTAGGCCGAAGAGGATCTACCGAACCTCTGTTGATTACACTCGCATTGGCCTCTTTGCTACTAAAAGGGAAGTAACGACTCTTTTCAGGCCTATCTGAGGTCAAAAATTCAATATATTTTCTCTGACACAAGGACTTGATCTCATTGCTTCCAATTTAAAAATTGTACGAGGCTAATCTGAGGCCAAAATATTCGATTCGAGTTAGAGTCTCAAATGCAGACGTTCGTAAAGGACCGTTGAAATTAAAACGATGTTTTCCTTATGCAATTGTAGTCATAATGCAACCTCATTTTTTCAAGAACAATATTTCATTCAAAATCAACATTTTCACATTTTTTGCGTATGACATTCTTCTGAGCTCGAAATGAGATATTTGAAAAATCACTTCTTATTTACTTTTAACCTGTGAAACTCCGATCGAGAGCGAGAGTCGCGAGTACACGCTCCGCAGCTCGCGGGAGCGAAAACGGGAGAAGTTGCCCGGTTGAAGAAGAAGAAGAAACGGCGGAGGAAACCAGTTTCGGGGGTGATATATCTTCGCGGTCTCGCCTCGACGAGCCTCCCCTAAACGCCCGAGGAGGCGACGCGCGGTAAAAAGGGCGCAGGGGTGGCGCGCGAGCGCTCGCACGCCTCTACCAGTTTTTGTCCGCGCTGCGGAACTCCCGTTAATCCCTCCCGGAGTTTGCCTCGAAACAGGCTGGAGAAGCTTCTCTCGGCGACTTGGGCCACTCCCCGAGGCAGGGGCAGCGTAGGGTGTGTCGGGCCGGGGAAGGGGGGGAGGGGAGGACTTTCCGACTAACCGCGACTGCTAGATGCAAGAGTGGCGAAAGAGGCGCAACGACGCAAAATAAACTACCTCCGCGTCGCATAATACACGGCGTCACCCCTCGAGCCACCCCCGACTCCAACTCTCTCCCCGACGCCGCCGCCGCAACCCTTTTCCTACCGCCGGCTCTTGTAACACAGTCGTCGCACCTCGAATACAACGCGGCGCCGCTTCTTCCCGGCTCGCAGGCTCGCTTAAAACAAGTCGCGAGTATGCCGTCGGATTCAGACTTAATTAAGTTTATATTTTAGTTTCGATGGGCGCGCGGGCTCGTCCGCCCAACACACGTTACTCTCGTTACTCATTTCCGGCACGGTGGCGCGACTAGGTTTAATATCGCGGAAATCCCGCCGGCTCGTGCCCGTCGATCCCCGAGCAGAAACGACCCGCGGAATTTATTTCGCGCTAGCTCTGTCTCAAAACGCAATTTAAGCTCATGCATATGCATGATAACTGCTGATTATTTTCTGTTGTTTTTGTATTTTCGCGTACCCGGCTCGTCGTGAGTTTTCGGACGGGTTTAATCACGCGGGAACTTTAAGCCAAAAATTGAAAAAAAAAAATTCTCCGCAGAGAAGTAAACGGACGACACGACGGTGTTCTCGGTTAGCTTAATCTTAATAGAGAGAACACTCGAAATCGTCCGTCGTCTTCACTAAAAAGAACCCAATGAAAATTAAAAGGTAACAAGAAACGGCAATTCTAACAATTTAAAGAAGAGCATTGCTCTTTGACATTTATCTGACGAGATTTTTCAAGAGGAAACAGCATCGCGTCGGAACACGGTTATTTCGATACTCACATTGAACGTCGAGCAGGATGCTGGCGTTCATCGGTATCATCAGCGTGATGTGGCGCGCGACACAAACGATGGTGGCATTGTGATGTCCCCTCAAGACCTTTAGGTGAGCCCCGCTGCGCCTGCCGGATGTTGAGGGCAACACGGTGAGGTTGTCTGGCGGTTGTTCCGGGCCGTCCAAAGTGGCTTGAGACAAGGTCATGCCCCACGCCAAGATGGGCGGTGGGTTTCCACCCTCGGCCGCGCATTCGAGAGTGAGCTCCGAGCCCTCCTTCACCGGCACAAACTGGTTTCCGGGATCCAGCCGGCGGCCATCTATCAGCAGATACGTCCCACGAGGTGCCTCTGCAACAGCGAATCACGCGGTAACCGCTTCAATTAGTGGCCTCGTAACGTGGAAAAATCTGGCTGGACGCGACCGGTTATTAGGGTAACATGACCAAGTTCGGATCAACAATTTGATAAGTCGCTTAATGAACGACATTGTAAAGTAACTCACTTAAATTTTACTCTTTTATATATTTGCAACTTTATGCTGTATTGTCGATATCGTGAAAGGCATCGACGTGTTTTTATGTCGCTTATTAGCGACTCGTCACATCGCAAAGAAAACAATTCGATGGTATCTGAAGATCACGGAAACAGAATAGGTTTAGCGATACGATACATGGTGGCCACTGGTGGCCGGCGCAAATTTTTTAAAACACATCAAAAATAGATATAAAATTTTGAATAACTGCACAGAAGTTTTTCTTAAAATTTATCCTGAAAACCATGTAATCGTGGGACAACGCGGTATTTCGAAGAATTTTATGAGATATTTTTGAACTTTTACCGTCAGAATGTATGGTAAAATTTCAAAAACCTCTCATAAAGTTCTTCAAAATGCCATATTATTTCACGATTACATGATTTTCAGGGTAAATTTTAAGAGAAAATTCTCTCCGTGTAGATAACAAGATAAAATGGAATGCATAATTGATAATTCAGGGTATCTTATTTGTGTATGTAATCATATTATACAATATTATTAATGGCAAGTCTCCTATTATGAGATAGTCTCTTAAGAGAGATAGCGGGGTTTCTGCTAAATTAATAGGCGTCATCTGTTGGTTCCACCATAAGTTTATTGCCCCTGCAGTGAACTTGGTTTAGTGGAAAATTTATCGTTAGATCGTGTAATCGTTGCGAAATAAGATTTGCGATTGAATTTCGATGTTGAAAACCAGCTATCTCATATTAGAAGCCTATCTCATAGTAGGGGACTTTTCTTTATACATTTATAATAATATGAGAATTATTGTATTAGACTACGGATTGAGGTTGAGATTAGATTCAAGTTTGACCAACCGGAGTAAAGTTTAATGAATGTTACTCTGATTGGTAAAATCTCAATCTAATACGGGCTTAAGTCGTACAAAAATTGCTGGGCAAACAACATATTAATGGACGATGTAACCACGTATGCGACTTAAAAGGAACAAAAACTTTTCACGGAAAAGAAAAGTATTTTGCATTTGCATTTATTCAAAGTGAAACAATAGCCGTGTGGTGCAAGATTTCCCTGCAATCATTTTATAATCAAGCAACTTTGTTGTTACTTCCTCGGACGTGGCTGCCATAAAGTATATATTACAAGCGTGCAGTATGAGATGCAGCGTTAACGTCTCAGGCGTGCAATTTAGAGGCGAGTGCGATGCCGCATTTAATCAGATTTATCAAACGCGCGCGCGGAATAGTTTTTAGTCTCAGACGTGCTATCGTTGTCGGTGGGCGACGTAAATTAAAGTCGTCCGTACGGCGGACTTTTTACGCGACACCGCGACGCAGCGAGGGGCAGAAAGCACCAACATATGAGAGCCGCAATTTACAGAGCGGCGTTACACGCTGCGAACTGGGCTGGTTTTACGACAACGCCGGTACGAGAGCGTAACTTCCCGCCGGTACGACTCCTTTCCTCATTTTGCGACGTGGTTTAATCGCTCGCGCGAATCGCGAGTCCCTTGGGAGATTAGCCCGGATACGTCCCCTCGAAGCTCTCTTTAATTTTCGCCAACTTTCAATTGGCCCAGGTTGGGCTAACAACTGATTAAACCCTGGCCGGCAACTCGGAGTCGGCTTTAAAAACAAAAAAAAGGGAGGAGTAGCTCGCCGTTCTGCCCGGCCGCGCTTTTCGCTTCGCGAGAGAAGTAATCCGACCGTTTGTCTACGTCGAATCTCCTAGGAAACCCGCGAGATGCTTTAATGTACTTGAAACTCGGCTTTTTATCCCGTTTTTCTCCCCTTCCTTTTGCGCTCTGCCCCCGACTCTTAATGCGCCCGGAACTTATGCGTAATTAAAATCTAACGATGCAAATCGTCCGGTATCCGGGGTATTCTCGTGAGAGGCGTAAACACTCTAAAGTAGACGTCGGTAAATTCGGTTATAACTTAACGTTTCCCGTCCGCGCTCCGTTCATTTGGGACTCGTTGTATCCGCTTCGATCTTTTTACAGGCGCCCCCGTAGAACCGCGGATTGCCGGTTTACCTTCCATTAAGATATCGGTAGTAAATTGTAAACCTGCAGGGGCAGAGAAAACCGAGAGAAGCTATTTAACGCTGTTTAAGTCCACGATGGAACGCTGCGAACTTGGGACAATGCTTCGAGGAAAGTTGTAACAGCGATCTATATAGTTCAAGTTAAATTACTAGAGTAACGTGAGTATTCTTCTTCGACGGTGGAGGCGCGAAGGAATGGGGCAAAAACTGCGAGTGGATTGCTTTGCGGCGCGGGAATCGAAAATTCGTAAAAGTCAGGTCTGTCTTATATAAACTGGCGACGCGCGGTGCGCGGTGCCAATCTCTCCCAGCTCCAAGTTGACTTCTCTGCCATACTCCCGCCGCGCTTCGATAAGATCTAGTCACGTTCATTAAATTTTCTCGTACTGTCGGCCTTGCCAAGACGGATGGTAGGGACGTTCTCGAAATAGGTCGCTGAATAAGAGGAAACGTGCAAAGCTTTCTAAAGACAGAAATTGTAATTGTATCTCCAGTATGATTTAATGTAATAAAATATAGCGCAGGCGGCACCTGCAGCACCGAGTAAAACGGCGCAGGCATGACGGAAAATTTAATAATACCATGAGATTTAATAATAGCCGAGGCTGTGTTCTTTTTCAATTTGTTAACTAAATATATGAAATTAATAATAACCACGCTGAAAGATGCATCGTATCTTTTGTGTTTTATTTCATTTTATATATTATATCTTACTCGGCTTTCTATACATCTGTGATACGCAGCCAGTAAATACAAGAGATGCTTCATTTCGACTCGCATGATATTAACAATCTAGTCGGAATCAGGAACGTCGTGCAGCCAACAATGAAAATTGAATGGATTCGATACTTGCTAATCATACTACGATATTATCGGAAGCTTAGCACGTCCATCACCGTGTAATTAGCGTCTTTTATTGATGTAATATTGATAATGCTTAATAAATCTCTCTCTCTCTCTCTCTGTAATATTAAAAATTAATAAATTGCATTTTATTTTTGTTTATTATCGCACTTTGTTATTCTGTTAGTCCTGCCAATATTGATCCGTTCAATTGCTTCCTAGCGAATTTAAATAAAACTAATTGCGTATAAGGAAAATCATAGTAATAGAATGTACAGTTTATCAATAATTTCATGATTATCAATTTTAGCATTGGAAAGTACAATCACGATTATTCCGAAGAAGCCTAATTGTTTTTCTATCGAAAATTTTCATAAGAAAGATGACTTTCTTGATAGCATCTTTCATTAAAATCTTTTTTGTCTCTTATTATGTATAGAAAAAGTCCCCTATTGAGATAAGATCCTAATATGAGATAGCGAGTTTTTTTTTTGCTAAATTAACAGACATCACCTATTGGCTTCGTCGTTAATTTATTGCCCTTGGAGTGAAATCTGTTTAATGGAAAATTGTTAGAACGTGTAATCATTGCGATTAAATGTTGACGTTGGAAACCTGGTATCTCAAATTAGAATAACAGAGGACTTTCATCTATTATTTAAAATATCTTTTGTCAAGATGACGCGCAACAAATGTTTCAAGCCTCGTTAAAGCTCATGCTCCAACTTTGGAAAATTCTTCACGTAACAACGAGAAGATTGTGTCAAATCCATATTACTTAGATAGTAATATGAAGTCCCGAAAACGTATCAAGAATCTGAGAAAATCCGGAGGTACTTTGCATACACTTTTCGCCTCAATCTTCGCTCTAAAAATCGCGGAGTCCGGCTGCTTGGAAAGATTCCAGAACCATGTAACGCGATCGCGAATCGAGAAGAGAGAAAGGTTTGAAGGGAAGAAAGGTCCTCGCGCCGTTCCGTGAATACGGTTATATGTTCCCCTACGAACGTATGTTGCTCCATGAGCGTTGAAAGATTGTAAAATCGAATCTTATCGAAAATATGACTTCTCGCCGTAACACGAAGTACGGCTTTCCGTTTCTCGCGCATCCGCGTAAATTTACCACGTGCGATACTGGATATCTTAATTATAATATTAACGCGAGAAAATTTGACGTAGTCGTCCCGACATGTGAAATGCATGCTTAAAATATGAATATATTCTTTTAGTTTGAAACGAGAAAAATCGATTGCGTTTATACACCGTTGCATCTTCGAGATGCAACCTTACTTCAGAGAAAATTATTTTTATCGTGCGTATCTCTTAAATGCTATTGATCTTTCAAAATTTAAGGAGGTTGGTGCGTCACTTGCGGGGAGAGTGGTAAGAGAGCAGTTTTGTATTGTAAAAATTATATTTGTATCTTTCTAGAGAAAATAGATTAAATAGGTACGACTCCAGGCTTTGATAAAACAGCGTACAACGTTATTATATTTACAGCTGTGTTTGTATATCGGATAAGTTAGTAGTTAAGTTCGTCTATGTTTTACTTATTTCCACGATAAAGATTAAAGGTTTAGATTCGGACGGTAACGGGCAAAATATCGCGCAAGCGGGTATTAGCATGGACAGAGATATTTTTGCTCGCTCGAAACGAGGTGAAAAGGGTTTAATCCCTTCCCAACACATTCAGAGATTGAACATATGCACCATTTAAATCGGAAAGATGAGAAGAAAAAAGCTTAAGCCGCATTTGCCCCAACAACGTTCGCATCGATCTGAATCACGTAATTAAACCTTTTTACGATAACGGTAGTAAAATCTATCGCGTCGCGCGGATCGCTAGTGACATTTCCAGCCAATCTTACAGGACGTATTTATACGATCATACATTGTACTCTGGCAGTAAATTTTTATTACGATATGCAGAGAGGTTTTGTAAGTCAATGCAAGCTGAATTCTAAACGATCCGAGATTTAAGAGCCAAATTTTGCAATTTAGATACACCGAGGTGTCTAAGCTGCAACGACGTAAGGCAAATTTACGCCTAAGCGTGAGGTACCTTGGAAAATTTTCTACTTAACACGACGTGCTTCAATTTTCAAGAAATGATCGTGTGATCCACGATCTTGGACAGCTTCCAAAGATGCGCATTGATCGTCGCTGCGAAAGGGGCGTCTGAATAGGGTCTCAGAAAGAAATTTTCCCCGAGTCGTCGGGGGGTGGTTACGCCCAACGCCACGGTGGATTTAGGAAACGTACGAGTCGCATTGAAACTCATACCAACGTTCCGAGAGTGCTCCGGACGTGCGCGGGCGGAGTGGAACGAAGGGGTCCACAGCAGGTGTTAATACGGAAACATAACGCCAGAAACATTCCCAAGACGCAGATGGAAACGCATTCGCAGCATATGGCGCCGTATATGCCCCAGAGGAGGATCCCAGTTCGCCTGTAGTTCGTAAAATTTCATAATATCGCGAGCGCGCCCTTCGTCCTGCTTTGGGATCAGAAAGAGGCCCGGTGTGTAAGGAAAGCAAACGAACCGCTTGGTATATGACATAATACAATACCGCGCTCGTCGTTTACGGACATATTATTCGTACATAACAGTTATACAGTAACACTACACAGTATTGCTCGCAGTGAAACTGCACTATTGTAGCGGCAAATAGTCAAACGAGTACATTTTTACATGAAAGTCCGGTTTAAGTCCGATTATACGGATATATTTGTATTGCGCACGTCATATTATTATATTATGCATAGGTAGCATTAGATAATAGCATTATGGCTATCAATTGAACATTAAAATTGATGAACTTTAATTATTATTACCAAAACGTACCTGCATCCGTTTAATCCTTTAATTAGGGAACAATCACAACTCGTACAAAACATTAATAATGCGATAATGAAATTATAATAATCAGTAACTTAATGATAATGTGCCCACGTGATTGTTAAAACAACGTAAAATAATACACTCAATTCAGCTTAAAAAAATAAGCTACTCCTTATTCTTTCTTTGTAAACAAGGGAAACTCAATTCTATACTTTCTTTGGGTAACACAAAGTAATGATGAGTCACAGAATAGCAAGGAAAAGAGGGAACTATTTAGCACAGTATATTAAAGTATTCGGTATACAAATACTTATTATATGCGAGCGCTGGAGATTGAAAAATATTTGAAAGTTGTATCGGCGCGCAGGAGGAGAGGACGTAAATTCCCTCGAAATTTGATTTAATTACTGGAGGGACGATGCGCTCTTTAGAGAAAATAACTTGGAGATTAAGAAAGAAAGACTTCACTTTCTGGTAATGAAGGAATCAACGCGGGACAAGGGAGTTCTTAAATGCGCGTTGCAATACTGGCGCATGCCGAGACGGAAGGTATGTCTGTCTCGAGACGCCACCTCTCCCCGGTATCCAAGAAACTCGAAGGAAACGTTAAATATTCAGAGCAAGTCTCGGTAATTTCGCCTTCGCGAGAAGAGTGGAATGTTTTTGAAAGTCGTTTAAACGCCGCAGCGTTTACGCCTTAACGACCCGTCTTCTTTCTCTCAAATACTTTTCCAATACAATAACGAACGGTAACGGACAATTATTAAACGCGATATTTTGTTCCGCGGATTTCTCGCTCGTAGTCTCGAGACATCGAAACGGCTCGTATGAATAGTAAAGCACCTCGTCTAATAAAGTCTAATTGCTTTGCGCGAGCCCAATTAACTTTTCTCTTATTGCTGTGAAGGAAACACACGGGGATGAGTACATGAAAATTGCAGTATGCAAACTGTATTGTTTTCATTTCTCCATCATTTCTCCAGTTTCATTATAAACGTAGTCGCGCCATTAAAGTCTATTAAGTCCGAACGGATGAAAATTACAGTAAAATCACGTTAAATGCGTCGAATATCGCGATTCGTAAACTTCTCTCTTGAGACGACAAATATAAATGGAATAAATCAATGCGCGCAATCCAATCAGGCGCGGACTATTTCTCGATAATCGACCCTACGTCTAGCCGTATCTCTGCTGATAAGTATCCGGATTATTGGGAACTGTCAATAAGCCGAAGAGTCATCGACGTGTCTCGAGTACCCGACGGGGGACGTAAAACTTTGCGCAAGCTTTTATTTAGGGGAAGTGAAATCGCACTTGCCGTTGTCGTTATCAAGTTATGACTGGCGAAACGAGCGTAATGCAGTACGTTCTTGCGACTAACCGTCCTCCGCCGACCTTACACGTTCGGAGCAAGAACCTCGATATTTTGCAGCGTAGCGCAATCTCGAGCGATTCGTTTTAAGGATATTTTATATCTGAGGATAAGATCTATATCTCCGATACTGCTATATGCTTTTATCGTCTTTCCCTTCCGGCGGAAAGTCAGTATAGCCGTAGAAGCGGAGATAAATACAGTACAGTTTTCCATAATAAAGTAGTTTGGCTTTTAATGTTCAGAATTTTCATTTTAATTTCATCCAACATAAATCTGTTTCGTTATATCGAGGAAAAAGATTAGAGACCCGAGTCGGAATTTTGGTACTATAATATTTTGATACTTTTAAGAATCATTTACACCTACTTAGCTGATCTATACACCTACATAGACCAACAATAACCTACTTTGATGGCATTATATTTTTTACTCCTCCCTTGAATCTTTAAATCCAAAAATTTCTTTTAGCTCCTACTTAAAAGAACCTAACCTACTTTAATGCTAAATTAGTAAAAGTAGAAATTTCCGACACTATCAGTTTTAAAGTAGGAATAAATTTTGTTCTTGCAGTTCGACCTCTTTTACTGTCTCACGTCCTATACTGACAAAAAAATTTTTTAACTAAGTAAATAGATTTACTTAGAATTATTTTTTGTCACTGAAGTAAATATTTATTCTATTTAAATAAAAATGTCAAATTTCAAGTAAATCTATGTATTATATGAAGTAAATTAATTTAAATTATTACATTTTCTACATTCAAATAAAGATTTCATGAGATATAGAATACTATTTATGAAATGAAATAATTATTTTTGTTAAATGAGAAATCCAATTTTCTTCGCTGTAAAAATTACATCTTCGTAAACATTTTATAGAATTAAAATAAAATTTTTAAAATTTTAAATTATCTATGCTTTGATATTAATAAATACTTAAATTAAACTGCAGGGTTTAATTTGTTTATTATTTTCAAAATTTAAGTTACTAAGCTATTAGGAGCCACCTAACGAATAATTTTCTTGAGAAAAGTAATATTTTTTTGGATTAAGACATTTTTTTATCAGTGTACTATATAATAGAATTAAAGGTTCAACATAGGGCGAAAATTTCGACTCGGGGAGTAAGTGAAATCATTTTCCGCGTAAGAACGTCAGTTGATATTTAATTTAATCAAATATATGCAAGTCGAGGAATCTAATCATATTTTATATAATAATCCGGCACGTGCTGTGTAACGAGAAACGACCGATAAATACGTAAGACTTCCTTCCCGGAGGAAAACTTCTCGCAGAATCAAGACCGTACGCATCACTGCGTTCAATCGACTTCACGTGATTCTCTTCGTTGGCGCTGTATTTGGTGCGGAAAGATTAGCTCCTTCCTTCGCTCGCTCACTTTTTGCGGATCGCAGGAGAATCCCGGACCATAGGCTATTCCCGCCCCGGCTTTCTGTGCGCCTGTTCGACGTTTCCCAGTTGGTGAGCGTTCGCTCACGCCGCCGAAAACATTTAGGACCCGCCATTAATCTGTGCTGACGGTACACTTTCGGTATATTACGCCATCAACGCTTTCTGCCGTGGAGAGGTGTAGACGGAAAGGTGTAAACGATCGCTCGTTATTAACCATCGACGGCTTGCTTAAAAGATTAGGGCTCAACCAATCAGAATCGAAGCGTGATGACACTTATTGTTAGGAGCGTTTATCTATTGATATGTAATTATTATTTATCTGTAATATGTGTCGAATAAGAATTATATTGAGAGAGAAATCGTATTTATGTTAAAAATATAAATCGATTGTTGCGGATAGGACACTTTTTATGCCGAAGTCAATATATTGTATTGAAACGCGTGTCTCGCAAATTCGTATAACTTGTGCACTCTGTTGAATTAAATTAATTAACTAGATTTCCAGAATTATAGGCGCTCAAATTAATAAAAGATATGACATATGCATTTTTCGTAATAATAAACATTTCAACTTTTCTAAATAAAATATAAATGAACGTGTAATAATAAATGTTAAACTTGGCTTCTTGAATATTATTTCCGTTTCATGCATTGTACGCCGGCACATATTTGTTGCGTATTTAATAAAATACGGACGATAAAATTATGGCTTGCATTTGGTTATATTTAGGCGTGCATGTCTCGTTTTTCACTGAACTACGTAATACGTAGATAACAATATTTCTGAGGCTTCTGTCTATGCCTGAAAGTGTATCAAACTAATTATATTTTAATTAGATATTCTATTAAATTAGTAATTATTAAAAAAGAACAAATACGATATCAATACACATATGTGCATATTATAAGGAAACGTTATGATATCTAATTCATTATTGATTAGATTGATTTCGCTATTGGCTTGTTCGTGAAATGCCCTACGCTGTCGTATTTATAAGAAAGGTGTGAAACGTAATGAAGATAGTTAGCGACGCCTACGATCGTAAGTTAAACGCGAAATCTCGTAGCAGTGCGTGCTTAGAAGTCGTTGCACGCGAGTGAAGTACGTTTGCATACGAATGCTTGATGTTTGACGCGGTGATACGCGCCGCCAAAAAGAATAATCCGCTGCGTTTCGCCCTGCGCAACAAATGCGCAACAGGTGCACATACTCGAACGGTGAATACTCGAAGGAAAACGAGTTTGCGTGGCACAGACATCCTACTTTTTGTCTACATTAATCGGGACGTGTCGTGTGTCCGATTGTGCCCGGGAAACGCTAAGCTTTACGTTCAAGTCTTCGCGTACGAAAAATTCAGCAACGAATCTTGGCGAGCATCACTGATACATCTTTCGCTGGCGAAACCCCGGCAATCTGTCATTACAATCCGACCTGTTTTTATCCCGACGCTTCGTACGGTATGAGATTTTTATTTCAACGCGAGACGAGCGATGCAAAATTGATTTGAACAAATCTAAGCATTAACGACTTATGTAGCACTTGCATAAGGCGAAAAATGACAAACAAGTCTGAGTCAGACATATCGGTGCAAACTAATTGGCGTTTCTTTCTGACATTTGGCAGTTCCAAAGTCGTCGGATTAAAACAACTTATGGTAATTTACAAACCGAACTGACGCTGTTTAACTCGAAAATGTGTAGACGAACGATATTTCATCACGATATCGCAGTTGCAAGCAATCTGTATACGTAATCGATAGACAGATGATATATTGGATATCAGAAGGGATGCTCGCGAGAAGGGAGGAGAGAGAGAATTGCATGTTTCATAGTAATGGAAATATGTAAATAGGATTAGGTTCGTTCGCAACAAGTTTAGCCGCAATTTGAATTATTTACGTACGCCAAAGGATTTAATTTCGCTTTCTCTCTGCACACGCAGTTAAGACGTGAATTGCCAGCATTGTAATTAAGTTATTAGCCGTGAAGTCTTTAGATCAAATCACTTTATTCGCCACACGTACTCTCGAAATTTTTTGGAGTGGAATCTTACTCTTTCACTCGAAGAAATAATGAAAGTACTGTCGGTCCGACTGGAGTGCAATTTCACTTTTTCAAAGAGTGCCGTTATTCACTCGTTACTTGGATTGACTCTTCAGCTCTGAAAAGAGCGCCATATTTGACTTTAATCGATTGTTAGCAGTATAAAATTCACGAACGAGAGCTTCGCTATTGTTTGTTCACTATGATCATCGCATACAGACGCTGTATTCTAATATTCACAGCCAGTATTGAAAGTCTATACTTTATGCGACAGTTTCGCTTATTCTGCTGACCGTGCTTTAAGTTGGAATGAATTTTGGAGTGTTAGCGACTTGATTTAAAAAATAAGAGTGAAATTCTTCACTTTTTGTCTTACAATTTATTAACTCTATTGGAGCAAATATTCGCTCGAATAGAGTGAAGTGGTCAGTGAGACCATGATTCGAGTGAAAATTTCACTCAACAAATTTTAGAGAGTAGCTTTTCAAATCTACCTACGATCTATTCATTTTTCCGCTCGTCAGTGTAACGGGGTTTTTTTTTCAAAATTCAAGGCTGATGTCACAAGTAAGTTTCGTTGCTGGTACGATATTCGCGGATCTCGTTGGTTCGTCAGCTGCCATCGCCATACACGTCCCTTGCGCGCATCAGTTGCATCGTCGTCGAAATACCATATATTTCCTTTCTCGGAGAATCCGCCGATCGTCGGATCGGACGCAACGAGAAGCACCGTGGGTAACGACGCTCCGTACAATGGCGAGTGGCGCCGCGTCCAAACTCGGATTTCGTCGCGCGTTGCGATAACGCCCTCGTGTGTTTGGAGCCCCTAAGTGCCATTCAGACTTATCGCAATAATTTCCCAGGCAAATTCGCCATATTTCACTTTGCCGTTCCACGGTCTTTGAGGATCCCCTCGGCCCGAGACGGCCTGAAATTCCTCTTACAACGCCTGGCTTCCGACCGTGAGCTATGAAACGCAAAGCCCTACCGTTATTGGACTACTTAGTCACCCTTTTCCTGTCTCCCGCCCGCGGCCATGAACGTCAGACTTTCGCAAATGGCGGCGTGAATGGGGAGCCGAAAAAATTATTCCGCCCTTGAGACGCCAATTAACTTTTATACGATCCGCTAATTGATATAAAGCTAATAGAAGCGCAGGTACAAAAGGGTCGTCTAATGTTTCATTACGAACACGGGAAACCAGCGAGCGATCGGGCGTGGTTGTAGGTAAAATTGGTACGGTATCGACACCCCTTTGATATGGAAAATGACCGCTTGCAAATTCTTTGAACGGTCAAAACAGTTTAGGCGAAACTAGCGAATACATTGTATTTCGCCGCGCTCGACGGCTCCTATAAAATTCATATTTTTGTTTGGAGACCCTCAGGGACGAATATACAAAGTAATTAAAAATTGTCGCTCTTGTATATGTGTAATAAATTCGATCTGCCTGTATTGTATCACAGTAAAAGATAAAATGTTAGTGTTAACCTTTTTTTACATGTCCCAAAAAGTCCACTCTAAGATTTAAGTTCAAATAACATTCATCGAGTGGGCTGCTTTTTGACAAATTATAAATGTTAATTAACTAACGCTATACTTCACATTTAATGTAATAAAAACCGACAGGATGAGTAAACTGTACGAATAGTTACAAATTAAAGAATTGAAGAATAGTTAAAATAATTTTGAAGAAATGTCGATATTACACGTTTTGGTTGATTTTGTGAAACAATTGCGTCAAAAGAACTCAAAATAATATTCAATTTTTAAATGACATACATAAAGTGTCAAGTTATTATGTTAACATAATTAGAACACATAAAAATATTATGAAAATAATAACATATCTGTTTTATGTTATATCTGTTTTATGTTAATTTCACATTGAAATAACAATTAAACCTTTTTTATACATAATTAAATTTTATGTTAATTTCACATTGAAATAATAATTAAATCTGGGTAACACAAGAAAATTTTAACATTTAAACACACGATTTTTTACTGCGTACCTGTAATACGCATGCATAAATTCACAAGAAAAGTATCCAAATTTATCCTATCCGTTACATCATTAACATAATAGTGATTAAAAAGTTACTCGTTTGTGTAAGTTTGAAAGTTGAAAGGCGTGATCAATTTGCAATTTCGAAACAGAAATAAACAGAAATAACTCGATCGTAAAGGGAGAACAGAATTTCTTGTGATAATAAATCCAGAATAAATATTAAGCGAATCTTAAGCGCCGCGCTTTATGTCATTTAAACTCGGCTCAATTTTTCGGAAAAAGATATTGCGAGAGGTCGTTGAAACTTCCTCAACTAGCTGCGCAAAAGTTAAGAGTTGAAATCTTGCTCTTGTTTCCTGCTAATTGCGCATTAATATATCGCGATAAAATCCCTGTTAATTACAGCCCGTTTAATGAGGCCGGCGGTCACCAGTTATTTCCCTTGTACAGCTCGTATTATTTTTTCACAATGGGTTTGATGATTGGATCGTGTCGGGTGTGACCCTCGCTGGTAGACTCGTCGAGATTTTATCACGGACGCCACAAATTACAGCGAGCTGACGCGAGGGGTGGTCTGACATCCGGCCCGACAGTTTCGAATTTTTCAAGGGGTCTATCCAGCACGCCGGCTGAATGGGATAGGGAATGATTCTTTTAAAATGCAAATACCCCGGCGGGGAGAGCATACGAAAGAAATGTTGCTTCTTATAAAGCAGAGATTGCCGGCAATATCGGCTCGAGGCTAACTTCGTCGCTTTAACGCGCGCGCGATAAAAGTCCAACGCAGAGTTCTCTATTATACCCGGGGAAAATGTTCATCGCGCCTGACTTAAAACAAGTACTAAATTACCTTTTGCCCCGACGCGGATTACTTTGCGAGGATACTTCCCGCCAAGTATATCGAAGGGTCGTGAATAAATTCACCAACTTATGTATCGGCGTATAAGTTCCCCGATAGTCTCTCGACTATAAAATACCACCATACATGTTGAAAATCTTAAAGCTATCGGTGATTTTACTGCATAAAATGATATAATGTCAGATGGTATCCGCCATCAACAGAAGCAGTTGTTAAAAATCACACTCATTTAATGAAGATGATTGAGAGAAGAAGGGTGGATTGGATGTTCTATCAGGCCATCTCGCACGCAGATTCCGAGATGTTATTCAGCGCGTCTTATTCGCTCACGTCCGATTTGACGTTATTCGTAAAAGCCGCGTTCGAATGGCGCACGACATCGCAGCCGACGTTCGTCGGCGAAGAGGCCCGGCTTCGCTATCGTTGACACGTTCGCGGCCGATGCGCTTTTTATACATTGCGAAATGTCTCGTCGCGATAGTTTTGCACGCATTTCCTCGGAGGAAATCTCGGATTCTCTCGATGTATCGTGAATGGATGAGAATTGGGGCGAGGAGGTGACGGCGGGGAGAGGAGGAGCGTGCCCGAGGGAACGGCACGGCACGGCGCTGCGAAATTTCGCCCGCCGGCGGCCGACAGGCAGGCAGACACGGGCGATGGATGAGATGCTAACGAGACGCGAAACGATCGACTACTCCCGCCAGGACAGGAGCCGCCAAGTCGGGCGTGAAATGGTTTTCCTTTACCAGTCCGGGTTACTACGTCGCCTTCGCGCGACGCTCATCGAGATACGCGAAGCGCATTTATTCCCGGCATCAAGGTACGCGGGACCAAAGAAAAGTCAAGGGAGATCCGGAAGTAATCTTCCTCGAGCGATAATGACATTAGCGTTTTAATTTCGGTACTAATTGGCACGTTGTACAAACATAGGGTGTCCCAGTGTACACAGCATTACACGCGAAAAGTGACGACTCTCCGGGAAAAAAAATTTATATGTACTTGTACATATGTAATTATATAAAATTACATATACTTAGATCCATTAATGTCATCATTTATACATGATTTTATCAAGCTGTTTATATCCCTATATAAATTTATATATAATATTGCACGAACATGTATGTATATACAAATATACAGAGAGTTATGTAATACTCGTCTCACTTTTTATTTACGGATAGAGCGGACTAGACTGAGTTGAAAAGTCCTTTACCATTTTGCAATTTTCGCATTAGTTAACGAGTTATTAATTATTAAAAACCGCTGTCTTAAGCCCGTGTCACACTACGTATTGTGGATCACGGATCGGATTGAAATTGCGGATCGCGGAGCGCAATTCAACCAATCGGATACGAGGCTGTCTCGTCTGATTGGCTGAAATACGATCCGCGACCCTCAATCTCAATCCGATTCGCGATCTGCAATGCGTAGTGTGACACGGGCTTTAGCCTGGCCGTCCCGCGATCGGCGTTGCTAGGCGCGCGGGGAATTGTTTATGACACACGGCAAGAGCTACGTATAGTAAGTAGTCCCTGCGCGCCTAGCAACGCCGATCGCGGGACTGCCGCATCTCGCCGCGAGCTTGAATTGGGCGGTAGGCCGGACTAAGACAACGATTTTTAATAATTAATAACTCGTTATTACTATTGCAAAAGTTGCAAAATGGTACAGGACTTTTTGACTCAGTCTAGTCCGCTCTATCCGTAAATAAAAGGCGAGGCTGGTATCATATAACACAGTGTATATGATCGGATCTGATAATACTTGAACCGAAAAACTTGACACGTCTAACTGGATATAATTGTATATGATTATGACAAATTTGATACAAAGAAAAATATAGTATTATATAAAATAAAAAATAATTATATGTAGAATTATATTATGAAATTCTGTGGTAAAATAGGGACGGAATGATATGGATGATTATATCTGTAACATGTACATAATTAGATCTAAACTTTTTTCCCGGATCTACATATAGAGACATAAATCATATAAGAATATAAATTAATATAGTAAAATAAATCTTTTCTTCATTTTCTTATTATTAGTGTTTCATTACGCTGTCGTATATTAAAAACCGTAGGATCCGATGTTAAGTACGCTATCAGTACGCGCGTGGTCGATTAAAAAAAAACGTGTCGATGCACGAATACGGCAAAAGAGTTATTCATCAGAGCAAAGTATTTCCGAGTAGAACAGGATGCTAACGAGACGCGAAACGATCTATCCTTAGTAAGACGGAAAGCAGCGAGACAAGTGGAGCGTGAAATGATTTTCCTTTACTACTGAGGCTGCAGTGGCAATCACACTTTGCCTTTGCCTGTAACTCGAGATACACGAGACTCTATCCACGGTATTAAGGGAAAATTGAAAGTGGTTTTATCCCACCTGGAGTTTTATCTTATCCACGCAGCGCGCCGGATACGGAAAAATAGTTTGCGTGTCGATCCAACTGGAAAGTTAATAAAGATCTTGCCCGAGTATCCGGACTCTTATTGCAGACAGGCAAGACTACTTCTCGCTGTCAATAACGATTGCGTGAATGAGCACGTCCTTTGTTACGAGTTACCGTTTGTGCATTGATAAAATAACAAAATAAACGATTGCCTCTTGTAACGAGAAAAATCATCGATCTTATCTCCTATCGCAGTCTCTTTTAATTTTAGCTTTTCTATTCTGCGATTGTTCGAAGTGATAAAAATCGCTTGAAATTACTTCTTTGAATGATTAATCATACACCTCTTTCTCTCTCTCCCTCTTGTCGCTCTCCGTCTCGTTCTTACAAACGAATATTACGGAGGGAAGTTTCCTCCCGAGAGACAGACGATGATAGCCCCTACATCCGGAGATGCTCCTTGTAGGCTTTGATCAGCAATGCTTTGCACGCTTTAATCCGCTAATCTCTCACGTACTCGCAATAAAATGAAGAGGGTGCGAGGCGTGTGTGACTAGGAGAAATGTTACGAGAGACGGTAAGAAGAGCCGACAAGGAAGGGGAGTGCGAAGACGAAGCGGAGAGATGGGCGAAAGGGCGAAATCTCCTAACGACTGACGTTATATACCTCGCAGAGATCGCTCGTTACCTCGGCTGGGTGGTGTCAATTTTTCAGTGCTTTATACACATCCCCCTATCCCCGGCGCCGCCCTATATTTATCATCCATCGCGTTCCATCCATCGCTCGCCGCTGGCAAATCTCTTTGAGAGCGATCTTATTGATGGGGTGCGAGCTCTACGACGCTGAGAAAAATTGACAATTGGCTGCGCGATAGTGGGAGAAAGGCGCGGGTGTTTGGGGATGGAAGGATGCGTGATTTATGTCATAATTTCTGCGGAACGCGCACACGTATGTGCACGAACGCGCACATGTATAATCTTAGACTCGTGACAGATGTTTCGAGAAAGAGTAACGTCTCTTCAAAATTTTATATTTTGCACAGCTAATAGCTTCCTGGTCTGTCGAAAATAAATGGTTGCGTATATTTTGTTCACACAAAAGTGTGATACATATGTTACATTCTGGAAACTATTATATTATTTATTTGCACGATAAAATTAAATGTAGATATGCTAAAATTAATTGCATTAAGTTTTATTGTTACGAAATATATATAAATATATATAAATATATATATACATTTATATATTAGCAAAAAGTCATGAAATAAGTAACAAAATTTCCCTCTAATATGAAATAACATGAATTATTTGATTATAGGGCGATGCATGATAAAATAAACGATGCAGATATTTCTAAATTTCTGTTTCTTATGAAAATGCAAATAAATACATTGTGCAAATGACATTTGTAGTTAAATAAAATTAATTTTTCATATCAATCGGTACAGACAAGAAGCGAGAAAACGTCACAAAATCTCTTTATTAAATATTAATCGCGTATTTAGCTGTAAAATAATTGAAAGTACACGATATTATAATCGAAACGTATGATTAAAGATAATATCTCACGTCTTAGTACGATTTCAAAGTAGTCACAATAGCTTCTAATATACTAGATCTGAGTTACTCAACTTTCCGATAACATTGAACTGTATGTGAGAATAACTTAACTTTTTCTTTGCTATACAACTCATCTGACAAATACAATTATCTCAAAACTACGGTTATACTTACATCGAATATTTCATACGGAACAGACCTTATTCTCAATTATCTCAGCTCTCAAGATAAAACGGTCATTTATATGAAATAATAACAACTCGACTACTACTTCTAGTGACTATTTTAAGTCGTTACAAGATAACTGTATTACACTTCGATGTAACAGTTATACGCGATTCCTGTCAATTTCTCGAAACGAAATCAGTGTCACGTTAATTTTGTATTTCGCTCACACGCTGCTGTGTTATTGAGGGTTTTACACTAAATTCCCGCGACAGAAATACGACGAAATTCCGCTCCTCTCTACACACTGTATCAGTCTTCTTACCCGTTTGCTGAAATTCTTATTAGAAATTCCTCTTGATAGACGCATTTCCAAAGCGATATATTGTCTACTTCAAATTTCTATGAAATTCATGTTTTTGCACAAAGGATAATTTATCTCGTGCACACATATTGCATTATTTTACTTATTTACCTTCATATTTAATTAAACAATAACTGCCACGCGATAAAGTAAATAAATTATAAAATAAAAAATTATGGAGTGTACATTTGAAGAGATCAGTGTAAACATACAAAAATTTTAAGATATAGAGTATTTGGGAGAAAGGACGACAAACTCGCAATACGCGAAAACCAATTCGTTTGCTATATATTGCGAATTAATATATTAATACGTACATAGGCGCATCAAATTTTCAGATGTGGCGCAGCCGTGAAATTGTTTTTACTTTCATATCCGCTTCGATTTTTCGCTTAACTGAAGATGTGATACTGCTCGAGCAACGTGGTAATAAACGGAAATCAGATCCGTGGGGACCGATTGAATAGATACTCAATACCAGAGGTAGCTTTGGATCTATGTCGCTCGAATTGGTTTCTCGACTTTTCAATACGCTTTCACCTATATGGGCACCCGTTTTAAGCTCCACGGGTGCTCCGATTCTATAGAGCAAAAAGCTTTAAAGAACATTACTTATATGCGCCATCTTTTAAATACTGATAATATTAATACGATGAGAAAATTCAAAATTATTAATGTTACGAATAATATGATTATGAAATATACAGCGGAATAAAAGAATTTATTTGTATTACGTCAACATATTTCGATATTTTGACGAGATGTTTCCCGACACGAAGAAACAAATACTTTCAATAAAATTTATCGCATGGAAAAGCTCGATCGGAAGATGATTTTTGCACAGTGAGACCTTGTACGGTTTCATTCATTTAATCAACTATTTCATAGCAGTAATCGGTCTTGCAATGTTCGTCCTTTATTTTAACTTGTTATTGTATTTTGCGCGATTTTCCATTTAAAATTTTATATAGAGCTTAGTTATCGAGTGATGAAAATACGCACAATATAGTACGTATATACAATTGATTTGGAGTTTTAAAATAGAAAGAATGCGTAGGTACATCTGAGATTCTGCATGTTAGGCAAAACTACATCAGAACGGAGTTTCAACCTGAAATAACGCTATAAACTTAAATAAATGCGCGAAAAAAGATACTGGCAAACGTTATATTGAATCCGTCGTATAAAACCGACATCACCGCTGAGCTTCGCTATCAACTTATAAAGTGTAAAGCTCACACATAGGAATGAGTCGTATAAGCACGGACGTTGAGTAGCACAAAAGCGCTGGGATTTTCTTGCTTCTTAAAATTAAACACCGGGAAATAGCGGGGATATAATTTGACGGCGTCCCGCTCTTTTTCCTTCAATCTTCGAGCGAAAGATATTTACTATACCTCGAACACGAGAATACACAAAAAGTGTAGTTTTTCTCTTTCTGGGGACAAATTATGTTGAGAATGAATAATGTTTCAAATAATGTTCCCTGTCGTTATGCAAGTGTACAAGAAGTTCTGTGAAACCTTCAATACACACGACTTGAGTTTATTCCCACCCTAATCCTTTCTTTAACCAAGTCTCCAAATATCAACAAAGAAATATTTTTATTAAAAGTGAGAGGAAAAATTTGTACAGCAAAAAAATTTTATCACAAGGTATTAATTATTATTTTACCTGGTATGGGTGTAGGTTAAATAAAAAGTGAACAAAACTATACGGTATATTATGAATTTTGGATGCTGAAAACTTTAGCAGGCAGTGCAAGTTCGACATCCCATAGTGAGAATGTAAGTTTCAACACGTATGTTTTTGTCACGATGTTTTTAGTGTCTAGATTAGGATGCATTCGATACCGCCCACCATATTATTACGGTGATGTCTGTAATATGCCCCTAGGCGACATTATGCGCATGCATTTTTAAGAATAAAAAAGAATACAAATTGACTCGATGTATAAATATTTCGAAATAGTGTGTTATATAAAATAAAAATATTTTTTAAACGTAATCGCAAGTTAAACAATTTTTGGACACCTGCAAACATTTGTATGATGTAAAATAATAAATATCTATAGCTTCACAAACTCATACACATTGATAAACAATAATTTAATAAAAATGTATAAGGTAGGCGGCATTAGATGCCATTTTTTCAAACTCTCGATTTTGTCGTTTCTGTTCCTTTTCAACCTGGATAAATTTTTTTAGATTTTAACCGTTCTAACCTATTGTACACGAGACACAAATGTTTCCTCTTTCATTTGAGACTAAATACCGACAAAAATGTCAATTACTCTTTAAGTGAGAACGATTTGAATTTTGCTAGGCGATATTAGGTGCCTTTACCATAGTTAAATAATATAATTTCTAAATTATGCTTAAGCGCAAACTTTTTTTCTAAATCTTTTATAGTTTACCTAACTATTCTATTTATTTAAAATGAAACGTTTTGAATGTTCAACAGTCAATCTGAAAGATTTGTCATATGATTTATGAGGAAAGGAGAATGCGAGCCGGAGAGAACGTAGATTAACTTGGCTGCGTTACCATCACACATTGTGAAACAAATATGCACGGCCGAGAGATCACGAATGGGATTGCGGTCTTGCTTCATCATTAAATCCTATCGAACACCAGAGATTGTTCCGCAGCTGTTTGCGCGGCAACTGAACAAGCAACCGAACGACCAGTCCTAGCCAACTAATTATCGCGTTCCTAGCAGGCCAGAAAACAGAACAATGGTATGTGTATTGCGGTGCAAGCCCGTTTCCAGAATCACCATGAGAGCGGACGCACAGTGCGCGAGCGATTAATTAAGTTGCCGGATGAAGCGAGTCAACGAAGCCAGTATAAACCATTTATTTCCAAGGAGGTGCAGTAAACCGGGCTCAAAAGATCAAGAAGCATTATCCTACGTCTTGATAAATCTTGTTATCGACTTCGGCAGACTTACAGCGTCACGAAATATTAAGTGTAACGATTGTATCGAACTTCGCCCGTATGTCGTATTTTAGTAAAATCTAATCGAGAAGAAACGAGATTATTTTGAGCGCGCCAACACGTTTACTGCAATACACACGGATATGGGATAATCAATGATACAATTATGACGACTGCTATAACGCAATATAGATTATAATCTTAAAGTAAGTTTAAACATAGAAAACTCTTTAAGTTGCCAGTAATAGATAACAATAATCAAGCGTTTTAGTCGACACTAACCGGCCAGTGTTTTAATACAGAAAATTTATTGCGAAAAATATTACCTCTTCCAGGGTTCGAACCTGGACTTTCCTACTCTCTAGGCGTCTCAATGATCGTATTGGTAAAACACTGGCCGGTTAATGTCGTATAAAAAGCTTGATTAAAGTAAGTTGTAAAAGCGAAATTAGAAAAAGACTCGATTATGCCGCGGTTAAAGTTGAATTGCGAAAACGACGGATAAACGACGGAGTTGTTGATTTTGCATGTTCAATGGTGGCAAATCAACGGCTAGAAAAATGTAAAAATAATATGATCCAACGTAGAGATCTGACCGTGCGCTGGCAGGAAAAGCGCTTGCTCAACAAGCGTTTTCGCGACAGAGGCGCTTTTCATTGCAGATCGTTAATCGCGTCGCGCTCGTGGCAACTAGCGCGTAGCACGGGCCAAAGTGCACTTTCTTTAACACCGGAAACAGTGACCGTCGCATATCGCTGACCGACGCTAAATGCACACGGACGATAACGTCGTAAAGCCAGGAGAGCTTTCGGTTCGACTGACAGCCCTTCGAGTGCACCGCCGCTCGGAAGCTCGGGGTTATTGACTTACCACTCCACTTCAATACGGACTACCGACACATCTACGTCACGCACACACTCGAGTATGTTCGATGAGATGGCGCGAGAGAGGGGGAGAAACAGGGAGAGGGAGGGGAGGGGAGAGAGAGAGAGAGAGAGAGAGAGAGAGAGAGAGAGAGAGAGAGAGAGAGAGAG
>NW_011967195.1:718661-738278 GCF_000949405.1 Vollenhovia emeryi
AGAGAGAGAGAGAGAGAGTGAGTAAAATGAAAAGAGTAAAAAAAGAAGAACGAAAAGGCAGCTTTTAAGATGGCTTTCTTTGATTCCCGTCTATGTATATGTTGTACTTTACGGTCGTTTAATCGTTGGTACGATTACATTCGATACTGAATTGTATTTGAAACGATCTTGCACAATGATAAAAAATTATCGGCCAAAAAAAAATACAACGGAGAGAAAGAGCGGTAGAAGTGAAATAATGATTTTAAAGACATTAAATTTGCTGCATTAAAAGACGATTATAATATAATTGTATTCCTGTTCGCGGACGTTAATAATTAATTTCTGTTTTAATTCTGTGGAAGCTAATGCGTGAAAGAAGCCGATACTACGTATAAAATATTGAAATCCCGCATTACGCGCCGGGCCATTATATATAAAATGCACGGGGAAAATTAGCATAGTATTTAATTCGGCATTAATTGCATTTGAAATTCAAACTTTGGAACGTTGTCGTCGAAAATGTGAAATGTCACGAGAGAGCTAGAGCGCCAAATCAGTGGCCAACTTAATTACACGATTAACACGGCTGCTCTTTTGCACTACATAAATCACAAGACACACAGCGCTGGTCTTCGGATACATTATCTACCTATATACACGTATCGCGACGTGATTGTAAACCAGTCTTTCGAGATAAATGGGCAATTACCTGGTGCATAATGCGTATGCAATTTACACCGATCAATCTGCTACTCGCAAGAACACTAGCACGAGATAAATGGACAACGTTGGATTTACATATAGTTTCATCGCCTCGTAAATCTTATTGTCACAGTCAGTAAAAAGGTTCATTCGTCGCATAACGTTGTTGATGATGCAAGACGCGGCGATCAATAAACCAATAATTAATATTATTAGCGAAATATGTGACTTCATTAATTATTATTTACATCCATTTTTTCTCATTAATGTATAATAACTGTGCGTCGTAATTGAAGTAACGCTGTAGCACAGAGTTTTATTAATTATGAAATTCAACGAGTTGCAGATAACATGAGTTGTGCCGATTTTAATAAATTTTCGTAATTGGGCCGGCACTCTTTTGAAATGCTTTCGAAATAATGTACCGTAGCGAGCGGAGTAAAAATTGGCGTTTCGCTGGAAATACATGAGGAAGCAACGTGAACGCTACATCACGATGCGGCGACAGCTCGGGGATGCCCCATTGACTGTTCCATTAATTACGAGGCAACCTTCAGCTACTCAATGGGTAGTTAGTGGCCAATACTCGGCTCGCGTCAATAATCACTGGGCAGCGTAGTATGGCGTTGGGCTTTGATGCGCTAATTTACTCCACCTGCGCTAATGCCCCGGTCCCACTGTCCCCTCGTTCCATCGGTCTGGAACAATGATTGTCTAAGTGTGCGTACGAGTCGCGCATCGCGCGCCGGAGCCCCACACCCACGGGCTCCTACGTACGAGGGAGCATATTAACGTTGCACTTGAGTGTAAAGGCGTCGAGTCTGTATGGAGAATTGCGAGAGCACGTAACTCGACATAGCGAATTATTCGCGAATTGCATTTGCATCAAATTTTGCGGATCCTACTTGCGGATCGCTAAATTCGCTTTATTAAATCACGAACTCGGAGCGTTATACGAGCGAAGCCGTTCCTGGTTATTATTAAAATATTTACCGCAGCGTATTACACAACTTAACTTCGCGCGATAACGGCGGTCTTATCGTCAATATAATTGCAAATCTTAAACGACTAATTGTAAAACAATTAATTACAAAATATGTAAATCTTGCATCGCGACATGCAAGGAAAATAATATATATTATAAAAAAGGGTATAATTTACATATAATTACGGCATATTACATATTGACGAACAAATTATATTTATGAGAATGAATGAATTATTGATATGTGTAATAACATAAAAATGTATTACCAAATTTCTCATATATCGTGCAGAAGCGAATGTGTTAATATGAAAACATTTTTATATTCATGAATTCAAGTATTTTCTTACGATAAGCAATATTTTCCTCGTATCGTTCTAAATCGGTTAAGATTGCAACAATTAGAACATAACAATCGGAATGATACTTGCTGCGATTCCACTTTATCACACACGTCAAGTGGAAGCAGAACAGAATCATAAAAGAGCTTTCGACGTATTTTCCGAACGCATTGCCGTCGATTACTTCTAATCAATCATAAATAACATGTAATAAATCACAAACAGTGATGATGGACTAATGAGAGTACTTTAACAGTACGCGGCGTCAATAAACTCAATTATTTTCGCGCGCGCTACAGCGCATTACTGATTTTATTTAACAGCTTTGAGTACCTTCACGTCCGACAATTACATTTAAATTACCGAAAATTAATTAATCGTTCCAGCCTGCTGACAAAGTCACGAATAAATCGCGTCGGCGCGCGACCGATTGTTGAGTTACAAAAAGACCACGTGACGGTTCTCGTTTACGCGTACGTCGCACAAAGTGACAGCGTGCAATCGTCGTTTTTTTTTCAATCGGGGAAAAGACAATCCCTACGTTCGAAACTTACACGCGACCGGCGCGTTTCACACGCATACGCCTTGCTATTATGACCTTTGTACTGTTATGAGCGCCTCGTGTAAACGTCCTCCGCCCTATTCACGACGCGCGGGGCTTCCCCTCAGACAACGCGGCGTTTCCGCGCTTTTGAACGATGACAACGATAGAAACAATGAGCAACGCCGGTCCCTTTGGTAAACTCTTCCTTTCGCCGTGGTGCATGGCATGTAAAGTGCGCGCCAAAAAAAAAAGGGAGAAGAGAGACGAATGAGCCAGCCGTGCACTTTGGACTTTCGAATGCTATCGCGCACGCGAGAAAATAATGAACATGATAATTGCCCCCTTGAAAATGACAAACAATAAATTGTCACGTAGAGGCACAGAAGTGAATTTAATTAAAATATTGAAGCCGTCCCAGGCTTCATTTTTGCACTCGTGTATTTTTTTAAATATGTAATAATTTTTTTTAACTGAGATATTAAAGCAGTAATAATTCTTTTAAATAAAATGAATTAAAATATAGCAATTTTTATGCACATTAATCATGTAACAAACCATGATAATGAATTGATAAAATTGCAGGTAGACATTTATGAAGTACCTGATTAATCTACTTAGGATAACTATGATATTTTTGTGTACAGTGCACGCACGTGGAGTAGCAAGAATTTCCGAATAAACAATTTTTTTAGTGTTTCACCGATGTTTAAGGACATAATTTTTTTGAAGAGAAAATCGTAAAACATTGTGACAAGGATCTCAATTTCCTCGAATCGCATCGAGGTCGAGTACGCTCGAGGCAGCAACGGTATCGATATGTACATGAATCAAAAAGCGCCGCGACGTCGAGCGCAATCGAAAGACGATACGAGAGAGCGGAATGCCACGAATTTCGTTGACGTAGCTCTATATGTATACCGATGGAGTTCCGCCATTGGCCGGCAACAGTAGAGAGACACGCGTATAGTCAGCCAAAAGGGGAGTAGTTCGATATTGGTCGGACAGTGGAATGCCCTCTGTTCGCGCCAGACAACAAGATTTCTCTATACCTTATACCGATCTTGTCAGCTTTATAGAGTGGTAGCTCGCAGGAAAAGCGAAAGATAAAAGGCAAACGAGAGAGAGAGGGGGGGGAGGGGGGACGTTGAAAGAGACAGAAAAGCAGCGAAAGACTATGAGGCTAGGGAGAAACGGTGGAGAGTTAAATGAAAAATCGAAAGGATCGAGTGATAACGATTGCAAGTGCCGGTAAGCTGCTAAATGTGGACGTCAGATCTTTCCACAACACGCGCAAACAGGAAAGGATGGCAGTAAATTGAATTCCCTTTAAGAGAGGAAAAGAGGAAAATACGAGAGAAGCAGCGAGGAAAAGAGGAAGGAAGTGGGAGATACAGAAAAATCTATATTTATCACTCCGGTGTGCGGGCAACTTAACTTTGATGTCAAAATAGATGCAAATACATAAACAAAAAAGTTTTTTTTTACGTAATATATATATACGTGATATATGCAAACGCTTGAAAAATATAGAAACGAATGTAAGAACTGTGCACAAAGAAGGCTAACAAGAGATCGAAGGGAATAAGATACGAGAAATAACTAGCTTTGGAGTAGAAAATAGTACAACGAACGCAGGAAAGACACGTTCGTTATATTCGTAATCCGAATCTCGATTTAATACGAGAATGCAGCAGGAGGGAAGAGGGTGTATGGAAAGACGCTTTGAAGAGGCGCAGGGAAGATTGCGCAAGTGTATGTGTGTGGATGGTTTGAAGATGAATCTTGAGGAAGCCGCAGTCTGTGCGCCCAATGTGCGGGTTAAGGACGAGCGCCTTAACATCCCTGTCTATTTGTCGAATAAAATACGAGGAACCTGGCAACCGCATAAAACGTGCATTATTCTCAACTTTTTCTCACTCGCGGATTCGGCGTCGAGCACCCGGGTAACGCTAGGCAAATCTATCCCTATCAGACGCAGACGGACGTTACTCGTACGTCCCCCTCCTTCGCGCGCTTCGCCCGAGGGATAAAACGGCTGAATTTCCAATGATCGGTGAAAAGTAGAGGCGATGATTTTGCGGGACATGCGTTATGATGTTATCGCTAGAGAAAAACTTGTTCGCATTTTATCCCCCTTCGGTTGCAGTTACCCGAGTCGACCCAGGTCGTTTTCGAAATAGAACATATGCGACTTGTAAAGTGCTATGAAAAAAATGTTCAAAAATTCGTGTTGATGCAATTCTTTTCGTATACACGATAAAAAGTCTATTCAAATGAACCTCCTATTAATCCGCTTCTGTAGTTAATTCTCTAAATAAACTTTCATAAGTTATTTCTGTTAACATTACATCCGCTAATTATTATTGTTTGCGTATGTACTTCATTTCTGCATTTCATACTTGTTAGTTCACTGTAATCCCTTTTATCGTCACGCATTTTGATTAACGCTCTTCGTCGATCTGATGCTCTGCATTTTAAATTAGCAGTAATAAATTGCAAAATTATAATGACTCTGTCAACGCACATTTGACAATGTTAATCGCATAGAAATATGCCGTTTAAACTGATACAAAGTATGCCATGTATTTATAATTATATTGTGAGCACGAAAATATCGGGGAATAATTGAAATTTCTATGTTACAAATTGAGTTTGTACATTTTCGCATTTTCATAGCTTTATGTTGCAGCTATAAGCGACATGCGGTATGCGTTACATAGCTAAAGCTAAGTTCGATAACCGGAGAAACATGATAATCATCAACGTGTACCACGTACATTATGGAATTATTGTCAAAAGGTGTCACGTCGGTCCGACGTTGCGACCACCATTAAATTTATCGTAAATTGACCCAAATTTTCTGATAATCGATAGAGCTCCTAAAAGCCGAAACAATATCCGACACGATAATCCTGATACCGTTAGAATGAATAGGCATAAAATCAATACAGTGCTAATTATTAATTAATACCTATATCGTTATTTATTACAAATCTGTTATTTAATTATTAATTATATTTTTATCATATCCTTTACTTCGTTATTTTGTACTTTTTTCCAAATTGGGGATCCTTCAGCCATCTTTTTTACCACCAACACAGTCAAATGTAGTTTTTGCGCTTGTAATTCTTTTTATTAACTCTTATGCACAAAATAATACCAGGATAAGTTGCAGACCGTACAGCAGAACATTTTCATACTTAAAACATTCAGTTCAGAAGTCTAATAAAAAAAGATATTGGTATTTGAAATTTTCAATTCGTAGTTCTAACTAAATTTGAAATTGGCATTATAAAGTTGCAAAATTCGTCCACACGATTAAAGTACGCATAAAGACAAAACCAGGAACAGTCATCTTTATAATAAAAAAAAAACGAGGAGAAATCAAAACTATCACTTTATAAAAGACTGAGGCTAGCAATTGCTTCAGAAATCGGTAGCTGTGTATAAGAAGAAATAATTTAAAAATGAAATAATCAAAGCATTTTTCGTTCCGTCTAATGCATTTATCGCGATACTTGGATGTTACTGTAACTGAATACAACTGCGGGACGGTATATCTCTCATCTTGCGATTCGTAGAACGGGGTGTGTATGGCAAGGTATAACGTACAAAACAAAGTATGAAAGAAATACAAGCCATTGCATTTCAATGAAAGCTTACTTTGCTCGCATTGGCGTGCTGGACGCGCGCTTCCGGGTTGGAACACCCGGGGTTGATTTGTTTTTCTCGACTTCGCCAGGGTAGACGTTAAGTGTACTCAACGTCTTATCGTGCGCCGCGCGGATTTCGGTGCCATATTTCATGCGGCAGGCAACTTTTAGCGCTCTTCTTTCGTATTTACTCGACCGGTTTGCGAAAGGCACAATAGCGGAGATATAAATCCCAAGATTTATGAAGTCGATGCAGTTCATTGAGATACGTGAAATAAGTCGGAGTGCCGGCAAGTGAAAGGAAGTAATTGGTCGCGTTTTCAGAATTTATTTCGAAGCGGTCCAAATCCATTTCCCGATATTACGCCATCGTTTATTTATAATCCAGTTACATGTATACGAATTAAACTTGTCGAGTAACTTAGCTCTGCGGCGACTGTGGCGCAGCGAAATGTGCGCTGCTTAGTAAACAAATGAACGAAAAGATCCGAGTTCAAATCCACGGACACCGCTGATTTTTTCGGATTCTCTCGATGCCACACATACCCCTTTAGAGGTGAAGCCTTCCAGGTTGGAGGTTACCTTCGGCAAGGTCAGTAGCCTGCTGAAGATGTAAAGTAAAATGCTCAAAGTACCAGAACGAACTAGGTGAAACAGGCTTTTAAGCCTAATACACGAGGAAGAAGAAGGGGAGTTCCTAGCGAGCAAAGTGGCGTCATCAAGCTTCTGCATCTCTCTCATACACTGATAGATCGCAAGAAATTAGTGCCGGAAAACCGTTTTCGTCTATTCAAATATTACAATTTGAAAAATCTCATAAAGATCATATTAAAATTATAGAAACCTCTCTATAGCGTAGATAATAACTTGGTCTACGTTAACATTCAAAAGTGTCGTGCTAAGCGAAACCGCGAGTACACTGCCGGTGTAAAGGTCGTTGTCAGTGCAAAGCGCTCGCGCAAGAACCGAAAAATAAACATCGCCGTGAACCAGGAATAATCAGACGGTGCACAGAGAAGAAACGCACAAAAATGTATGCGAAGAGAGTGTAGCAGGTACATACACGCGCGCGCGTTGCGCCCCGAGCGAGCGTACCATGCCGTGGTAGATAAAAGCTCGCTGTGTTCTTCGTTCTGTTTGGCGGTTGAATATTAAAAACAGGAGAGCGAGCCCACGAAGCAAGCTTTATTCGGTCGGAGGGCCATGAGCTTTCGAAGAGCGTGACGCGCGCGTCAACCGGTGCCGCGATTGTTTCGCGTAAACGTGTACGCCTCGCCACGGAGACAAGTGCAGCCGGCAGAACGAATGACGCGTCCGTCTAGCGAGGGAAAAAGAAAAAAAAAGGAAGGTAAAATGCTTTAGGGCGAACTTTTAGAGCGAATGCATATTCATGTCGTAGTGATGCGACCGCCGGGTCCAAGTGGTGCGAATTAATATGCATAAATTCTGCCATTACCAGCGGTTCAGGCAGCTTGAAGCGTCTCTTCCTCCGATTTCTGGAGGTCCGACCCACTTGCCAGAAATTCTTGGGAACGGCGCAACACTTTTACGATACCTATATTGCTTAAACCTGGGTGCAACAAGAGTAAGAAAATGCCAAGAAGTTTCTTGTTGCGGTAAGTCGCGCGATATATTGTATAATAATTAATCTCGAATTTTAATCAGAAATTTATAAGATAGATAAATCAAATATAGCCGAGAGAAACCACGACAAAGTACGAACGCGAAAGAAAAATGTTTTTTTTTAGAAAAATTTGATACTTTCCAAGGAAAATATTTAAGGATTGACGTATTATATTATCGAGCGATGAAAACTCCTTTGCTTTTTATCCTTTTATCAAGGTATTAAAAAAATTGCAGTATTTTCAGAAATAACAAGTGTCTTTGATTATTTGAATGCGATAATGGTTTTTAGGGGAAGGATTATGTAGAATGTAAAAATGAAAAATGTTGGGAACAGTAAAAGTTTGCCACCTCGGTTATACGCCGCGGAAAATTTTTCTCTCGTATGTTATCGCTCCTAAATGTATCCGGCACATTCCTAAAAAACTTTATCAGTCGGAATTTTGCGAGAATTTAATCATTCGCGCGAAATTGAAAGGCTTTATGGAAGATAGGATCACGTTTTCGAAAAAAAAAAAATAAATTCACACACATCTCACTTTTTCGAAACGCATTTAAAAATGCGTTGTATTAAAAAAATTCGCTATTCTTTTGTAAAGCCGGGATAAAAATTCTTCATATTGCATTATACAAAAATAAGGAATATTATTTCGATTTACAACGATCGTTTCACGCGTGGATTGTTAAACGTCAAAAATATTCGAATAATATCGGCTGCAGAAATTATAAATCAATAGAGAGAGTCATTAAAACAAATGCTGATTTCAAACCATTCTACATGTATAATATGTTTCTAATAACTCTATCAAATATTTAACATATATGTGATATCCTGAGAAGTTTTCTTCAATCACATATATAAAGATCGTCTTAAATATCTCTTGAAATATTACGTAGCCAGTAAAATAATTTGTACAGCATCCACACGGGTAATTTTGAGCTAAATACTCTTTGAACATGTATTTAAGACAAAGTTAAATAAGAATATTGACTATAAACAAGCCTTAGTACGCACTTGGAGCGCACTGGTGCAAGCAATCGAAATCGCTAATAGATAAACGAGTGCAGCATTAAGAATAAACGGCATTAAACTTTCCAAGACCACCACACTTTTCGTGTCAATAGGAAATCCGACTCAAAAAGACTAAACATTGGGAAGAAGATTGCAAAACACTCACCGAGCACGACCAGTTTCACCGGTTTGCCGAAAAGGATCTTCCCCCGGTCGTCCTCCAGCGTGCAGCCCCACACACCGTCGTCCTCTAATCTAACGTTGTCTATGTGCAATGCCGCGGTTGTCGAGTCGCCGATGTACCGGTGCCCGGTTCCGCTCATTTCCGTTCTCGTGTCTATCGTGATCATATCCACTGGACTACCCTCGTGCAGCCATGTCGCCGGTCGTATTCTGTAACTTCTGACAAGAAGCGCAGCGTCCGCATTATTAGTTCACCTAACAAACTTCGTTACGCCCGATCTTCGAGCAACGAAGGGACTTCAGCCGTACACGCGCGTTACTATCACAGAGAGACTTTGTTTCCGTAAAGGGAAATAATTTCACCGCGATGCGTTCAACGCGGAACGTTACTGTTACTACAAAGCGAACCGGACATTAATGTGCGTTAATTTGACGAGGCAATATTATTACACAGACGTGTGCGGTGAAAATATAATGAAGGCTTTACTTTCGACAAAAGGAGGAAACGGAGATTATCGATTGTGTATCGTGTTACGCGGTTTATTTGAAATTTCAACGGGATATTTCCACGCTCGGTCAGAGAGAGAGAGAGAGAGAGAGAGAGAGAGAGAGAGAGATTTCATTAAAAATATTTTCAAATATACTTGACGCTTTCAAGAATTTTAACTAAAATGTTTCTCCAATAATTCACAATCGCGGCGAGTCGATTGAAACGCGTGTTACCTCGCTCCGGGCAGCAGCAATCTCGAGTAATTTCCTTCGAGTTCGCAGGGTAAGATGACTTTACTGTGAGGCTTCACCACGAGCTCCAGCGGCGGATTGGATGACGTGTCGGCCATGTCCGAGGACAGAGCGATGTTGGTCATGGTGGAAGAACTGGTGGACCATGACTCCTCTTCGGGGGCCAGAAGGGCCGCGGGTTGTACCACTTCATCAGGTAAGGGTATCAACGTCGAGCTAGACGTCGTTGTGCTCGTCGTGCTGGTGGTAGTTCGCCTGGCACGCCGACTACCCTCCTGCCTGCCTCGTAGCGCAAAAACACCAGCCTCGTTCACGGAGCCTGTAACAGCGACGCGGTATAATAGCGTCAGCCCCTCTGACGTGGCCGCCGTTAAAGAAAGTTACCGTGATTTCATTTTTCGTCAGTTTTCTATCGCGCTTTTTATAGCGCGCCGCCTTATCGCGCTTTCGTTATTATCGCCGTTCCCGGCGCGTCCCGGTTTTTCAAGTATTTCTGGATAAACCGTCGCGTGACCTCCCTGGCAAGCAAGCACGCTTCAACCACGACTTGGACTATTATCGGTATTTACCGCGTTACTGCTGTAACTGTTTTATACGCCCGGCCGCGATTGATTAACCGGACGGACAGGGAGATTAATTAGGGTATAATGTACTTGCACATCGAGTTGTATAATTAAACAGTTACTATAATTGCGTAAAACCCTCGATCATAGAGTTTACGCTCCTTCCGCGCGACACGTTCTTCGAGGCTTAATCCCGACAAGACGCGCGTTTAAATAAACGCAATGTGTTATTCTTCGCGGCGCATAAACACTCGAGCGAGCCCGGAGAGAGGTGCGACGCGCCGCATCCGCCCGAATTCAAAGGGCGAATAAATTTCCTAGCCGCTCGTTACGGCGAAACAACAGACGGGATTAGTCGCCCGCCTTTATCGCGCTTCCACGCCTCGCCGGAAAGTAAATATTCTGAAGACTGGGACTTGATCGAGTTAGCGCGGCCCTGGAATTTGATAAAGTCGCGACAAGAACGTTGTAGCGAAGGGCACTTTCCATCCGGCGAACAGGCGCTCGTACCGCACGCTCGGTCGCCCTCGCCTAAAACTGCCTGCCTATCGAGCTTGGTCGACCGAGACTTCACGGGGAAAACTAATTATGGTTCCGATGAGCCGCAAATAGCTGCAACTACCCAACCTAACGCAACTAAGAGCTCTCTTCCCGGGACCCGCCTTCTCATCCTGCAGCCGCGAGTCCCGCAATCCCTCTGTAGCAAGCCAGTAGTTGAGGGTGACCGACAGCCCAACTTGTTTGCATGCCACGAGGCAATTCTACGGTGGCTCTTTCATTAACGTGCTCTCTTGCCTAACGGCTAAAGCACACACTCCATTCTTTTGAACCTTTGTTAGAGCTGCGTTAGCCTCCACACTTCTTTAGACCGGTTTCTGTTGCGTTCTTTCAGCGAACAAGTTTAACAATCTTTACATCACGGGAGAAAATTTAATTTTTCTAGAGCTAGATGTATAAATATTGTCTTTCAAAGACAAAGCACGCCGAAGGCAATAGCAGCGTAAAATTCAAGACTTGTACTCATGTATGAAATACATTGAGTAAATGCGCGATTGGCTATAGCTTTTATTTATCCGTGGTAAAGATATTGCGGATAATTAAATGATCCCGTTTGCTAATTCTTAATTTAACGTTTCATCAACTCTGTTTAACTAATGTGCAATACGCAAGTTAACAGAAAAGTATTAGTATGCGGAAGAACTAAATGCTCTACGTACGCAATAGGACCCCAATTCTATCTTTAAGAGCTGTATTAAGCCCTCGCGAAGCTGCAGATTCCGCAGAAGACGAGCTGACAACCGAAGTTCTACGTATTTCTCGAGAATTATTAAACCGAAGAGACGAAACATTACGCGAAAGAACGCGAATGCGTCTAAAGCACATTTTATTCCCGTTGCGATTAAATGATCGCTAATTTGCTACCATGATGAATATTTAACATTCAACCGAGGAAACGCATTCATTGCTAAATATAGAACGTAAGAAGAACTGAACGCTTTTATATAACAATCGCGATCTAGCGGTGACAAATTATTTCGAAAACTTTTCAGGTATTCACACGTTACATCCACAAAGCAGGTTAACTTCGAAATATCGTCTGTCACGACTGTTATTCGACTTACGATCATATGAAATGTAATATAGAGGAAAGTCCTCTATTATGAAATAGGATTCTAATACGAGACAGCGGGTTTTCAACGTCCAAATTCAATCAATTTTCCGCTAAACAGATTTCACTCCAATTAAATTCACGGTGGAACCAACAGATGACGCCTATTAATTTAGCAGTAACTCCGCTATCTCATATTAGAATCCTATCTCGTAATAGGGGACATTCGTTTAATATTTACAATTGTTCTTTTTCAATTTAACGAAAAATCACATTTTATTTTCGACAAGTAACGATATTATGCAATACTTTGATTATATTAACTGCTAGCTCCTCTCCTGCTCACACCCGCTTGATATCAAGATAACGGAAATGAATGTTTCAGAGGATTTACACACAGTCCGATTGAACGCGTACCATGAAGGTTCCTCATGCAAAAATTTAATCGAGAGGCGGGGTGGACACTTGGACAATTGAAATCAAATGTTTATCGTTTCCGAGGACGAACACGAAAACGATACGATTTTTGCTCCAGTTGCGCTGGACGCAAAAGAAAATATATCGACCTACGGTCACGTAGCGATATCATGATGCCGGCCAATAGCGAGTGGCCTCTGTTCATCAACGTTGCCAATAGTATACCCGGCTAGTTATACACTGCTATCGAGTGGATGTTGTTCGACGTTGATGCATGCATTATTCAAGCGGTGTATCCATTCATTATTCATGTCATGATCAATAGATGTCAACAGACCGCGATCTGTATCTGAGCACGTCGCTATGGCAGAAAGTGAGAGTGGAGGCCAAGCGAAATATACGGGTTGACGGGCCAGGGCCCCTCTCAAAGGAACGTTGCGAGTAGGGCGATGCAACGAGTTTACAGCCGCCGCGAACACAGTCGGGAACACGATATAGGTAATGAACCTTTCATTACGATAGAATTGACCGAGTTCACTCGATTTGCGCTTTCGCCGCGCGCAATGTTGATTCGCACTGGTGACTCACAACAGTGCGAGACGGTGGAGCGGTTAAAAGGATTTCACCTCGTGTCACCGGGTAAACTCCTTTTCCGCTATGCGCGGAGACCTTCCCCGGTCGCCACGAGGTGGTAAATTTCCCCTCCGCGCCGTCGACGTAGCCCGCCGCTGTTCTCTCGTCGTGCATCGCGCATCAAAGGTGAAACACACGGAGTCCGCCAATTGGGAATTCCGATAATTTGGAAAGGAGGAGCAGGTAAACTTCAACCGGCAACGCCTCGAGTCCCCGAAGCACTAGATTTGTCGAACGTTCCGGACGAGGGCGAGCTTTGCAACTTCGTGCCGCGAAATACTACGCGCCGCATGAACCAAGTTTCGCCAAGTAGCGCCCGCCTCTCTTTGCCTGTTATCTACTTTACGTTATCGCGCCGCTAATTTCACTCTCCTTCTCTCTCGACCCGGCTCGATCGCGAAATTCTCCATGATTTTTCTCTCGAGGAATACTTTCAGCGCAAATACCCTCCCCTATGCGTCGTTACGATCTTATCAGGGATGCATAGTAGATTTTAGCTTACATTTTCTATTATGTTCGTACGATGAAACGAGTGCAAAATAGAATATTACATACACAGGACGGTTGCAATAACTGAGTTGGGTTATGGCTCTATTACAGGTGATGATAGAAAAGAGTGGTAGGGAAAAATCACTCACTGTTTAGTTTAACTTGTTATTTTTACATTTGTTAAAAAATAACGTACACATTTGCAAGATGCAACTACATTTTCTGCTTGAAGTAAAATCACATGTACTTTTTTCAGAAAGTTAATATTTTGCCAGATATTTATTTCACATTTCATGTCACACAATTATTATCAGGTACATTTTCTTCTCAAATATGCATATTACCGTGAATTCTACACATTTTCCAACATGTTTTTTTTTATCTTTTCAAAACAAAGCTGCTGCAATTCGGTCTTTCAAATTACTTTCTGACATAAACCTACAAATGTACGTTATCCTTGACGAGCACTCGTAGAAAAATTCTTCTGATTATTTTTCTTATTGTTAATATACTTCTATACGTGAATTCCAATGAGAAGAATCAGTTTACGATAAAAAAGATACGATTCCATTTTTAAAAATGCAGTTACATCTTGCAAATGCAAATAAATGACAAATAGCGAAAGATTTTCCACTATTACTTTTTCTCTCTTAAAAAACTTATATACAATATATGTTTAATGTTTTCACGTATACATATGTATGTATATATGTATTTAAAATACAATATACATGCATGTAATACGATAGTCGCAATTCAATATTCAATTTATAATATTTGATTCTTCGCCAATTTTTGTTGTGAAAGGTATAACTGAGGAATGATTGATCGCAAATTAATCCAACGGATACTCGCGCAATGTTGTAATTAGGTCAACAGGGAATCCTATCACGCGTTTCGCTACGATATTGGAATGAAAGCGGAACGAAAATTAATCCGAACATGATCAAAGCGCGTAATCGGAGCTCGCGACAGCAACGAATAAAACACGAGGCGAGTGTCCGCGAGCGGGGAAGAAGAAGGACGCGAGATGATATTTTATTACGCGCGTTTTTCGCCACGCCGCGGTAATGCACACGTCACACTCCATGTTTGTCCGATTATGGTCACCTGTCTCGCGCCGCCCGGGGACACCCGGTCCCAGAACGTATCAACGAAACCCGTCTCACCCCGCCGCATTCAGATCCGAGGAAGGAACCGTCGTCCGTCGTTCGCTGATGAAAAGTTTCGAGGGTCCTCGGAGGCTTTCGCATGTCGGCCGCGGACACGAAGGGCAGTTGGTGCGCCACATAGAAGGGCGCGTCGCGAGCGGTGGAGGATGGGGCGGGTTTTACGTACCTCTCTACGCTCCGCCGGTAGACGCCAGAGAGGTGACCTTGCTGTGTATACAAAGCGGCAAAGATCACAGGCGTCCCTGGAGCACGTAGAGACGCGAGCGCGGTAGAGAAATAGAGCAAGCAAACGCGCGGAGCAAACGGGTGGATTCGGTATCGCCGGGTGTATATCGCCAAGGGAATCTATCTTTCGCGTGGAATTCGCAGCACGATCATCTCTGACGGCAACGGGGAGTGATTCTCGGCCGGGGCTTCTGCCCTCCGCCGTATCTCCGGCTCCGCACCGTATCTCACCCGGCCTTCAATTCCCGGCCGATCCCTCTTCACCCTTTGCCACCGTTCGCCATTCGGTGTCATCCAGCGCTAAGCTCTCGTAATACTCTCTCGGTGTGGCGGCAGTTACAGGCTGATTGTCGTCCCGATCCGCGCGCACTAATTCCGATGGCCGCAACGCCCGCGCCAATTTCGATTGACAAGACCAACCTTTAGACGAAGGTGAGATAAGTCTCTTCTAAACATCCGCTACAATTAACCAATATCTGAACAAGTAACAGCAATTCTACGGATATAATCGCTGACCACGCAACATTCAGTTTGATTACGAGAGAAAATCGATTATTTTTTTTCTACTTTCTCTTTCTTTTATGTGCGCGAAGAGAATTTTTCAATTAATTGAAACGAGGAAAAATGTAGAAATCTTATACTTATGTATCGTTAAGTGCTATCTGATCGTCCCTGTTGCAAAACTGCACGCAATTGCAACTTAGCGATAAGATTCGAGTCATTTATCAGTTTTTGTTCTAAGCCGCAGCGCTATCGACCGTCCAACGAAAAAAAGGGAGGAGAGCTTCGTTAAAGCGAATCCAGCAAAGAGCGAGCATCGGCTGAGCGAGAAAAACAAGGGGCAACTCTTCTTGCACGTTAAAGGACCGCCTCTCACGTGTTGAGCCAGGTGCAGGTAACTAGAAATCGTTACGATCGATACGACGATAACGGTAACCATCGGCGACCGTAAACATTCCCGGGGCTCTTGGGAATCCATTTGTTTTTAAGCACCACCAATATGTTATAAACTGCGCCCGTCTCTTATTGCCGTTGCCTTAAAACTCCGCGCGCGCATCGACGACTCTTGTTTTTATATTATCCCGCAACGGCTAACGCAATTCCGTTCACTCGCGATTGCAAACAGCGCGCGAACGTAATTGCATTGCATCGCTAGTTAAGCCCGGCTTCATATCCCGCAGGGTAAATAACCGTCGCATTTCGAGAAGCGCGGCGCGATAATGCTGAAGATGTCGCGGTCTCGCAGAGGTCGATACACTGCATCGACCATCCGGCGTTAAAGACGGGGAAATTCGAGTAAACGATTTCGCCGACTCGCGGCCGCAGAAGTTACTTTTCAGTAACGAGGCCGGCGCAATCTTTTATTTGCGGTATTATTTTACAATACAATCATTCGCATAATTTGATTTGTACACGACGTACAATATATTCTTAGTGTATGAAACTTACACGATAAAAAGGAACACTTTCTGAAACATGTAAAAAAATTCTACTCTAGAAAAAGAGAGTGAGAGAGTAAGTGAGTGAGTGAGAGAGAGAGAGAGAATTCTTTTTTAAACTCGCAAAAAGAGAAAGCATGGATGCCGAGTGCAATTCTGTTTTTTTATATGAGAAGTAACACATTGTTTGCAGCGCTCCTTGCATTTCCGTGTTTTCCCTGCCGTGTCCGTGTTTGCTTCCTCAGTAAATATCCCGCATTTTCTCTGTTGAGCGCAGATGTCAGGCGTGCACAAACCTCATAAAAATCTGAAATTATAAAGTCGAGGCCGGCATCTCCCGTTGATATCTGCCTTATGATATCTGCCTGCAGTACACAGCAGGCGGAGCGACCGCGGTCGCGCATGTCCAAAAAAAAAATCCGGCGATATTTATTTTACACGGAAGCAGCAAGAAAAAAGAGTCCACTTCTTATGGCCGCCGACAACTTGCGTGCATCAAATAATTTTAATCTTTTTCGAGCGACAGTTTCCTCCGACATTATTTCAAGCAGCCATTCTGCTCGTAACACGCGTCTCGTTTTAAACAAATTTTAAATTATAATTTTACTTACGGGCCGAAGTACGTTACTTCGTTAAATCCTGCACGGATGACACATTTCGTGGGGGCGAGTAAGAAAGCGCGTGCTTTTAGAAAGCACCGTTTGTTAGGGAAAACTAATTTACCCGTCAAATTGCCGTGAAAATAATCGCTTATTCTCGATAATACGAGCATCTTTGGCAAACGGATTTGTGTGTCGAACGGGGAATATATAACCGATAAGCTACTTGGGCGATAAAGCTCTTCCGCGGGATGAGCTCTTGCGAGATTACTCGACGCCGCGACGCTCGAGTCCTGCTCGATGTGGCAAATTAGCGACTATCGCGCGGATAGTCGGCGCTCACGACCGATCGGGCTCCATTAACGGGCACAGCTGTCCGTCCACGTAACGGATCCGCCGGGATTCTAATCTGACCGCAGGGCATGCCTTCTAATATAGATAGAGACTGATTAATTCCGCGGTAACGCGTCGGCCACGCGCGTTCCACGAGCCGTGCGCGATCCCGATGATTACGAGGGGCGTAACGTTGTTACACACAAGGTCTCGATCCGGTAACGCGATCTGTGGCACGAACACGGGCGTGGAAGGGACGTGGACTATGTAAAGTGAATCGTCGGGACACTCGCATCCGGACGTCGCTCGTTGCCCGACCGTAAAAACGCCGAGAGGAGGACCTCGTCGTCGGATCCTCTCGTATGATCGAGTGGACCTACGGCGAACATCGGCAGAAGAGGGTTTCGCACTGATTGGACGGCTTCCGCTGGTAAACATTGCCGATAGCGTGACTATTCCTCCGACAGCGATATGGATATTATTCCAAGGAATCGATAGTGTCCAAGTACGAACGTATTCGGGGGCAGATAGTCCTCTCGGATCGCTCAGGATGTGCGAGTGTACAGCAAATAATCGAGACGTTTGTATTCAATAGAATAATGTGAGCGAAAATTAAAAGCTCGGTCAATTTTCCCGCGCGTAAATTTCTCGAATTGACTTGAGATTACAGACAAATTGTTCCGTAAACTAACGTGGGGTTGTTTCAACGAGACCGATCGAGAACAAAATTTGTTCAAATTTTGTAACCTTGCGTTCGGATGAAGATTCGGAAAAAGATTCTGCAAGAGCGTTGTGGACACAATTGCGCAATAGTAGACGAAGAGAATTTTCCGGGGGGAAAACATGATTTTCAGGGTAAATTTTAAAAAGGAAACTCTCTCCGTGTATGTGTTATATACTGCAAGCTTAATACATACAATATAACCCCGCAATCAGAGAGCAATAAACAATCGCTGTTGAAAGCGCTAAGACTATTATTCGTCGAGCCTTTAACGACGGATGTATCTTCCGAGTGCCAAGCTGGAGCCATCAGGAAAGGTCCATTCTGGCGACGCGCCACGTTATAGATCCGGAAGAAATCTCCGCAGCGAACAAATCGCTTGGAACGCGCGCGCGTAGGCCCGGTGTTCGAGAGATACCGAGTGATTGATTCACTTGCCAAGCGAAGCTTACGGTTTCCGCGAGTTTTCTGAAGTTCGGCCAAGAGAGCGGCGACTCGGACCTCGCGCGTCGAATCGCGCGCAAGTCCGAGCGGTGCCAGACCGGTAGTCAGCCCCCCGCGGTGTCCGAAGCTTCCCGAGAAATGGGAGGAAGAGCGAGTACAATTTTCGCGCTTGCGAGCCAGCCAGCTAGCGAACACCCCACGAGCACTTCCACTTAATTGTTATCGTTACGTTCGATCGTTTTGCATAATCGGTGAGCGGGTTTCCGGCCGCCCATGCCAAGTGGGAATCCGTTTTAGCGAACTGAGGAGGGTACAATTGCCGAGCAGACGCAAGCTTCTCGTCATAAATTACGGTCGCGAAAGAGAGAAAGAGAGAGAGAGAGACGCCAGATCGATCCTGCTGGCTGCGCGACTTTTGAACTTCGGATTATCGAATGATAAAGCGGAGCTAATTTTCGTACAAATTTATGGTGGAACCGAAATAGCAATATATCGCTCCGATTTCTTTTTGAAGCTCCTTATAAGAACATCAACGGGAATATCCTCGCGACATTCAAGATATACGTTGAAGCTACTAAATGCGCATTGAGCGTGTCTTTTCTTAATTTCGAACGAAATTGTAATCCGAAATATATCGTCTTAAATTTAACATCAGGAAATATAGTTGCAGTTGACAAATGTGACTTAAAGGCGCGCGGATTTCGGAGACGTGTTCCTTTTGTTCTGCGCCACGGCAGCGCGTGTGTAGCTAAAAGATTCCCTTTCCGATACCGACCCTTCTGGGATTTGACGCACGTAAGAAAGGCATGCCAGCCCCGCCTTGGTCAGCACCGGCCGTCGGAAGCCATTTTATTTATTTACGAGCGGCAACGGATACTTTCAGGTCTAGTTGCAAGTTTCCGATAGCAGTGAAAGATTAATTAAAGCGCAAGCCACCGTGTAATGGGAGAGCATTGCTTTCCACTTAAGATTACACCGCGGGCACGCTTCTGCCTGCAGTTTACCCGTACCGAGCGGAAATTTCGCCAGCTGGTGTTTAATAACGGACACTCTCTGGCTGTTACCGTCAATTGCGGCGCATAAATAAGCGGCCGCGCTTAATTTCGCCGCTATCGGTTAGACGGCCGTCGGTATCCGAAGAAAGCGTCTTCGTTAATCGCAATTTCGCGAGCGGACGAACTCGGCTTAAGATCAACGTCGGGACCCC
>NW_011967195.1:745292-761673 GCF_000949405.1 Vollenhovia emeryi
ACCAGGATCATCTTCGTACGATTTTTCTGTGCGAAGATTTTGACGATTATATCGACTCGCCATCTTAATCCTCATTCAAAAGCAGCAGACGGCGCGTATATGCGGTGTCTCGCGCGGCAATGTTTACTACCGAACACGTGTGCCTCGTATGTTTTTATGCCAGTTTTTTGAGGACGTAGTACGCTCGCGTAATACTTGCGTAATACTCGCGCGACCTTGCCAAATGAATGGTGCGCGCGCGCCCGATTTTTAAAACGCTATAACTCGGCGAAAAATCGACGTAGCGACACGAACCAAAAACCAATCTTCTTGGTTTCGCATCCCGCAGCTGTCTACGTTGAGTATGCATGCTCTTATCGTGAAACTTACGTACAACAATGGAATAAAAAGTAAAATATGAAATATAAAAATGTATATAACTACTAAATATAAAATGTTGCTGACAAGTTATGTTAGACTGTATAGCAAGTTTATTAAAGTTTGATTATCTAATAAAATTATTATTTAATAAAAATATAATGCAAACAAATTTAATACAAATAAATATTTTATTAAAAGATGGCCTTTTCTAATTTAATTGTTGGATACATATCGGTCTCGATTCACGACATTATTGTTTATTAAAAAAAACTTGGCGCTGCTAAACCGCTGAAAGACACTACCGTGCCTCGTGATAGAGGATTGAGAAGGTAGAGAGTTGATAGTGAAGAAAGAGATAGCGAGGATAGCGAGTAGGGAAGAAAGCAGAAACGTGAGGATATGGGTGTAAGCGAAACCTGTAAGATATAACCTGCAACCTGTACCCTGGAACGATACGGGAGATTCAATACACACATATTTCCTTACACGTGTGTGTTCCCCGCCCCAGTCCGTGATCCCCACATAATAAATTAACATAGAGAAAAATTGAAGTGCGCTTACGAAATTGTGGGACTGTAGTAAACCATACGTGTCCATTATGAACTATATGTAGTTTAAATGATTTATTTATATAGTAATTTTCTTGAAGGTGCTTTAGCTGCAATACTTACGTCGTTTTACGGTATAACGCTTAAACGCGTTTCACTCGCGACACACACTTATGGATAACGCTATTAAGCGAGTCATTAAAAAGCTGAATATGATATCAAAGTTAAAGCGGTGTTAACCAGCAGTTTGCTGGCGCCGTGACATAAGGCTCTTCGTTACTGAAGTAAAATTCATTTACGGGGCGACTTTAGTTAACGCGTGAAAGGTGTCAAAAATGTAATCCGCGCTCTCGGCTTATATTTTTCAGTTAAATTTGCTGCTACACCGAATGCAAATTCAAAGATGCAAATTTCAATGTAAATGAAAGTTATCTCCGACTGCCTGAAATAACAACGGAGTTTCAATAAAAGTGCTGTAAAGGAAGGTAAAGATTGGAGGAAATACCGTGCCGTTGCACAGAAGAAAAACGGATGTGCAAACGAAATCTTTTCAGACGACGTTCTTACATTTCGTATTCTTTCTATGCTCACTTCTATGCTGATTCAAATACCTTGAAATCTACATAGTCGCAGCGCAATGTCCATCAAATGTAGTCTGCACGACTCACTCCAATTTCACATTTATTATGCGTGTATTAACATTGTCGATATAATTTTGTTGAATTATTTGTAACGGTATCGTTTAACAAATTTTTTTAATGATAAATTCAAGGGGTTTATCGCACCTCAAAAATGTACACCTATTGCCGAAAATGGCAATAAATTTCTACAGCCTACTATCTTTATTTCCTGCATTGTCTATGTAGATCGGTACTCATTTCGTTTAGAGCAGTTCAGAATTAGGAAATTTTTTGTTAAGCAAAACTTATTTCCCAATATTGCCCAAGTTATTGCCTAAAATTTGTACACCTATCGCCGAACGCGGTAGACTCCTTGGATAAATTATATCGCAAAGTTACGTTACAACGGAGGACAATTAGAAAATTTTTGTTGTTATTTATGATTGTTAAGCGTATTAGAGGTGGAGATCAGTGTTGCGATTTCCATTTAGATAACTTTATGCAACGTGTTCTTATAACAGCAACAATCTACAATGCAAATTCGCATAGATTATTTTCATTAAATTAGTTGGAAGTAGATTAACTAAAACGAAAAGAGAATGCGATAATGTAAGAAGAAATAGAGGTATATAAGCAAAGAGCGGGCCGCGATTGCAACCAACTGGAGGAAGAGAATCGACGAATAATTGCCGCCAACTTTCTCGTAGATATTATCGGCGAGAGTTTTTACAATTAACCCGTCGTCAATGGAAGCTCAATTGATCGGTATAAAAATAAAGAAACGGACGTATATACATCGCAAGATATATATATACATAATAAAATTCAGCCGGTAGCCAACTTTCTCGAATTCCTTAAGCACGCGTCGCTGACTTCCGCTTTCGAGAGCCTTTCTTTTCTTTGCTTTTCACGGTGCGGAGAGATGGAAATTGTTATAATAAGAAAATGGTGCTTTTCAGTAGAATAAAAGCAAGGAAGAATAAAATTGGATTGCACGTTAATTCGACTCTGAAGGAATAATGCTTCGCGTTATTTTGATTAGTTTATGACAGAATGTATAATTTCTTGTCTTTAGTCAATGACTATCTTATTTTTCGTCACAATTCTAGGGAATCAGTTTGCAACCTTTAAGGGGATGCTGGAGTGACTCTGCATTCTTTGCACCTTTCGCATCTAGTCAATCCATGAAAACATTTGTGTAATATACAAATTATATGGCTTTTGTGTGCAGACCGACTAGTTCCCACACTGAAAAAAATTTCTGGTTGAATATGGACGAATCAGATAATTCCTTTAGGATTTACCAGAATTCCTTTAGGATTTACCAGAATTTCTGTATGATTACAGGAATTCTGGTAAATCCTAAAGGAATTCTGGTAAATCCTAAAGGAATTATCTGATTCGTCCATATTCAACCAGAAATTTTTTTCAGTGCACTAATCGGATTAAATCAGAGAACAGCATGGTATCTTTGAAATTAAGGTTAGAAGTCTAAACAATCTATATAATTTGTATATTACACAAATGTTTTCACGAATTGACAGTTCTAGATGCAAGAAGTGCAGTCACTCCAGCATCCCCTTACATCGATACTGCTTTTTCTTTTTCAAGTTTAGAATACCATCGTATTCTTCTACATTCCGATAATGATTTCAGTCATTCGACGCGATACAAATTCGGAATATATTACGGGAGATTGTTCTATCGCAATATATCTTCACTTTTCCATCGGCTCCTCAGCCTTCGCTTTGATAACCTCCTTCTCCCATTTAACGTGCCATTGGAAAAATGAAAAGTTTTCCGCGAGGGAAGGCGAGAAAAGAAGTTTTAAAAGCGCCTTTCGGCTACGACCTATATAAAATCATCATTCACGCGAGTTTGGTCTAGATCCGCGCCGTCGAAAGGCAACGAGAGCGCAAGTCGCGTGAGTCGCGTGAGTCGCGCGACCTTTTTCCCCTCGACGGGCCTATTCGCGGTTCTCGCATAGTGACTAAAGAGCGCATTCCCGTGTCCCTGCGGAGCCGCTTATAAGTTCGTCCCGCGACGTCGTAAATAAATACCGGCGGAAGTAGGTTATCGCGCAGAAAGGTCGGCGACGACGTGTGCCAGCGAATTACAAATCTGCTCCCGACGAGCGCGAATGCGGTTAAACTCCGCGGAAAGTATATCGCGCGCGGGGGACCGACAGAAGTTTCACGGCAAAGCGAGCCGTTCCTTCCAACCCCCAACGCTTTTCCGGCCGCCGACCGCATCATCTCCCTGTGGTTCACGGTCTTTCCTTCTTCCCTCCCCGGCGACGCCGACGCCCGACACCGACACCGTTTGCCTCGTCGCTCCATCTCGCTTCTCGCGACGCGGTCCCATTGTTCGTGCAATTTTCACGCTTCAAAGACGACGGATACCCCGCCTGACGACCGTTCGCCAAGTTCGACAGCAAACTTTAGTAGCTTCTGCTTAAACGGCACCGCAGCCGGTGCGCGCCACGACTCGACGAATCTACAAGTCCGATGAAAAAATATCGAACCACACGGGCGTGGTGTAATTTTAATTTATCACCAGAATCGTTTACAGATTTTTCATCGTAAAATGTATGCGTGTATAATATACTTAATAATTTGTCGCTTATACTTGGCGCGAGACACTACCGTGTCTCGTGATTCAATTTTCCTTTCGAGACATTACTTAAGGGGAAATTTAATTATTAGAAGACAATAATAAATTTTATTTCATCCAATTACGTTACAAGCGCTATTGTGTTAGATTCGCTGCATCTGCTCGGAAAATACAGCGAGAACATGTTACATGTCTCTCGCACGAACAGCTCATCAATGCACCTTTTTCTTTTGGGCAAACTCAATTCACGAGGATAAAGGGCCGTGGGATAAGTGGGGGGGAAACCCTTTAAAAAAGTTTGGGGCTCAATGGCTTTCATTTGGCTGGATTGAATGCATCTTCCGCCGTAAACGCGGGCCGACTATTTTCCATTCGAGAATAGGGCAACCGCGTGGCGCGCTAGTTTTCCGCCTCACCTTTCCCTATTCTTTGCAAATAATCCCGAATCCTGCCGGGCACACCTTGCCTATTTTGAGCGCTGACAAAGAGGCAACAGTAAATCCTGAATATAAAGTAATAGGTCCGGTAGAATATAGAGATATAATCCCTTCCCTTTCTTCCCGTCAGTATCTCGCACAACGATCCGCGTCTGCAGCGAGCGTCTTGAAAGACAGTGAAAAATCGCTGGTACCGGGACAACACGTACAAGAAGACTAATACTCATGTGAGATTTTCAAACGCGACACTTTTCGAGTTTGACGAAAAATGGCCAATTCATTCTTCAAGCAGATCTTGAAGTGATAGTAATTACCGACATTTTTCTTTGAAGGTACCGAGAGGGAAAAACCGCTGATCAAAATCTTGTACACCAATGCCCACTAATGCCCAGCGGGCATTACTTTGTCTATTATCTTATCTTATTTATCTTGTTTTATCTTATTTTATCTTTATAATGTCCCAGCAAGGCCGAATGTCCAAACTAACGTCCAAAAATGCCTAGTAATACCCAGTAATATCGCAAATCCGAACACCACAATGCCCTCAGCGGTTTCCCCCTCGTATAAACGATTAATCGAGATCACGGCTCGTTCGAAAGTACGCGATACGGTCCTGTCGCGTGTCACTTCGATTTCCACGAGTAAATAAATCGCGCGAAATATCAATCGCACCAAATATTAATCACTTCGATATCCATGTCAATCACTAAACGTAAGAATTAATCGTGCGGGAGAGAATTACGTATTGTATGTGTGTGAACAACGATCCTACGATGCACGGAATGGATCCGAACTGCTGGTGACCTAGTTTTGCTCCGTACCGTGACCTCCTGAATAAAGTACCTCACGAAAACAACACCAAAGCCACGGGCCAGTCTCAATGTCTTTTTCTAAAATATTTTAACGTTCCCAAGCATTGATTTCTCGTGCAAATTTGAAAGCGGCGTCCTGATTCTTTCTGGTCGGAGTTCGACCTTTGCTATGGAGTCCCAGTGAGCATTCCCTGCGATATTTGCACGTCGAAAAGTGTATTAAGCCGACAGCACACGATACTGTTTTTCTTACTGGATTGTTTACAAGGGCTAAATCTTATTATTTAAAAAATATTATAGCCCCGACATTTTTGTGTTAGAATTTTCCTCTTAAAATTTTATAAAAAATCTATGCTTAAAAGGATACCCGGTGGTTTTCTATCATATTAGTACAGTTTAATTATAACAATTAGTTGTTTAAACAGTCAAATGCCAAAATTGTGTAAACTATGCCAACGAGCCCGGTCTTGCCTGTACCTAATCATAGGTACATTAGTAAACGCTATCAGTAAGGAAAAGAAGATTGTGTACACCGACGTCGGTAAAAATCAATCTCAAATGATATATATTTTGGCAGCGGTCAGCTGGGCTACGTTGACGTTTTCTACATTTTAGTATTGCGTTTGTCAATTTTCTACTGACATACATCGACATTGATTTATTTGAAATACGTCATATTCGCGCAGGGCCATTCGATTTTTCGAATGACGTTACATAAAATGTGCTTTTACAGGTGAATCAGTCATCGTATGAACAATGGTCACCGCGGATAGCTTTTAACGCTAAGAATATCCGGCACGTCGAGTGCTCTTCTCTCTCTCTCCCTCCCTCTCTCTCTCTCTGTTCCCCTCCCACAGGTGGATATTTGAAAAATACGATCACAGATCATTAAGCATGCCGCAACACGTGGGAGATACGTGCATAGGCTGCGCGCCACAAAGATTTATGCGATCGCGCAGAGATTGATTTATATGCTGTCGAAGGCTCAGCCGCACGCGAGCAAATAAACGCCCTGACGCGATGTCGACGGCGGAAACGAAAATAACATCCGCGATTAACGACGTAATAGACTTTGCAGATTGCTGCATTTCCACCTGAAATCGCCCGCCGCGGGGTTACAACGCACGCGCGCGCGCGCACATATATCGTTAGGCGTTATTTATTGGCCGATCGCATAAAACGCGGCCGAGAGGAGAAAAAAAATAACCGGGCGCGTAAATACTCGGGAATCGGGCGAGATTTGGTTAACAAATATCGCCGTATAATGCCTATAATATATTTATACGCAGCGCGGAATATCGGCGCGCCGTCCGATTACTATTCATAGCGACGAATATTTTAACCGGCACGCGTGCGGGAGGATCGGCACGGATGATACACTGTAGAGACGCTGCATCAAAATCCAATTGGACGAGACGAATAGAAATAACGAGGGCGAAAGGGAGGCGGGGGAAAAAAAAGATTCGCCCGCCGAGCATAAATGAGCGCTGGGAGCCCTCGTTTAACGGACGCGTCATTTAAATCGCGCAAAATCAGCTGTTTGAAGCGCGCATGAATATTTCATCGGCAGTTTCTACTTCGCGGCGAGGAAAAACAGGATTTTCTGGGGCGTGATTAATCAGGCCCCGGGTTTCCGATAACGGTAATGCCGCGGTGATTTACCGTTCGGGGGGGAATTATAGAAAACGATATCGCGGATGGCGGCGGCCCTTCAGAAATTACGGGTATTGAAAAATGTATCGGCGCGCCGCGCGGTTACGGCGTGACGTTTCAGCCTTGGTCCCGTTTCGCCCGACGACGCCGACGATTCCCATCGATCGCGCTTAATTTCCTATTTCGTAACGACGTAACGATTAATGCGCGCGGATTTATCGCTCCGTGCAATTTCGCGGCGTAATTTCTTCGTATGCGCGCGATCGCTCGTTACCGCCCCCTCCCCCTTCCCCTCCCCGCCTCTTCCCTGCGTCGCCGCGGAATTACGATCGGCTGTCGGGTGCGATTTGGATCGAGAACGGCGGTATCGAGGCGACGCGACGGCATGATAAATAGAAGCGGGATTTGGCTGGGTAAAATCTTCGATTTCCAACCCGGTTGCATCCCGAGCGCTGCGCGCAGCGTCCGAGTCTCGGACAAAATTGCGCTGCCGATTTTCCGCGTGTCCGCGTAACTCTAAAAAAAAAGTCCCGCCCGTATTTCCGACGTAATGCCAAAATGTGTCAATGAATATCCCCGCGCCGCCGATGATTCATCAGATGAAAGCGACAATGAAGAGGAAGAAGTTCCGCTACAGTTGTAGCGGAAAGTTTTGCCGAAACGCACTCGCGTAGCGCTACCATAGCGCTATATTAGTAGCCGTGTCTTGCTGGAACGCACTCATTAATCCATCGCTACGAATGGAATTCGCATTTTCAATCCCGCGTTCCTATCAAATTCCTCCCCCCGCTTTCGTCGAATTTCTACATTTATCGCGACGCTTCGGCGCCAGCCATTTAACATTTTTAACGTCTTTTATGCGAAAACTGCTCGTCCACAAATGCACGGTGCAGAGAAGTGCGAGGCATCAACGCGAATTTAACTTCGCTCCAAGACAACGAGAGATGTGCCCCGCATTAATCCTCGTTCCAAAAGTCCGAATGCAGCATTTAAATCGAAGAGAGGAAACATCGAGCGAACGAACGAGAAAGAAAGGGAGAGAGGGAGGGGCACGTAAAGCGCAACATCGAGCATCATGGACGTTCGTTCGCTGATGAGGGAGCCGAGTAATTAACGCGTGCAAATTTATTAAGGAAAATGGCGAGGCGCAATTTCGTCGCGCGCCCCCGCGCGGACGCACCTGCGATTTTTCCGTGCCCGCCGGTTACCGCGGACTGTATCCGCTCTCGCGCCCGGTATCAAATAAAATGAATGACACGGCGCACGGGGTGCCACGGGAACGCGAACGATATTTAGCGTTTTCCGATACCTCGTGGCTCGATTCCGCCCGTCGACCCGACAGCGCTGTTATTACTGCGCGAGAACCGCCGGTACAGCGCTTTTGTTTTTCCTTTAAAAATCATTTCGATTTTCGTTGGTCGCGAGAAGCGGCGCGGGGAAGAGGGGACTCGCGCGGGGTCATCCCGCTGTTCCTCCTGCCCGGCGAAGTTTATTATTGCTGGCGTAAATGAGCGTACGTTTTCTCGTTCGAGGCGCGCGCTCGTATCTCGCTTAACGCGCGCAACAGCAATTTGCTTATGTAAATTTGATACGGCCGTTATCAATTCGCAAGGAAAATAATGTTTCTACCCGCGGTTTCGAAAGCAAGGAAGCCCTCCGCTTCTTCTTCTCGCTAATGGGTAAATTTTCGCGGGTAAATAGAATTTTTAAAGATCGACGCGGTGCACGCGACGACGGACAAGTTATTCGTAATTAACTCTGCGGAATGTATCGCTTTTGCGTACGAATGTGACAGTAAAAATTACTGCAATTTTTCAACCGTTCGCTATTTTCGCACAAGAAGAGGAAAATGAAACCGTATTTACGACCCACACTTGGCCCGAATCGTATATCCCGTAATTTATTATCTCTCGTCCAGTCAGAATATACGTCTTAATTAGCTTGAATTTTGGATACCGTCGAAAAGAATAGCGAAGGAAAGTTTTTAAAAGTCACACTGAGAACAATTTCCATCGGATAAACCAATTAAATAACGTTTCCGATTAAATTATGGACACGTCCAATGAAATTTAGCCGCAGAAATGCAGTTACCGATGAAATTTGATTGGAAAGCCGATCGTATTTTTCATCGGATATACAAATTAATCGTATATATCCGTTTGTTATTATGTAATTGGATTATCCGATTGTATTTAACCGGACATTTTTCTCAGTGCAGAAACGAACAATGCGAACGAGACACACTCAGAAAAATGTCCGATTCAATGTAATCGGTTAATTCAACTAATAACCGTAATACTAAATTTCATCGGATATATCCATAATTTAATCGGAAAAATTAACGGAAATACCATTTAATTGTTTTATCCGATGAGACTTTTTCTCAGCGCATCAAGAACCCAAGCTGTACTCGGGCCGAACGTTATATCGGGTATGAAAGTCTTTAAAATTGTGTAATTTAATTCGCATCGCGATATTAAAATTAATTAAACTTCGTTATCGGAGAGCAAGGATTTATAAGACACTTGATATCAGCGCACAATGAATATATTCTCGCTTTACTTGCGTTTAATTAACGAGAGCGCGCGACCGGCGCGCCATCGAACCGGACGCTGGTATCTTGGCATGCGCTCGCCGTTTTAAGGGTGCGTTCCGCAAACGAGCGTTATTGCTATTCCCAGCAGACGCTATCAAACAAGATATACGAATGTCACACCCGTTACACTATTTTTGGAATGTCGTAAAGGCACCGGCGTCGGTTACGTGCTCGGTAAACAGCGGGTGGTGGGGGGGGGGGGGCAAGGGTGTGGAGGGCGGAGGCGATGCCGTGCGCGACTCGTCGGAAAACTCCTTCTTCGAGCCACCCCCGTGCGTACTCTTAGCTCCCCGAGCTTTCTTCGGTCTTCCAGCAACTTAGCGAGCGCCTTGTTCGCGTACGTGACAAAGGTAACAAGAGGCAAATCGCTTTGTCAACGCATCTAGCACCTAAAGCGCCATAAGTCGCGCGACGTGACGCTATGCGATTCGATCCGACTCCGTCCCATGCCGATAACTTTACTTAAAGAAGGAAAGTAAACCCCTGCACCGGGAAACTGCCTCGGCCATTCGTTCAGGGTGGTACGCTCGCTCGGACTTGCTGCGCTCGTTATCAATATTTCCGATACTAACACTCGGTAACGCCGAGTGTTCGAGACGAAGACACGTCGGGGAAAAATCGAAGCACTTCTCTCGCAAAAAGACTAGACATGAACGACGATCATCTACTGAATAATTTGTTCATCCGTTGCATTCTTTTACGTACTGAGACAATTTGAATCGAGGGGTAAACCGCTGAGAGCATTGCGATGTACAGATTTGCGGCATTACTGGGTATTACTACACTGAAAAAAATTTCTGGTCGAATATGGACGAATCAGATAATTCCTTTAGGATTTACCAGAATTCCTTTAGGATTTACCAGAATTCCTGTAATCCTACAGAAATTCTGGTAAATCTTAAAGGAATTCTGGTAAATCCTAAAGGAATTATCTGATTCGTCCATATTCAACCAAAAATTTTTTTCAGTGTACGTATTACTAGGCATTTTTTTGGCATTAGTTTGGGTATTAGGTCTTGCTGGGGCATTATAGAGAGAAGGTACGATAAAACAAGATAAATAAGATAAGATAATAAGATAAAGTAATGCCCACTGGGCATTAGTAGGCATTGGTGTACAAGATTTTGGTCAGCGGTTTTTCTCTCGATTCGAACAGATAATGAAGGGTATTAGGGATTAGAGGTGCCGGCAGCGAAAGGTTTAACGCGGTAAAAAATTTCCTACGTCCAGATAACGGCCCTTTCAAGCGAATCCCGGCGAGAAGCATCACCTATGGAACCAAATATCGGACGGACGCAGCCGACTACCGAGGCAGTCAATGCGATAAAGAGCGCACCCGTTCTGTTGACAGAAAATTCAATGGCTCATATTCGCACTTCGCATTCGGCAATGAACGAAGGCCCTTTGTAACGGAGCCTTTGTTTACAGTCGCGTTCGCATTTACGATTCGACGCTATCGACGTAGAATCAACCGACTGCATTAACGATGTGAAGCTCGCAGTCGTATACGATTTAATACGCGTTTTGCAGGTGCGCGATACATTTTTCGCGCGCCGTAAGAGCAAAAATTATTCCCAGATTATTCACTTATGACGTACGCAGTGCGTATTCGCACTCAATATCGCGTCATGTCGCGTTTAATATAGAGATGAATGGAGGATATTCAGAGCGCTCGACAAATTTCTCTTATCACATGAAACGTAGAGGAAAGTCCCCTATTAGGAAACAGGCGTCTAATATGAGATAGCGGAGTTTCTGCTAAATTAATAGACATCATCTGTTGGTTTCACCATGAATTTATTGCCCTTGGAGTGAAATCTGTTTAGTGGAAAATTGATTGTTATAGATCGTGTAATCCGAGGGGGAAACCGCTGAGGGCATTGTGGTGTACGGATTTGCGATATTACTGGGCATTACTGGGCGATATAACTAGGCATTTTTTGGACGTTAGTTTGGGCATTCGGCCTTGCTGGAGCATTATAAAGATAAAATAAGATAAAACAAGATAAAGATAAAATAAGATAATAAGATAAAGTAATGCCCACTCGGCACTAGTGGCATTGGTGTACAAGATTTTGGTCAGCGGTTTTCCCCTCGGTGTAATCGTTGCAAAAAAGATTTGTGATTGAATTTGGACGTTGAAAGCCTACTATCTCTCACAACAGAGGACTTTCGTCTATAAAAAATAAAAAGAGAAAGAGGGGGACTTGAAAAAGAGGCGCAGATAATTATTGCACTAATCGCGCGCCGAGAAGCTGGGAAATTGAGCTGTTCGCGGGAATTTTAAAAGTCGCACGCCGAGAGAAACGTGCATACGGCAAAATCGGCCGCGAACGAAAATTGACGGCCGTCACGCGCCGCAATCGTAGTCGCGTGTTAAATTGCGGGTAACGGTGACGAGAAATGGCGCCGCACTCGTGTGTAACGTCGGGTGTCCTTTTGTCCGCGGGATCGATTTCAGGAAGAGCGTGTGTGTCGGCGCGAGCGTATAATACGAATCGCGGTATAATATCGAAGGCGCACACATTACGGGCCGCCGTGCGAACGGACGTGATAACGTTACGTGAAACGTTGCTCCCTTACTTGTCCGTTTCCCCCCCCCCGCATTATTTTAAAAATATCCCGAACTGCGCCCCTCGAGGATACGGACACCCAGTTCGACAAAGTTGACAGTCGCGTTTAATTTCGTTACTCCCTCGAAATATAAATAAAGATTAAAGTATATACTCTAATGAGGTAAACTTGAAGATTTGAGAAACACGCACAAGTTTATGGGAACAAGACATTCATAGATATAGAGGAAAGTTTTCTAAAGGATAGGTTTCTACTGTGAGATAGGGCAAGTTTTTAACACCCAAATTCAATCACAAATCTCTTTTACGCAACGATTACACGATCTAACAATGAATTTTCCACTAAACAGGTTTCGCCCCAAAGGCAATAAATTCATGGTGGAATCAACTCATGATGCCTATTAATTTAACGGAAGCCCCATATTAGAATCCTATCTCATAATAGGGGACTTTCCTCCACGTGCAAATTGATTTCAACTAATCCTTGTTTTAATATCCTGTTTAAAAAAATTATTTACTGGTTATTTAAAAAATATATATATTATATACATATATTTAATGTTAAAATATTGCAACGAATAATTTTCCTCTCGCGTCAATTTATTGGAAATAAAATCTATAAAATATAACGCTCGCTAAGCCGTGATACATGTACGCTGCGATACACCTGGAATATCACGTGTGCAGCTATCACTCGTTTAAATGGCAGGAAATAATGACGCAAACGTAAATTATTCCGTCGCATCATTTCAGTTTTTCACGTTCCTATCGATTCTTGATCATTTGACGTACGTCGAACCGGCGAGTCATCCATCGTGGCGCGACTAATGACGAAGATATGGTAAGTTGACTGTAAAATTAGAATAAACGATGTGCAGTCGAGTCATAATAGATACGGCGCAATGTAATGTATCACAGCAATTTTATCGGAAACCGATAATTGAACGGCCATCTGTAGACGACTTCGAAAACCGATACTCGCGCATGCACGAGACAACTTTCGCTCCTCGGCGAGAGACGCGCTAACCGGTCGCGACTGCAATAAGCGAAAATAGTAATTGCATTCTTCGGCCGCGATAAAGTTGGCCTCGGTCAAGGATATAGCGCGGCCTCTTACGCCTTCGCTATATATTTCTGTGATAGCGCCGCGCGCGAATTCCCGAGGAATTTCGCTTATCACGTCGCACCACCGCTGGAGTATTCTCCGCACTGAAAAAAATGATCTTGCTACTGCAGCAACAATTTTCTAGGCACGAAAAAATAACCGAGACACACGAATGAATAGACAATACTGCGAAATCGCTATGTTTCGTATTTAATCAATTTAAATGACAGAAACGAAATTTCTATCGTAACTGTTAGCGAATATTAGGAAGAAAGTCTTTCTGTGGCGCCCATCCATTGTAACGTTTGATTGTGGTACAGTTATATTCCTTACAGAGATTTGCCACTTTTAGAGGCGCCTTTATTGATAAAAGGGGGTTCAGAATACGGGCCTTAGAAATCTACCTGTGTTAGCGAGTTATTTTTTCGAGTGCGAAAATAAATGTCATACCGAAGTCGGTTCCCTTGCACGCAGGACTTCTTTTACGACGCGCACAAGCCACCGGGATGCGTGGAACGTCGAGAAGGACGAAGCGAATACGCGGCGAAATTTCCGCGAATTGCAACGCGAGCGAATCTGTGCCGTTCGACGTGCACATTTCGCACAGAGATATAAACGCTAATGAAGAAATATTGAATTAAAATGCTAATAAAAAAGTGTGAAACTAATAATTTATTATTATTATCCAATAATTTTCGATGTAGGTATGTCGTTAGTAACGTGATAAGTGCGTGAAGCATAAATAATTTATTTCGTTGATTTATTCGTTAGAAAATTTTATAATTAATACTGCAGAATCCAATTAATTTCAGGAAATGTGCTCGCCTCGTTGCTTAAACTGAAGGGATTTCGGAGGTGTTTGTACAGATTTTGTTTGTAGAACAATAACAAACCAGAATGCATAGCCCGTTATCATTATTCGCGTCTACGGAATACATCATAAATCGCGCGTTTCCTCTCAATTACAGATTCTCCGGCGACTTTAGAATTAATTCCTTTACACGGGAAAGCTCCATCATACGGATTTAATTCTTGATTTAATTAGCATTTAAAGATAGCGAGAAATTTTAACGAGTCTCGTCAGGACGTGCAGAGACGGTAAAATTTCATCTTTTTAATTGCCACTCGACATTACTTTGGTTGTGCTTTCATTAATATTAAAATATATTGACATATATCCTCGCTCTCCAACATATTCCAACATAATTATCAAGATGTACAACGTTACACGGTGGAAAGTTGTGATCGAGTGATGGACTTCGATAAAAAAAAAAAACGACGCGAAATTCGTCAACGAATTTGCTATCCGCAGGAACTGCGGATGCACCTCGCCGATACTCCCGGTATCGCGAAATCCGACATAGCGTCCGTTAGTGCGCACACATCCTAATCAGTCACGGGCACGTGCGCGCGTAGCAAAAGCGCATATCGACGCGCAGCGACGATAAATCGCGCACTTTGCACACGTCACAACTGCGACCGACAGCCGGGGCGTTTTCCCGCAGCCGGGAGGAGAATCGATTCGCGGAGAACGGAGAAACACGGGCCGCGCGGACGAGGTCGGCCGCGACGGACTGGCATTAGTTCGCGTCCGCTTTCGTTTGGTCCCGGCACCGAATCCGCATCCACGCTGCTCTCGTCTCCCGTCAACGAGCGTTGAAAGGTGAGACTCTCCGGCCCCCCCGACTCCGGGCGCCTAATCTTATTTGCACTTTTCTCAGGCTTCCCGACTCGCCCGACTCCCCGGGCTACCGGCGACCACCTACCGTTTTCTCGGAAATTTCGTTGCCGCGTCTGGCTTCGTCATCGCGAGTGCATCGCGCCGCAAAGTGCACGACAACGGCGGACGTTAACAGCTTGGAATTCGCACATCCGCGGGCGCGGTCCTTATATTTGAAAGCGTACGCGCGTTACGGCGCACGAGAATACGTTAATAAAGGACACCAAGGTGTCACTTAAGGAGATCCTAAAGCCGTCTGTTTTATCGACATTCTTTGTCAGAAGTAATCTTTTAATTGGCTTTGTAGAAATGCACAAATCTGGTACGGAATTAAAGTACGGAGCAAAATCTAAATCATGCTAGTCGACTTTATATCAAAAACGAAAAAAAAATGTTACTAATTTTTGGTACACTTGACGACAATATTTGCTTGATACAAGAATTCTACAATAACTATATACAAAATGAGAAAACCAGCATACTCTAAGGACAACATATAAGAACAATATCGTACAATTAGAACTGAGATTAATAGCCTAGAAAAAAAGATTACTTCTAATAAACGCAAGTCCAGAAATCCAAGTCCAGAAGAAAAGAAAATGAGCAGCAGGCTTTCTCGAGAGAAGTCGCTGTCAAACATCTGTCAAATTGTCAGTGAAGCCATTGACGATGCTACACTGAGAAAAATTTCCATCGGATAAACCAATTAAATAGCGTTTCCGATGGTTAATTTTTCCGATTACGTGTTCCGATTAAATTATGGATACATCCAATGAAATTTATCCGATGAAATGCAGTTACCGATGAAATTTGATTGGAAAACCGATCATATTTTTCATCGGATATACAATTTAATTGGATATATCCGTTTGTTATTATGTAATTGGATTATCCGATTATATTTAATCGGTCATTTTTCTCGGTGTAGAATTCGATCCAAAATCTCTTAGTCTGAACAATGTGTAGCTAATAAAATTGCTGCTTTTTCGTAAAAGTTGCAAATTGATTGGCTATAAATTTCTCGGGTCGAATTAAAAAACTTTGAACTTGAAATTAAAAATGTCGATAATTGACGTTTTCAATTCCGTCTCCTATCTTATCGACGTTGATCGAGTTCGCCAGCGGCTTTAGGATCCCCTTACATTAAACACCTCGAGAAGATACACGAAAAAATGATAGCGAGTGGCGCAAACTTCTTTCCCGAATAAAGAGTACATCACTTCCGTCTTTTAGGTTTACTCTTTCGGATATTGACTGAAACCTGATCTGTATTTGACATCGGCGCTAATTGGGTGAATAAACGAACCAGAAGATGGGATGATGAAGTATCTCCACATAAATGTT
>NW_011967195.1:763566-764592 GCF_000949405.1 Vollenhovia emeryi
CCCCCCCTCCTCTCTCTCTCTCCCTCCCTCTATCTCCTCTCTCTTTCTGTACCGTGTCCTACTACCCTCTCCTCGCGGCGCGGCCTGCATTTTATTTAATATTAGCCCGGTTACCCGGTTAAATTGTCGAGCGGAGACCCAGCCCCGAATTTACATCTTAATCGGACCCTATTACGGTAACGTCGTTGCAACATTCACCCGCTCAGCCTGGCTGCATCGCGCCGCGTTTAGACTAGCTGCACGCCGAAACGGGCATCCCGCTGCCCGTGGCCCTCGGCGGGCGCAAAATTTCGGTACAGCCGAGCGATACGGATGGCGCGAGGCTTGCTACAGGCCCCGACGCCTCTGTGCCGGATAATCGAACTGATTCACCCACACGCTAGCACGCCCACCTGATTGACTCCCATTGTCGTCCCTCGCGTTCATCGTTTCCGCCACGAAACTCCCGTCGCTTTCCCCAAAGTTTCGTACTCTCGTTTCGCCATCTTGTCGGCCTCGCCCGCGCTTCTCTATCGCTTACTCTCGCAGATTTCGTAAGATCAGAGCTGTCTTGCCCTTTCGAGAATAATATGGCTGTCGACCTACGCGTAGTAGGTGCAGCCTGTGCGCGGTGTTCAAAGACAAAATTTTCAAAGTTCCTCGCAGGTACAGACGTCGTTTAGAATGCATACGTGATCTCGCGTACATTAGTCTCTGTGCCATGTATATTAATAAGTACTGACAAAACACTTCATCATATTTCGCGTATGTGTACTTAACATTTTCGTTATTCCGACATCCCCAATATTTCTTGAATCAAATAAGTCTATGTAGATCTTATATACAGACTCATTTATTTTTTATTAAACAGATTTTAATTCCGCAAATGTTCCAGAAACATTTCGAGAGTAAAATACTTAGAAAAAAGACTTGTAAAAAGACGTCTTCATATTTTATCTTTCGTTATCAATTTTTTATTTCATAAATATATAAATATATCAATAAATATTCGTTTCTTTATCGTCCGTCGTCCAAAAGATTGACACC
>NW_011967195.1:764697-766431 GCF_000949405.1 Vollenhovia emeryi
GCGACGAAATTTCAATAAAAGTTTTATACCATAAAAATATTAACACTTTGTTATAATTTTATTTTCTATCTTCCTCTTTCTCTCATGTGTCGCTATTTATCTAAATAATACATTCGGAAATTGAATCACTTATGACATGTCATATAACATTATACTACTAAAAATTGCCCGAGTTATTAATATACTAAGTATAACATCATATGGTGTTCAACTCTGAAAAATACATAATATTCTATGCATCTTCTGAAAATGTTATAATAATTATCTTTATTTGATGATCTTTGTGCATGCAAGTGCACAAAACGAATAGTTATACACTGTCTAGTAGTAATTTACTTATTCATTTATTAACATCAGTCCTATCCATATATTTTCAATATAAAAACTTACGTTTATTTGCAAAACTATGTTCTTAAAGTCCAACGTGCATTTGTATAATGCAGATTAATACGATTTTCATATGCATAGACGCCATAGACTATTACGTCACTTAAGATGAAAAGTAATTAATCGCTCACCGATACGATGCGAAACAGCGGAGTTGTAGTCTACGTCGATCTGTAAAATATAAATATATGATTATTATAGAATAATAAGATCAAAACTATTGCATTAAATATTTTATATTCTCTTCAGACGTTTAATCAAACAATTATAGAATACGCGAGAAAAAGTCTTCCTCTTAAATATAAATTTGCAAAATCCCGACGTACGTTTTTGTCCGTAACTCTTATTCGAATCATTTGAATGAATAGGATAAATAGGGAGCAGATGCTTAATTTTGCAAGTAACATGTACTTAATATATAAAACATAAAACACTTACCTCATGGTTGCTCCGCCGTTGCCCGATGCCTCCCAGACCACCACCTCCTCTCAGGTTAGGTTAGGTTATGTGTTGCACTCGCACAATATTCACTCGTGTTGCGCTCACACAATATTCACTCGCGAAAAGGATTAATTACGATCGCGCGGAATTTCGCGTGGCACTCCCGTACGCGACCTACCGCGAAACGTATTAACGTGTGTCGCGTGACTCTCCATCACGCAAATCATTCGAAACGGCAACTCGCGTAACATTTTGCGTACTCGATTCGGAAGTAGCAACGGCACTTTTCAAGTAGCGATGTGAAACGCGACGCGAGCGTCTACTAGACACTTTTATAAAGTAACCTTTCAACCCTGCTGATAAGCACGTACAAATTGTTTCGTCCCCACACTCGACGCGATCGCGTCTCGGAAACTGATAGCGCGAAAAGTAATACGACGCACGGAGCGCGACTCACTACGCTGCCGGCCGGCTCGACGTTCGGCGAGCGAGTGAGCGCGGCGACCTTCAGGTAATACACGATGGCACGCAAAAACATCATACGTCACCGCGCCGAGAGACAAACACCAAAAAACGTTGAGAATTCGTTGTCCCGCCTACGAAATGGAAAATTCCATACCTAATATTTCAAATTACTCCGTTCAGTGACTGATACTAAGGTCCAGTTTCACAAATGTCGGTTAACTGTTAACCAGAGTTCAGTCGACTTCCTATCTTTCTCTATCTTGTTATCCAAGAAGAGACAGAGGATCAATTAACCATGGGTTAGCGGTTAAACGACGTTTGTGAAACTGGACCTAAGGGCCAGTTTCACAAACGTCGGTTAACTGCTAACCGAAGGTTAACTGATCCTCTGTCTCTTCTTAGAGAACAAGATAGAAAAAGATAGAGCGTTGACTGAACTCT
>NW_011967195.1:766540-840517 GCF_000949405.1 Vollenhovia emeryi
GGTTAACAGTTAACCAACGTTTGTGAAACTGGCCCTAATACAGTTTGCGCTCCGCGTACTTGTAGCGAATTCGATTGCTTGCACTAGTGCGCGCCGAGTGCACACTAAGGCCAGTTTATAGTCAACTTTTATATTTAACTTGGCCTTAAATATATGTTCAAAGGGTATTTAGCCGAAACATAATCCGTACGGATGTTACACAGATCATTTTACTGGCTACGAAATATTTCAAGAATATTTCAGGCGATTCTTAAATATAAGAATTGCCTGTAAACAAGCCTTAGTGCGCACTCTGGGGAAAAAGAGACAGTTAGCAACCCATTTTGGGGCCCACAATTAGCAATCGAATTATTTGGATTGTCCTTTGTGTCTCTCCAACTTTAGAAAGAAACAAACATGAATTAAACTAATTGTAAGATTAAAGTTAAGCGACGTTTGGTGAAACCGGGCCTCACTCTGTTCGATCGAGAAAATATTTTGAAACGGAAATTCTAATCACTGAGAGATTTTGCCTCGATTTAGTTGACGTGTACAAATTATTACTTAATTACAAATCTTAATTTATTATGAACGAATCATCTAACTTTCTTTAATGTAATAGTAACATCGATAATATAAATGGTTGATATTAAATTCTCCGTTTAAGAAGAACGCGACATAGTATTGCGCGCGCTATTCAACTTTAATATCTATTTATTCGTGATCTTCTTCACACATTAAGATTTTCTTCTGGCAAAGAAGAAAGGAGGACGCAACTTAACGTTGACAAACTGTCAAAATATACACGATCTCTCACAAAGTGAGCCGAGCGAGAGAGTCATTCGGCAGCGCGGAAACGCGCCAACAATTAAATCTCTTACACGCCTTTTTAAAAGAGGAATTTCTAACGCGAAAGAAATTCATGTGATAGCTTGCGCGAACTGCGCTGCGAAAATGAAAGAGTTCGAGGCAAATAGAAGACACCGTCGTAAATAGAAACGGTAAATCGAAGTTTATATTCCCTGTACGACGGGAATTTACCTTTTTTTTTTTATGGAAAAGCAATTTTCATATTGAGCACATGTACGACCTTTTTGTATTTGGAGCGAATACGTGGTAAGAAGTGCCTGAGACTAGGTCAAGTAGGGATGCAAATGCATATTTAAAATCGATATATACATGAAAGAACGAGGCGTGGTTTAAAAGAATATTTACTGCTTGTTTATCCTACATAAAATTACTCGTGATTAAATATTCACATTACGTTTTATTTATTTTTTCTTATTTACCTACGTAGGTACCAACGGAGAAGTAATCGAGCGATAAAGAAATAAAATAAAGATAGAAGTAAAACTGATTTCACACAAACACACGAGAATATGTGCTTCTATCGTATTCGATGAATAAATAGTTAAAATATATTCGAGGACAAATTTGGGCTTAATGGGTCTGTATAATAGGCAGTCGGAAGATTAATTTGATCGCAGCAGCCGAGCTTCCAATTACATTTCAACCGGTCGATAATAATTAATCGAAATTGGTTAGAATTTGGCTAATGGTCTATCGATGGTTCTTTGCTGCCGCGTGGGCGCGTCATGTCGCACCCGACGACGTCATCGAAAATTGCTCACCGAGATATGACGCGTCGCGTCGCGTTGCATCGCATCGGGCGCGCGGTATGCAGCAAGGAGACAAGAGACAAATTAACGTGTCGTCCCTTCGGGCAACTCCGTCCGTACACACAGTAATACGTGACGGTATTACCCGCGCACGAACGCGCGCTCACTCGCGCGGGCATACGTGCGCGCGAGGCTGCGGCCGGAATTACTCTCGATGAACCGGATATAATTGGCGCACGAGTCGACGCGACGCGACGCGACGCGACGCGAACGCGGGGCTGAATCCTAAAAAGTGCACACGACTCCCGTCGCCAGAAATAAAAGCACGCATTAAATGCACACGTTGTCAGACTGATACCTGATACTAATTGTAAGTATGTGTTCGAAGCTCTGAGAAACCCCCGCGAGGCGAAGTAAGACCTCTCGAGAAAAGTAAAGTTGTTAATAGAATATTCAAGAACAAACACTTGTGAAAAAAGCATTGTTTAACGAACGATGGAAAGCTGCATTTCAATGATCTGCGACCTGCTATTCGTCATAATCATAAATTTTTAATGAAATGCGCAGATTCGCTTGGAATTGCATGAAAATTGAAATAACTGGAGTAAAGTGTAACTGGAGTAATTTTTCATATGAATAACTGATAATTATTGATATATTAAATATTAATTTAATGTAAATTATATATTATTAGTATAAATAATAATTAATAATTTTTCATATTAACATTTCATTTTAATAACTCACTTCTGTGATAAATGTTGAATTCAAATTCGGTATTGTGTATTTTCGGTATTTTAATCAAATTATATAAGAAAGTATCGAATTTTATTTGTGACATACATACATATGTGAAATTATTCATTGCAGAAGTAAATTATTAAAACATTTTAACATGAAAAGTATCTATTTAACATAAATAACATTTTGCCGTCGGTCGCACTGAATCCTCTTCACTTTTAAGATAAACAGTGTTGTTACAACGATATTTTACATTGCTTGCTATTGTTTTATTTCGCCGTAGTTGAATTGGTAGCGTATTATAGAAATATATTAACTTACATTTCAAATTTAATTTTGGATTTAATTGCAATTTCGTGAAATATGCGAGCAAATTAATCTTGCAACTCCTCTGATCGCTCCATTATTTCCATTATGGCTATCAAATAGCTTAATTTCATTAAGAACAACATATATCGCCATTCGAGTTCCACGGATTAACGCAAACCTCGGATTTTGACGCCGATGAAAGAAGGAACGAAGGAAAGAGGAAAGACGTCGAGAGAAATATCGGCCAGTTGCGTCGACGTAAACAACATTACACCCTTCGGATTTATCACGAATCAATCTCACGGATCCTCTCTCTCCCCTCTCCCTCTCCCGCGTGAGAAATTAACGAATTTATCTGTTCGTCAGTACGCGGCCGATAGAGCACTCCCTCTCTCTCGATACTCTCCTTGGACCTCTCTCTAACAGGTTGCCTTCCCGGCGTGTTCCCAGCGCTGAACAGCTCGTGCACACCAACACCGTTGGCTGCGAATTAAACGAGGCGCCGGGCGCTTCTCTACCCTCTTTTTCCCGCAGGCATTCGTATCGGAGAATTCTCCTGCGGAAAGCTCCTCTTTTACCGTTCGCCGATATTCCCAGCCAGGGATACAGCTGGGTATTCCCGACCCGAGGAGAGAGGGAGGACGGTAAATTCCGGAGCAGCCTCTTACCTCGTCCTCCTAGGGCGTTTTTCAAAATCACGTCCAGACCTTCGCTCGCAATAAAAATATCGGCAATCCCCAATTTCGTGCATAAACTTAAGTAATGCATTTTCTAACGAAAACTTGACTTTGCCCGCATGCGAGGTGTACATCAAACATTATTAAATGCACTATACTAACGTCGTTTTATAAGATTGCAATTAGTTTTCTACTTCTTTTTCGTTCGTGTAACTCGATGTAAAATTCACAAGTACACAATTTACTCTCTACAAATCAATCGGTGAATTATCATTGAAAACAGTGAATACCCGAGTCGAAATTTTGGCCCTATGTTGAACCCTTAATTCTATTATATAGTAGGACCTAAGACAGTAAAAGAGGTCGAACTGCAAGTATAAAATTTACTCCTACTTTAAAACTGGTAGTGTCGGAAATGTCTACTTTTGCCAATTTAGCATTAAACTAGGTTTTAAGTAGGAGCTAAAGTACATTTTTAGAATTAAAGATTCAAGGGAGGAGTACCAAAATATAATGTCATCAAAGTAGGCGATTGCTGATCTATGTTGGTGTATAGATCAGCTACTAAGTAGGTGTAAACTATCTCTAAAAGTGTCAAAATAGTACCAAAATTTCGACTCGGGTAGTCACTGATTTACAGTCACTGCAATAATTTATAACTGTAAATCAGTGACTATTAGCTGTTTTCAGTGATAATCCACTGATTGACTTTTAGAAAGATAACAAGTTGAATTTTCTTAAGATGGCCTATCAATTCCAGGCGTGTGTACCAGTTACTGATACGTTTCAAGCGCGCCGGACTTTTCAATATTGCGTCCTTCACTAATCGGAGCAATTTTGACAGATCGGCCGATTTCTCCTGCAAAATGTCGAAGAGTGGGTTTTTCATTAAGGCCGCGTTATCGTATATTCAGACACAAAGGCAATTCATTTCGAATCGCTCTTCGGTTCAACTTTGTCATAAAAAATGAGCGGTCGAAATTAAACGAGGGCACATTCGACCATATTTCAAAATCGAGAATTCGAGCCGTACAACGGATCTCTATTATCCTAGCGCTATTTGTTGAATTAACAATCAGTATTGATACATCGCAGATTTCGGTGAGCGTCCTCTCGCTGCATAAATCATTCGATCATCATATTCGCCGAGTAATTATTTACAAATTGGCAATGCTAATGGGAGACGGTATTTACCATTTATTATCGAGATCATTCTTCCCGGCGCATCTCCCAAATATTAACTTTTCAGGATAGTCATGTTTCTATTATGTAATGCGATTGCACGAGAATTACGTTATTATCGCAAAACAATAGTTGAAACAATGGTTGAAGCACAGAAATCTAACGCGCCCGTTCGAATTTCGCGTGGGGAAATAAAATTCCGGATCATGTCGCGGCAGAATATTGCGATATAAACTGATGCATGAAACGCGCGCGTTTGTCGCGCGCATACACGTGTCGAAAGAATTTACTGCATGACGCGAATGTAATAATTTCGCTCGTGACGTTCGAACAAACTCGTCGCACCGCGTTATTCGCTCTAAGTGACGCGCTGTAATAACGCTGTAAACCGTTTCTTCTTTGTGCGGCAATATCAAAGCGATAACATATCGGTATTATCTTCCGTTTTATCTTACCGATACTTACGATAACTGAAATACAATGCCGTGTACGGAGTAATGCATTCACCCGAGTTTCACAATAAAAATGAAATTCCGGTCTACATGTCATATCAAATTGTTGCGATACGTAAAATTGTTGAATGTATTATTTGTCATACGCGCACATGCGTCAAAGGGCCCGCATACTCGCATATCGCGTATTATTACATGTCCGCGTACCTAACATTTGCGGAACGTGCGCGATAGCTAAGAGCAGTTTTCCCTCGCTTTCGTTTTGACAAGTAAAAGTAAATTAAACCATCTTTTACAAAAGACTCGCAGTATTTTCCGTCGTGACAAAAATTACTAAAACTACCGAGTCTTCTGTAGATTACAAACAAACAGAGCTGAAGTAAAGGACTTAATTGACAACAGTTAGCGTTTCAGTGACATAGATTAATGAAGAAGGAGAGGCGGATGAGGCAAAGAGAAACGAACGGGAAGAAGCAGCTCCTGTTGATCGGAGAATTTCGAAATTCACGTGGCAAAGCTGAGCTTACGTGCAAGCTGCGCTTTCCGCGGCCGCTCTCTCCTTTAATTGTGGCGTCCGTGCGAGCGTATTTTGCGAGAGATCGCGTGCGGTATGCGAATCGATCTCGAGGGTATTCGGATGGTGTCTTTCCACACGCTTTCACGGTGCACACGCAGGCACCACCGCATGCGGCACCAAACAACGTCTCCGGAAGCCATATCGTCTCATTAATCAGGGCAATCCCCCGGCACAATATTGAAAATTCCAGTGTACCCTGCGCAGTCGTGGCACATTCTCGACCTCGCGGTTGCGACGCGGCACGATTTCAGGTATTCGTGAAAAGAGCAAACTCACGCCTTCCCGTACACCCTTCTCCTCTCGGCGATCTTCGAGACGTACACGCGCATTTGCGTCTACGTGTACGCTCGCTCAGATATATACATGTGTCGTACAGGATATTCCGAGTAAGCGATCCTGCCGCATATATCCGAATGATATTGGACAAAAATGGAATTCTTGGCGATGGTAAATTATATTCAACAACTTTGTGGGGTATTGTAACCGGTATTGTAACGTATACAAGCTATGCGCATAAAATATCGCCGAAAAAAAATACGAAAAAAATCCAACAATGGATTTAAGAAGATACCCGGGAGGAGGGGTTTCGGAGGAAAGTAGGATAGGCGGCAGTTTTGCGTGAAACACCCTGTACGTACAGACACGCACACACGTGCAGGCCGGGCACACGCGAAGCGGCGTCGCTCTCTGTACTTTCGTTCTCGCCTCTCTCCGCGAGATCCTTTATTTACCGTCCTTTGTGTTCCGCAAAGCGGCGAGAGAAGGCGTCCGGCTCTCTTTTCCCGCCGCTCCTTTTTACCGGCGATTTTCTTCTCGCCCGTATTGCCACGCTTAATGGCCCACTTCAAACGACGTAATTGCTCCCAATTTATATCGGGAATGCAAAGCGCGACACAGCGGTGCGCGCGGCACCCGCAATCGCCTAACACGATTTCCAGCCCGATTAAACAGCACCAACGCCAATCCTCTGCGCCACGTTGAGAATTTCTCGAGTCCTCAAGGCCCCCGGACTTCCACTTTGTGGCGCAAACTCTCGTCGCGTTTCGATTGCTTCATTCGCGGCGCCGCGACGTCGGAATGATAAATACACGTGATCGATCGAGATCCCCCGAGTCGAAATTTTGGCCGTATGTTGAACCTTTAATTCTATCATATAGTAGGACCTAAGACAGTAAAAGAGAAGTCGAACTGCAAGTACAAAATTTACTCCTACACTAAAACTGATAGTGTCGGAAATTTCGACTTTTGCCAATTTAGCACTAAAGTAGGTCCTTTTAAGTAGGAGCTAAAGTAAATTTTTAGAATTAAAGATTTCAGGGAGGAGTAAAAAATTATGTCATCAAAGTAGACTATTGCTGGTCTATGTAGGTGTATATAGATCAGCTAAGTAGGTGTAAATTATCCTTAAAAGTGTCAAAATAGTACCAAAATTTCGACTCGGGCCATGCTTCTCTATTTCCGCAAGTTAGACCGATGTCCACTATGAAAAAAACATTTTCGCTAGCGTAGCTAATCGTGGCTTGCTAAACACATTTTGCTGCCGTAACTATAAATTTCTAAATGCTGTCGCACCTAATACAACAGACACAGTAGCGAAATATTTAGCTATCGCAACTAAATATTAGCTTAAAACATAGAACTCTCTTTAAGTTGCCAGTAATAGATAACAATAATCAAGCTCTTTAGTCGACATTAACCGGCCAGCGTTTTAATACAGAAAATTTATTGCGAAAAGTATTACCTCAGCCAGGGTTCAAACCTGGATCTCCCTACACTCTAGACGGGCGTCTTACCAATTCGACCACTGAAGCATGTGGTAATATTTCTCGTTAAAATGTTCTGTATTAAAACACTAGCCGGTTAATACCGACTGAAAAGCTTGATTATAAATATTAGCTGTCCGTATTTTACAACTAAAATTTAGTTGCTGTACGCTGGTTTTAGCTACGGCAGCTACGCTTTTCTTTCCCGCGCGCGATTTATAGCTCGCTAGATAATTAGGTAAAATAATCTCGAGGAACAGTTTTGGACATAGCGTTATCGATAACCTTTCCTTATTGTATAAGGAAGATACTATTTTGCGCTAGCCACGGGTTTAAGCTGCAAGCAGTGTATTACGTAGACGCGGCGAGATTGATTATGTTAAAGGTCCATATCGCTTACCCACGCATACATAATACATGCACAGTTTCCCTCCTCAAGAAAATAAAACATATTCTACTTTTTTCGCGGATACACTTGTAAAAAGCTGCCCCTAACGATATATTTTCTCCCGTCCCGAAAAGATACCGTGCGATACATCTCGCGCATACAAAAAACAGAGAGAAGACAAATTTAAAACATAGAGGGAAAGTCCCCTATTATGAGATAAGATTCTAACATGGGGTTTCCGTTAAATTAATAGGCGTCATCAGTTGATTCCACCATGAATTTATTGCCCTTGGTGCGAAATCCGTGTAGCGGAAAATGCATTGTCAGATCGTGTAATCGTTGCGAAAAAAGATTTGTGATTGAATTTGGGTGTTGAAAACCGGCTGTCTCACATTAAAAACCTATGTCATAATAGAGGCCCTTTCTCTACTAAAATATCAATCTTTTAACAATACGGTTGAGAGCTGCGCGTGATATAAAAAAAACTTACCATTACTCGCCACGCGAGAACATGCGTGGATCTACAAATTCAGTTTTATATGTAAATTCAACACATCAGGTAGCCTGGAATGTTATGTTATTTGTAGTGCCATTCATTTAGCGCACCATGAAATGCCGCTGTTTGATCGAGCGCATTTATATATTGTATTTGACGTGTACATTAAAACGCTATACACAAATATGTCAAAGTGAAAAGTGGCGACGGTCGCGCGCGTATTTGTGCGCGGCGCGCGCACAGAGGCAGCTGCGCGCATAAATTCCGTGTCAACTGAAACGCGCGGCGGGAACGTTTAATCTATAAAATACATATACACGTAAGCATTATGCGGATAGTTCTGTCCGGTGGATATCAGGTTCCTCCGCGAGAGAGACCAGAAGCGTTTTCGGACACTCCGGATTTCGCATCGGCAGCTCGGCCGCGCCGCGCCGCGAACGTCAGTAAATACGTCCAATAATACGTGCCATATTTCCATAATATTTCCCCGCGCATTACCGCGGCTTTCGTGCGCGCTCGCTCGTGCGGTGATTATTATCCCGGCTGCCTGCGCGCCGCCCCGATATTATGGCGTTATTTTATATTTGAAAATAAAAGCCGCGTCTTTTCGCGTGCGCGCCCGGGATTACGATTCCTGTAACAAGCCGATATCGATCGGCCGACACAATGGCCGGCGCCGGCTTCGCCGTAGAATTTCAACGTTACGCTATATATATTCGGAAAAAAAGGCGTACCCCCCCGCCTCTCTCTTTTCCCTCCCTTCTTTTTATTCACGTCCGAGAGCGGGTGAAACCGTTCGACGAATTTGCGAGCGGAGCAGGAAGAAATGATCGCGGGGATCGCCCGATCCTCCCTGGATCCCCGGTAGTGGCCCGGTAGTTCGCCAGCCTGTCTGCCTACCTGCCTCCGGAGTCCACGGACTCGGCGGCGACCGCCCGCGGGCTCGCTCGCTTGAAACAATTGAATCTCTCTTAATTTATCACCCCGTTAGAATGCAACGAATTCCACGGGAAATAAATTATTGCAGGTGGGTAGGTAGCCGCCGGCGGGGATCCCGGGGAGGCGAGTAATTCACGGACGAATTTGTTCCTGCTTTCCCCCCGAATCTACTCCGCTCGCTACCGGACGCCGCCGACCCCGGCGGACTTCTCTTCCGCGTCTTCTCCTCCTGGACAGGCGAGGGGGGGATCTCGCGGGGCTCGCATTATCCATATTATCTTATCTTTCCGGCTTACGTTCGGGAACGTGGGCATCGCTTCGATGAAATTGTGCGCGGAGCCACAGTGTCGCGCGATTCGACGAGCCTCGACGGTTTCGAAGAGTTGAAGATGGGGAACGGGATACCTAGCGACGCGTGTAAATGACGAAACTGAAGAATCCCGCGAGGGGCGGACGAATGGTCGCGACGGGGTGCGGAAGACGAAACAATTTTGCTCGATGCGCCCGGTGAACGGTTCTCGTATCCCTAGATTATCCTATAAATAGCCGGCTTAGACTCGGGAACATTAATATTATGACAAGTTAGTAGGATGGAAGGCAAGTTCTTCACCCGCAGCAGGTTCTCTATACGATCTGACAGGCTCCATGATGGATAATCTGCTTATCGCTCCCCGACCCCGAGACACTTCACCAAGCACTCCTTCTTCGTGCTCGCTTCCTTCCTTCCTTCCTTCCTTCCGTCCTCTTAGCCTCTCTTTGTGCGTCTCTCTTTCCGCCGTTCTTTTTCTCCTCTTTCTTCCCGTAATCCAAGAGCGACGTGAAAAAGGAAGAGAGAGAGAGAGAGAGAGAGAGAGAGAGAGAGAGAGAGAGAGAGAGACCGGGTGATCGTCTCTTGGCTGTGCAGAGTTTATTGGAAAAATGAAATGACGCCGGGCAATCACGACGCATCGTAGCAATATGAGAATTTTATCCTTTCAATAAAGAGCGCAGGGAAAAATGGCGACGGGATCATAGAAACGCGCGGCATCAAAGTAGATATTACTCATAACTCTAATATTGCGTGCGACATTCATAGCGCGCACCGATGCAGCACAAATCGAGAGAAATACCGTTACGAAATTTAATTGAGCGCGCAGATTACAAAGCGAAGGTTCTCCCATCTGTCGCGCCGAGATACGGATGCAGTTTTCAATGTCATTTACGCTGGCTTGATTAAAATAAAAACGCTGTTATCAACGGCATGATATCACGCAACGGTCAATTCCAGATGCAACGAATATTTTGCCGAAGGAAATTATAAGTGCTTTTGTGTAACCGCCAGTCACGAGTGACGTGACGCAAGCTATAATTTCGACAAACAATAAAAGAGAAGTTTCTAGCGTAAAATAATTTTGCAAACGTTAAGGGGATCCTAAAGCCGCTGGCGAACTCGATCAGTGTCGATAAGATAGGAGACGGAATTAAAAACGTCAATTATTGACATTTTTAATTCCAAGTTCTACTCGGTCCGGAAAATTTCTAGCCAATCTATTTGTAACTTTTACGAAAAAGCAGCAATTTTATTAGCTACACATTGTTCAGACCAAGAGATTTTGGATCGAATTCTAGCGTCGTCAACACCATGGCTTTACTGACAATCTGACAGATGTTTGGCAGCGACCTCTCTCGAAAAAGCCTGCTGCTCTTTTTCTCTTCTTCTAGACTTGGATTCCTGGACTTGCATTTATTAAAAGTAATCTTTTTTCCCAGGTTATTAATCTTAGTTCTAGTTGCACGATATTGTTCTTATATGTTGGCCCTAGAGTATACTGGTTTCATTTTGTATATATTTATTGTAGAATTCTTGTATCAAGCAAATGATGTATCAAAACTTAGTAAACTTTTTAATTTTTTTTTGCTTTTGATATAAAGTCGACCAGCATAGTCTAGATTTTGCTGCGTACTTTAATCCCGTAAAAAAGTTTAGCATTTCTATAAAGCCAATTAAAAAATCTTTTAATTACTTCTAACAAAGAATGTCGATAAAACAGACGGCGTTGGGATCCCCTTAATAGACAATTTGCATAAATTTCGCGTGATGATTTATGCGCGCTTGACATAAACAAATTATTTATCACTCTCGTGCAGGCCTGCGAACGTGATATTCAGCGACGGTAGCATCAGAGCAGAAGCAAATCAAGTTTAATTTTCTTCGAGTATTCTATATGCACGAATCGTAATTAGATGTATATGTAAATACGCCGGTGCTAGATCTCCCTTACGAAAGTTCATAAGCCGCGCAAATTATTTATTGTACGCAGCGCATCCGCGTTATTTACCGTTATTGTGCCGCTCTATATCATCGTAGAATTCAATTTTCGTAACAGCGAAATAAAAACCGACAAGTACCTCGCGCGTATTTTTCCGGCGTGCATTAAACGCGCGCGGCGCGACGTAAGCCGCGAGTGGCTCCTGCATTACGTGTGCGGCGCTATTTTCACACCGGCAACACAAAAGTATATTACTTTAATTTACAAGTGTTTGCAGTCACGAGTCGACATTTCGCGCCCATGTTATACGCGATGCGTAACTGTACGCGAGGGACTATTAATATTTCCGAACGTACGGAAATAAACTTTGCACTAGAACGCACGTTGTGCCTGCTTTCCACTGTCGAGACATCCATAAAGTTGTACAGTGATGGACAGAATGGTTGCGACCCTTTCTCTTTTTAATGAGTTTAGTAACGTCCAAAATCTTCTTCCTCGAGGAATATTTCACTCGACGGACATTCCGAAACCATTTGGAGCGTTTCCGATATATTTTTCTAGTAAACTTTTACTCATTGACAATGTTTTGACACGTAAACCTGAATCTAAGTGCACCTATTAGTCCCAGTCTACAATAGAGGATTTAAGCCCTAAGCTTTAAGAAATTGACCAATCACGGTCAAGTACGAGTAGAATACGTGATTGTGATTAGTCAATTTCTTAAGGCTTAGGGTTGAAATCTCTATTGTAGACTGGGACTTAATCAACACCAATAAGTCCGCAGAATGATACGCAAAACGTAGTAACAGTCGCGGAATAAAGTAATGTAAAATATTAAGTACAGCATTTTCAATTTCGTAGGCGGGCCAACGAATTCTCAACGTTTTTTTGGTGTTTGTCTCTCGGCGCGGTGACGTACGAAGTTTTTGCGTGCCATCGTATGCCTGAAGGTCGCTGCGTCTCACTCGCTCGCCGAACGTCGTGCCGGCAGGCAGTGTCGAGAGTCGCGCTCCGTGCGTCGCGTCGTATTACTTTCGCGCTATCAGTTTCCGAGACGCGATCGCGTCGAGTGTGGGGATAAAACGCTATAGATTTATACACGTTTATTATTAATAAGTAACGTTCGTCGACTAAATATTATAACTTGTAATGAAAAGTGATGTTCACATTCAAGCCGCGGCTTTTATCAACGTAGATTTCACGAGACTAAACCTAACCTAACTCATCTAATTGTAAGGTATGAATGTAAACTGTGGTAATTTGTCGCGATTACATCTCGTTTACGCGCCGCGCTCTTAAATTATCTGTCGATTTCGTATAATTCGCTCCATTTTCGGGAAAGGAGAAAGAAATTTGTGCGCGGCTTTGGCGTTCGCGCTGTAATTCGCTCTGTCGTTCTTCACAACTCGAACAGGCAGGAAGTAGAGAAAGTTGCTTACCGCGCGTCGTTACATTATGTAAATGTAATCGAAAATGATCTCGATTAACTCTTGCAATTAGTAACAACTATTTATCGCTGGAGGTTTCGTTCACTTCGACGGTTAGATTGAATGACAATAAAGCTTGTAAAATATCGTTTCGTTGCGGACTAATAACTACTTCTTTACCACAGATTATGCTTTCGATGCTCGCGTTTTATATCGCCAATTCAAAAGTGATTTATCAATTCTTCCGAATCAAAAATGCAAGTTATTAGTTTGAGAAATTTGTAACAGAAAGTCACGCGTTATTTGTTAATAATATTTCGTGCGTTTCGTGGTATTTCACATCGCGTACGGGAGTGCCCGAAATTTCGCGCGATCGATGATTTTCGCGAGGGTTGTGTGAGTGCCACAAGGAAATCTGAGAGGAGGAGGAGGCCGAGGAGGCATCGGGCAACGGCAGATCAATCGTGAGGTGAGTGTTTTACATTTTTATATTATTTGCTACTTGTGCAAAATAAAGCATCCGTTCTGTGTTTTTCTTTTATTGATTCAAATGATTCGAACGAGTATTTGAATAAATGTTACAAAACGAAAGTATAAAATTACGTGAGTTTATATTTAAAGGGAAGACTGTTTTTTAAGTATTCTATAATTATTTAAATAAATACCTATTTTGGAAAATATAATATTATATATATTTAATAAAATAATTTCGATTTTACATAATTATTCTGTACTAATCGTATACATATTTGTATTTTTACAGTTTAACCTATATAGTTAACGAGGTACAACTCTGCTATTGCGAATCGTATCAGTGAGTTATAAATTACCTTTTATATTAAGTTGACGTTGCGCATACAATACCTTCTTTGCATGTATACAAATTCTTGAATGCATATCAAACAGAATGTTACTAGACGCGAAGAGCACATTGTAGATCAGAACGGTATTTCTTTTCCGTTTCTTTAGAAAAAGATTGCGTCTTTTATGACTTAATTTCACATCGTGCTTTATAACATTCTATAAAAAGTCGTACCTGCTAAGATTTTATTTTCCCTTCATTTGCTCAACAGTTGAAGGATTCTTTCGTTTAAATCGTTTGAGATTATTCTCCCGAATTTACTGTCTGGTATGAGCCATGTATAGATTCACCTTTACGACTAATAGCCAGACGCGTGACAGGCACCGCGACGATCGGAGTCGACGCGCGGCGGTAATTCGGGGATCTGCGGGAAGTAATCAATGGCCTTACACGATGCGTGACGATTCAATTACAATCCGGCAGCGTAGACTTCCTGGAATTAACCATGGATAAAGCCGGATCGAATTGTCGCGATCGAGCCCTCGCGCTCGAGGCGCGCTGTCGGCGCAGCTAACCGCGACAGCCCGACAAGAGCATAAATATCTCGCGCGCAAATCCGAACGGTCGTAAATCCTTAAGTGGTCGACCAGAAAATGGCGAGGTTCGGCCCCGAAGAAAGCCCGAATCAACGGGACCGCGGCGGAGATTTATCGGGCATAACTCACGTCGACGTGCGCACACGCGTGTTTACACGGCCGATAGCATCACGCGTCGTCGTCTAATGGCATCCATATCGGGCCTGTGCGCGTCGGAAGCAGATGAATTGCACGGCAAGACGCGCCGCGGGCGTCGTGTGTACCGATGAAACTGATGGCGGTATAAATTTACCGTTTGTCAGCATTAATACGATGCTGTATGAAAATAGATCGTTTACATTTATACGTGAACATTTGTACAAAGTGATCTATGAATTTTTCCTTAACAAATACTCAACTTCTAGTTTTCGTCTCGGGTGTTTTCTTGGACAATTAATTAGTGACACAATCCGAGGAAACTCAAAGATATCAGAAATAAACCAAAATCCACTTACTGCCAAAACTCCCTCTCCGTTGCGAAACTCCGATCTCGCGGCCTAACAGTAGTTTGCTAATCTTGTCAAAAACTTGGTAATTAATCATTTTTTATTATCCCATTGTAAAGCAGCGAGAACGTAGTAGATAAATTATGTTGGCTTTAACTTTTACTTTTGTCACGGGGTTTTTTTTTCGTTTTTCAAGAATACGACTGGCTTGAGAGTTAATGGTACATAATTCGTTCGCAAATGACGGCGCGGATTAAAGCAGCCTTTGTATTGTTGGATAAATACCGCAATCTCGAGAGGGGTGAGCGCGATTCAATGAGCTTTATATATTGATGGTTCGCGACAAACGGAAGTTGCATTGTGGTATAACTGCAACCCGGCTTGGAGGCCGTTCATCCGCTATTCCATGCATTATGCAGCGGGATTAACAATAGTCTTGACTATTCGATATATCAATCCTCGTATACGAGACAAACTGTACTGCCGAGGTCACGGCAACGCTATATATAATTTTTGCCCCGTGATCGTCTCAGAACACTTGCCTGCTGCAAAATTTAATATAAATGACGAATCTTGGATCAAGAGCTGCTCGTGAAAAAAAAAACGCACAAGAGACAGCAGAAAGTACGGTTGAAACACGGTTTTTTTAACGAGTATAGGAACGCGCGTTTACGCTGAGAAAAATATCCGATTAAATATAGTCGGATAATCCAATTACATAATAACAATGGGACATATCTGATTAAATTGTGTATCCGATGAGAAATATGATCGGTTTTTTCGATGAAATTTTATTGGTAACTGCATTTTATCGGATAAATTTTATCGGATATATAGATAATTTAATCGGAAAAGTTAATCGGAAAAATTAACCATGGGAAACACTATATTTAATTGGTTTATCCGATGGAAATTTTTCTCAGTGTAGATTCGGGGTTGCGTTCCAAAACATTTTCTCCAAGGAAAATTTTACTCGAGAAATAAATCGGAAACGCTCAAAATGGTTTCGGAATGGCCGTCGAGCGAAGTCTACTCCTCGGAGAAGAGGATTTTGAAACGTAATCTTGAATCTAAATTTACGTTCCTAAACTCATTGAACAAAAGTGTTGCAATCATTTCTATATCTCCATCACTATATAATAATTTAACTAAAATTTGAAAACGCTCACGAGCAAGAACACTACTTTATGGATCGTCGGGGGGTTAGCGTTTTCCCAATGTCCAGAGAGGACATTTACACTAAACTGCAAATGGATAAGCCGACCAATAAAATTCAAAACGTGGAACAGTCGGGGGATCGACATTAGCCGCACTTCCACGCGCGGAAATTGTTGCGGAGTATATCTGGCACTTCGCATTATTATTCGCCGTAAAAGGCGATCATCCCCCGTCGTCGTGGCTTGTAATTTTATACCGAAACCTTACAAATCGAGCGACTATGCCGCACTTCACTTTATCGCGCATGGAGAGAGCCGAGAGCTCATACCGCTGATCCACGTCCCGCTATTCTGCGCGACGAGAATCACGCGTTTTTTTCCGCTTTTTATCGAGTTTCGCATAAAAAAAGGTATGACACCGGCTCCTTTTTATCGCGCTTCGCTCGAGCCTACGATCCTCGTAGCGAGAGGAACATCTTCCCGTCGACAAACGCGCGCGCGCGCGCGCGCACACATACGTTCACGCGCACGGTCGAAATCTTTCAATGCCGTCGTCCTTCCCTGACTAATTAAATTCCCGTCGATCCTACGTATTTCTCCTATGCAGCTGAATCGAAATTCCCAGCTGCGAGACGGGAGTCGGGAGCCGACGATCCGGGAAGCCGTAGAGGAAAGAAAAATCCACGTAGGGAGGAAAGAAGTTGGGCCGAAATGATGAACGAAGTCGGAAGAAATGTGCGGACTCCGCAGGATTCGTCGATTCTGCGCGCACGCGTGTACTCGTCCGTGTAAGGGAGTCGATACGCGATCGTCACGTGGCCCTAGAAATAAGAGAGGAGCCGTATGTCGCGGAAATCGGGAGAAAGGAGCGAAACGGTGAATGCGAGGCCGCTTGAAAGCATCGACAAAAGTTCGGAGGCGAAGTAATACCCGCCAGTAAGAAGTTCCGAATGTCTACTAACAATCTCTGCACTGTTAAAGAGAGAAAGAGAGGGAGAAGGGAGGGAGGGAGGGAGACCCGAGCCATCTATCCGGCTGCGTTTGTGTGTCTGCCGCTCCCACTCGCACCCTTCGTAACGTAAACCACCCCTGAGACTCCGGCGCCATTTGCAACCCCTGCGCCGCGCGTTCTGGTTTACGCTTTATGGGGATTCTAATTTACAATCCGGTACTGCGCGCTCTGTTTCCGTCCCGTCTCATCCCGCTCCGCATTCCGTCCGATCCTGCGGTCCGCGGGATACTCCAGGAACTCACCCCCGGTTCCCGGCGCATACAGGCGGGCAGGAAAACTTTAATAGAGCGCGACTTCGGAAAAACAGGAACTTCCATCAGGTGCCGCCGGATATTACCATACTCGAACACCGAGGCCGAGTTTGCGAGGAGTCGATATACACAAATATAGGTTGTCCGGCTTCTCGCACTTTCCGAAAGTCTATTCTGCTCGGTCGGGAAAGGAATCCCGGCGGATCTCGATTATATGTATACTATGAGGCAGATGTATACGACAAAATATTTCTAATAGGGAAAATAACGATTGTGTACTCTCCAAAAGTCAATTGGTGCATTATAACTGTGAATCGGTGAATATTCACCGTCTCCACTGGTTCACTTTCAGAGCGCAAATACGGAGAATTGTCGCGCTTCATCTCGATCGAGCTTAGTAATAACGCAATCAAATCTATTAGTTGCAATCTAAAGTCGAAAAATAGACGCGAAGATATCTTTATAGTGTTATTGCGACAAATATTACCACATGCCTCAGTGGTCAAATTAGTGAGACGCCTAGAGAGTAGGGAAGTCCAGGTTCAAACCCAGGCTGAGGTAATATTTTTCGCAATAAATTTTCTGTATTATTAAAAAAGCCAGATATGGTGAACACTCAAGTTGTCAAATCTATTAGTTTCCGCGTTTGTGTAAATTATACGGGTGTGCCAGACGGAGGAGTAAAATCTGTTCTACCTCTTGTTACGTGAACATTCGGTATAACGACGGATAGAATATTTCCCTAACGCATACTTCTCGACGCGCGCACGGCATATCCGCTTTAAGATCGTACGAGATGCGATATTTAATACGCGATGTTTTATTACGCGGAAGATTCAGGGAGCTTCGTGATAGACGCGGGCGCGTGACGGCGGATTCTGACGGATCCGTCACGCGTAAACGGAAATTCCGAAAAGGCGGTCGCAACGTCCTCGGAAATTCGCCGGAAATCGGGATCGCGGCAGGAATGCCGCGCCGGGCGTCTCGTGCTCGGAGAGCACGTTCGAGGCGGCTAATTCTACCGTCAATAAAGCGGGACCATCCAATTACAGGCGTCCTTCCGTAAACGTCGTCGATTCCGGGCGCGGTCGCCGGCTCGCCGGGAACTGCAGGAACGCGAGATAAAGCGAGAAAAAGGACGACGCCGGCGGGGATCGTGCCGGCGGGGCTGAATAAGGACGATGGGAAGAGCCGCGGTGGGTGTTCCGATGTCGAAATTAAAGTCAACGAACCGGCTCGCTCGCGCCAGGGATGCACCCGGCGCCAATTTGCTTCCGAGGGCTTCCCGCGGCCCTTTAATTGGAACCAGATCGAGGTTCAGTCGCACCAGCTCCGCGAGATTACGCGTGATTAATACTCGACGGCGCGCTTCATCTCGCCCCGAGTTAACGTTACCGTCCTTCGAATTACTTCCGGCGCGCCGTTGATCGTCCCGAAACGCGCGGCGTCTTCTTCCCGCCGCGCGGGATCCCGAGCAAACAAGCGCGCGCCATCGCGAAAATGCCCGTGCGTTTATTGCGCCCAACTTTTACGGTGTATCTGAACTAGGCCACGGATATTGTTGTTGCTTAACTGCCGCGCATATTCCGCAAAACGCTCGTCGCATAAATCGATATGCCGTTCTGCATAAAATGAATTTTGTAAGAATAATATGTAACTTCTTCGTGTAACAACGGGATCGGTAATGCGGCCATTTGAAGAACGCAATGCCAGATATCTTGTACAGGGATGGGCAGAACGGTTGGAACATTTTAATGAGTTTAGGAACGCGTACTTAGGTCCAGGGTGATGTTCCAAAACATTTTCTCTGAGGAAAACTTTACTCGAGAAATCTATTGGAAACGCTCAAAATGGTTTCGGAATGGCCATCGGGCAAAATATTCCTCAGAGAAGAAGATTTCGGAACGTCTTGAATATACATGCACGTTTCTAAACTCATTAAAAGTGATCTTAGAACACGTGCCTTCTGCAAAGTTTAACATAAATGACGAATCTTGAAGCAACAGCTGCTCGTAAAAAAAACAACACAAAAAAAGACATGTACAATAATGGACAGAATGGTTGGAACACTTTTTAAAATGAGTCTAGGGACGCGTACTTATCGTTAGATTGAGGGTTACGTCCCAAAACATTTTCTCGAAGGAAATTTTTACTCGAGAAATAGATCGGAAATGCTCGAAACGCTTTCGGAATGGCCTTCGAGCAAAATGTTCCTAGGAGTAGAAGATTTCCGAACGTAAACCCGAATCTAAATGCACGCTCCTAAACTCATAAGAAAAAGGGCTGCAACTATTCTGTCCATCACTGTACGGTATAACGTGCGCGACTCCAAAAAACCTGAAATTACTTGAAAATTGTCGAGCATTCGAAGCGGGATGTTCGACATTTTATTCGTTGTAATTCAATTAAAACTCCATCAATTTTAACATACGTCTGTCACGGTACATATAAAAGCTACAATAAAACTCGCATGCGGGGTTTACATGACGACGCTTATCGTAAAAATCCTGGAAGCAGTCAAATATGTATATGAGAGATCACGGAGCGCGCAGTAGTAAAACGAAATCTATGTCAGACGTAAGTCGAGCGTTTCAGTGGAATCCGGCAAATCAGGTCAGACGCACGGTGCAATACCGAGAAAATGCACGACGTGAAACGAAGGCGAAAGGACGAGCGTCCGAGAAAGAATGCTGCTCATAAGTGTGTCAGCATCTAGCGGCAGGTGCAAGCGAAACGCGCGATATTAACCCCGAGAGGATCGATGACGCCTAATAAAATGATAACTCGGGCGATATGCATGCGTACGCGTGCGTACGTGCGCTTGCGTATAATCTTTTCCCTGCTGAACGCTTAATTATCATACTTTGATTAACCGTGATCGCATAGCAAGCGAGGCACGTAAGAAAACGTCTTGTAGACGGATCGATTAATCTTAATTAACACTTTCAGGAAGATAAACTCCCTTAATATCTCTGGGGGGGCGGAATTTATATACGACTTAACGAGGAAATATCCCCGAATAGATCTCTTACAAATAAAAATAATTTTCTTCAGCTACCATGAGCCTGTCTCTTAATTTTGCTCACGTTCAATTCATTGGTACATTTTCTAAAATTGGTGACATTAATTAAATTTTAATTAAACTCTCCAAGGAGCAACGCGACCTGATCGCTTTAATGAGATCAGATAAGGTCTGCGTCCATTATTTATTAGCCATCCTTGAGCCAATTTTAAAAACTCCCCTCGAAGCCTCTCGCGTGTGAAATTCGCCTCGCGCGGCGCCGTCGCAGCCTTCGTGCATTTGACATAATATGACGATACATCGAAGCAGGGACATCTTGCCAAGCGATAGCGAGCGGATTGCAGATAGGAAGATTGAAAGAACGGCAGAAGGAAGACCAGCCGGGCGCACCTTATGCAAATCGCAAAGAGTGGGATAGTAAAACGGAGACGTAAATGCGAGGTGGCCGCCCTCCCTTATTCTTATACCCGGTAACTCCCATAAATTCGTTCCCTGGCCTGTATCAACGAGACGCCGTTTCCCGTCCTGCCTGTTTTACGCGAGCCATTGTCGGGGGAAGATGGGACCATAGACCAAGCCTTCGGAGCGAGAGCTCGCTCGCTCGCCTGTCTTTCGCCTCCGTTCCTCGTCCATCCTTATCCCAGCGCGCTCCGTTCACGGACATATTGCGCGAACGTATGGCATTCACGTTATGCACGTATCCCTCCTCGCTGGACACCGTTGGCTCGCGTTGATATACGCGCATGCAGTCCCGGCGCGCAATGCGCACCGACTGGAAAAGGAGGGCTCTTTGTCACAAGAACAGCGAGTCGCTATCGGGCCTCCTCCCTTACTCTACCTCCCGTCACCATGGTCGCTACGGTTATCTTTGACACCATACGTACAACGCTGGACGCTTATTACATACTGGACGGAGGCGGGACTTCCCAGGCGACTTTTAAGCTCCGTATCGTCCGCCCTGGCTGCAATTTGGCAGACGCGGGCCACGTCGCGAAGACAAGATGGACATTCGCGCTTTCCCACGTTGAAATGTTTGTAATTAAATTGTTGCGTTTGCGTTTGGATTTTCAGGAAAACTTTAGATTAGTAATTTTAAAAACAATAACGAACGTGCTTTGACAACGAGTCAACTAACACCCTTCACTCGCATTTGAGTTGCGTAATACCAGTTTTAATTAATATACCGTAACGTGTCGCTAATCTATCAATAAACACACCTGTTTTTCAGTAATTTTGTTTTTCCCGCTAAAGTTTGGGGAAAATAAAAAATATTTTGATATCGTTATTAATATTTATCAGGAAAAAGTTGGTAAAAAAAGTAGAAGATAAACACGGCATAAAAAAATTCATATTACATAACAGGACTGATAAAAAAAAAGGTATAACTCATATATTTTACACGTATTCGTGACTTTTAACATTACATGATGTGTAAAAGTGTCTTTTGAAATTTGGTAAGACAAAAACACGTGTTCGGGAAATACTTGTGCAAGATATGAAAAAGTTTTCGTTTCAAGCATCATTAACTATGTAATAACGAGAATTTTTTTGGAGAAATCTCTTCAATGTATAGAAACAGACACAGAAAAAGAGAAGAGAAAGCCTCTGATACGAAATAAAAGTTATACAATAGGAGCAATCTTGGGAACAGTGCACTTAGGATTACAGAAAATCTTGCTTCTTCGTTAATATTGTAATTATGCTTAGGAGAGTAACTAAAGAAAGCAATGTAAAAATTCCATTAAAAGTTACGTGGCACTTGCAAAATAGCCTGAAGGCTCGCGTTCCAATCCTTTAATAATTGCACTCGCTAATAAACAACCCCGTGTTTTTCCAACATTATTATAAAATAATTCACGTGAGAAAACGTATGATGACCGCGGCATAAAAGATGCATGTAATGTCAAGCAAACTCGGGGGGCAGCGCCTGTGGTCTTTTCACCAGAAACATTACGAAATATTATCGTTGTGAACCTCCAGAAAGAAACGTGGCCCTCGCCAATGTGCGATTACATAAATTCCTCGTTTAACGAAGTATAAACGATCTTTTCAAGCGGAGATACGTAACTTACTGACGCGAAACACGTTTCCAGAATGGAATTCCTATCACGTAGGCTGTGAAAAGCTGCCGTCACGCGTTGGGCGAACGCAAATTCGGGCAAAGTTTACCCTGCTCGATCAGAGGGTGCCGCTTCCGCAGGGGTGTGTACGGGGCGTAGCGCGCAATAGCCGGACGTTGGCGCAATTAGGAAACAACTGCGTTGGCGGGCAGCCACTCGCTCGGGTAGATAATTGGTTTCCTCTTATTCCGTTGTCTCGATTGCCGCTCGAGCGACATTCGCGAACTGCTAATTGGCGCGACGTGTATCCCGCACCTATTCCGAAGCCTTCCCTACCCGCGTCTTTCTATTTTCCCCCCCAATAGGAAGGCCCAAGGGACAAAAGAAAAATGTCTGCGTTTGATTGATTGCCTTAAACGTAATAATATTCGCGCTCGTTTCTCTACTTGGGTAAGGTTTTCCTTGTTACTTTCTTCTTAACCAAAATTTTATTTGGCCGAGACTGGAATTTCTAAGAGAATTCATATCCATTTCTTTAAATCTAGCAAATGTTTTAGTAGAAGTAAATAAAGATTTTGTAGATTCGAAGAAATATGATTCGACGTAACTCGGCTTAACCGAAGTAAATCTTTTTTCTGGGTGCAACAACACGAGTCTGGAGAAAAATTTAAATATAACTTGGAAGAGAGACTCTTTCTAATTTAATGTGTCTCCCTCCCTAGATTGAAACCAGCGAATATGCGATAATGACACTGACCTCCGATTAAATGACATCCAAAGTGCGAAAACGTATAACGTAGTCAGGGATATTAATCACACTTAGACCCGTTGTCGTAATTTTAATATAAAATCTGTCTTAGTACAAGATGATGGATAGAGTTTAATAAACTTATATCAGGTATGCTCCAATTTTTCTCACACGAGAATACGCCGTTGTACCGCGCCGCCGTGTTCCGTGCAGCAAATACCGCGGAAACTGCAAAATTGGAGCGCGATCCCCCATATAGGATCGAAGACAATACGATATTTTTACGCGTCGTTTTGCTAACCTGGGACTGCTATTCCCCGCAGTAAACAAGGGATTATCGTTCGGGGCACGGTTCCAACTTTGCCAGATTTATTTTACAACTAATATTTGCTAAGGGCGGCGGCGTAGTTCGCCACGGCGCGGCGCGGCGCGGCGCAGCTTCGGTACCGCCGTTATTCCCGGAACGCGTGTCGCCGAGGACAGTAAGAACCCTGCGGAGACTCGCAAGGAGAAAAGTAAGAAACTGGCCGGGCATCGCGCTCTCTCGCTGCAAGACGGGCCGCGATAAAAGAATTTATGTCGACGCGAGATTTACGTCCCCTTACGCTTTTACAACGTACGCGCCGAGGAGCCGCTGGCACCAACAGCACGTACGGCACCGTTTCCATTGTGTACACACATGCACGCTCGCGCACACACGTGCGGGGTGCATCTAGCGTAATCGAGCAACTATGCGCACGACAACGTCGCGCGTGTTTGCGGACAAAACCACCGTCGCAGGTTTAGCCGCGCGCCGCTGCACATGATACACGTATGCATTTTGAAATGTCTTCTTTCAAAAGTTGGCGTTGACATACAAATATCGGGACGGAAGCGAAACGTGACTTCAAAAAACGGCTCTTTTGACGTCGTCCCCGGCGATAACGCGACGCGAGGATTCGACGAGAAATCTCTGAGCGGACGGCAAAAATGCACTACTATTTCCCGTTCTTTCATTATTCCGAACGTGCGTTTTAATCTCGTGCCCGTATTTTCAGGAAAGGACCGGGGGAGAAAAGACCGCTTTTACATTCGTTAGAAATTAGTTTTAATATCGCGCCGAACTCACTTAAATCGCCAGCTAGGCAAGTGGATTAAAAAGACAGAACGTCGTGTGACGTAAAGTTCTACTATATCGCAACGTGGAAACAGTTTATGGCATATGTTTTACTTTCGTACGCGCCAACTTTATCACGCTTTACGACGACAATCCGTCGAAAGCACCCTGTACACCTGTTCCCGTACGTAGTTACGTGCAAGCAGTTTTATGCTCTAGACAAAAGGAGAAAGAGAGAGAAAGAGAGGGGTGGGGGGGGGGGGGCAGGAAGGGAGGGAGAAGACGTGAACGGTTGAATTCTTTGGAAAATAGCATTCATTCACTGCACAGACAACAACCAGCAATTCTTTCGGGCCACAGCACCCACGCAGCAGAGGGCCGCAGGAGGCGGGCGACCCCTTAACCGAGTTTACTTCCATCTCGGAATCCTCCCCTCCGTTCCAGCCACTCGACTTCGCGCGCGCACACACACACATACGTACACGCCTCATTCTCACTCGATTTTCCTCGAGCACCGTTGGCCGCCTCTTGACTTCGCCTCTAGCACATCTCTCTAACAGGTCGGAGGTTTGAACTTGCAGACTTAGGACGCTCACATGATGAAATGGGATGAGACAGAGGCGAGACAATGGGCTGTATGAAGAAAGTGGAGTATAAACTCATATTCGGGGAAACGGCGGGTATAAACTCTGTTTTATATGAATAAGAAAGCTAAGTTTATTCACGGCGCTCGGTTTTACCTCGTCGTCAAGATGTGTGTACAGATGAGGAGTTTATGTTCAAATTGGGTATGAATAAAATGTACTACACATTCCTCTGCATAAGCGAATGCTCAAAGTCGCCGTATGCATGTAAAATGCTTTCATTCGCAGACGCGAGAAACGTCGAGTTGCACCAAGTGCATTACAATGTTAATGAAAGTGACTGAAGGCGTGATTCAGATCCGGAAGGAGAAATAGCAGATTAGTGGCGAACAAACATAAATTATATTTCACAAATACAATGAATTGTGGACAAACTTGCTTGAAATTGTTTCCCTTGGGACGTTTCTCAAAGTCACAAAGTCTCGTCTTTTCAAACGCTTTTAAGAGGTCACGAAAGGACTATAAGACTAACAGGCATGTTAGGCATGCTGAAGCCCGCTGAGAAAGAAGAAAATATCGTTCTTGAGAGCCGCACACGGCCCGCCTAGAAATGTCCTTTAACCACTTCAGCGCGGTACCAAGCGACTTTCACGTAAACGACCGCGGAAACGGAAGTGCGACCAAGAGAGTCGGTCCGCCGACGAAAAGTGTTGGAAAGGTTGGTCACGACTGTCGTGAAAAAGACAAGGCGAGTAAGTGGAAACAGAAGCGGAACGGGGAGGGGAACAACGCAAAGCTCGCGACGGAACAGCGCGCTGCTTGCAAGCGGCGTGTAATGCGTTGCGGCCGAGTAAAAAAAAAAAGGAGGGCCCTCGCGGGAAAGCTTCATTAAGCAGACACCGTTCCAGAGAGAGACGGTGGTGGTGAAGTGGAAGGAGCGGAGGATGAGGGAGGGCGGGAAGAAAAGAGGGCCGGGAGAGAAGGAAGGGCCCAGCATAAACTGTCCCGCTTTGTGCGGGAAATTGCGTTTTAATTCCCACATTCAAGAAGGGGGAAAGGGGCTTTGGTTACCAGCCGGGGCGCTCGTATACACGCCGTACACGACCCTCATGCATTTTACATGGTCACCACCTGGCAGCGCATTGCGTCGCTCTGTGTAAAGGAGCGGCCGCGGAGCCGCGATGCGGGAAAGAGGCCGCTTATCATCAACGGGCGGAGCCCCCCAACCCTCTGCCCCCCCCCCTCTCCGGGACCTTCGTCGCAGTGATTCGCCAGAAAGAAGAACCTCTAAGACGGAAGCAGCTTCCAAGAGAGCAAGCTTTTATTTCTGCAAGGACGGATTAACGTCGACTTGAAAGTAGCTCTCGTACGAGCATCCTACGTAGGTACATCCTTTCATATTTACCAAGAGATTATGCTTCTTTATATGTCCATTGTTGTCTCACGATCAAATATCAATTACGTGACATTTATTTTGCTAACTTTAATGGTAATATGTAAGCACGCATTTGCGTATACCTGCCAAATTTCACATAAATCTTTTTAACAAATCGATAAAATTCAAATCGGTGGCGAGTGTGGCGCAGAGAAATATGTGCGCTGCTTAGTGAACAAATGAACGAAAAAAAGATCCGAGTTCAAATCCACCGACACCGCTGGTGTTTTTTTTTCGGAATCTCCCGAAGAGAAGTGGCAACCACCGAGAGTATCTTGCCACACATTGTCCTTTAGGGGTATAGCCCTACCAGATGGGAGGTTTCCTTCGGCAAGGTTAGCAGCCTACCGAGGATGAAGTAAAACCAAATGCTCAAAGTACCAGAACGAGAACTAAGATAAAATAGACTTTAAGCCTAATACACGAGGAAGAAAATAAAATTCATAAGGCTCTCTCATGTGGCAAACACCAATTCGAAGGAATAAAAGACTAAAGAGCCGCGACATCTTTTTAAATAAAGATTAGGCACCTCCTGAGGGACCATACGTATTATTCGCACCTTCGTATCTTTGGACGTTAAACCAAATATTTTGAATTACATTAAAATCTCCTTTACGCGAAATCAACTTGAAATTAGAATAACAGAGTTAAATCTGCTTTAATCTTTTTCACAAATCTCTCGCCGTTTGTTGCACGCCGGGTCATCAATTTTTTCACTCTCAAATCCTCATATTCATAATTCAAGAGAAGCAACCGGCTTTACCACATGTATTATAGAGGGATACAGGGAAAAAGTATCTCGCTGTAAACCTGCTACTTATTTACACTCGATGCGCTGCTTTACGAACTGTCGCATTTTAATGAACGCGACTTTTCATCTCTGCATGCACAACGTCGACTTATCGATCGCAACGAACCTTCGCAACGCATCAAACCGCAAGTTTCTCATCTCGATCGCGATGAGTTACATAATGAAAGAAAAAAAGAATGAAAGAAAAAGAAAGAACGTCCGTATTCAGAACCGCGGATCTCACGAGAGAAGGGTAGTAAGCTCGCGAGATGTAGTAAGTCGAACATAAAATTTCTAAGTGCGCCAGAGAGACAGTACGACATTTGCGAACTTTGTAGTTACTCTAGCGGAAATTACATTGGACTTTTTGCGCCAGTTTCCGCCCTAGCTACGCTCTTGCCAACGAAATTATAAATCCACCGCCGTTTTTTGCGGTGCTTCATATTCTCGGTCATTTAATCGTACACGGGCTACCAAACCAGATATACATCATTACCGTCTTTTCATCACCCACGCGCGCACTTCTTACTGACGGCGAAATACGGCGGAAAAAGAGCGCGCCTCTTCATCCTTTAATCTTTCGAATAAATGCCCCTAATGATTTCTTATTCACAAATCCGTAGACAATTGCGTTTTCTCGTACCTCGGGGTAAAATAATCACGAAACAATGGGGAGCCACGTTGCTCCGCGCTAAATATTTCGTACGTCGATGATTGTAATGCGCGTGCCAGAGACGGAAAACTCACGTCAAATCATACTAACGGCAAGAATACGTTGAAAAGCGAGGTAGGTAATTCAGAATTGTTTACGGAAAACAATTACTGAGTTAATTGCGTTTGAGTTGGCTGATCCATACAAGCTTCGTTAATTCCACTGTCTAAGTACTTGGCGAGAGGTGCCGAATTAATTTCACCGCGCATGTCGAAGACGCCGCGTCTCGTTCAACGTTGCATCTGTGTGCGTTGTATTTGTGCTCTCACGAACCGTTCTAGATTGCGCATAAAGCGCAGATCTAATCGACTTTTGTTTGCCGAAGGAGACAAACAGAACCTTCCCCTTAACGGCGCACGTAAATAGTCATTAATGACAATCGTTATTATGCACCCTTTTTAAAAATACGTACACGGTTACTTCATCGCATTATGTGTAATGTGAGTGACGTAAAATATGCTGAAATAAAATACTTGCGGATTTGTTATAGCCTTATAACAGCAAAATGCAACGAAATATAATATTTTGACTGATCTCTTTCGCGAGGTCGTTTCTCGGTTTTACGCAATTTTCGGCTTTTCTGCTGAAACGCTCATTTTCGAAACATACATTTTGCTACTGAACCATTTTTCGTGAAACTTTGTATACAAGGATTTTGAAACTTTTACAATGAATATTAAAGACTACTCAACTCTTTTTTTATGCTCGAAAAATGCAAGAAACCCGACCTAAGTGCATTAACTAGAAATTAAACGGCCAAAAAGTAAAGAAGTTGAGGTGGTAACGTGGGTTACCACTATGCTTCAAAGGGTTAAGCTGAAGAACCGAGAATTTTGTAAAACCGAGATACGACTTTTAGCTTTTCTCAATCATTATTAAAGCCGAGATTCCACAATACTTCTGATAGAACGAGCAGCTCTTACGTATCAATCAATATGATTGCGTAATTTCAATAACGCTATACGATTTTCAAGTTACGCGATATGCCTTCTCGACTTTTCGTGAGATCCAAAGGAAGAAAGCAGGGTGGGGGGGATGGGGGGAGGAAGAGGCGCTCGCACAAAGACGATTGTGCATCGGCAAAGAGGTGCAATATTCTTAGTGCCCCGGGGAATGTAGGTTCGACGAAGCAGACTGACCCGCGGGCGAAACCCTGTTCCGATTTGCGCATATACTTGCACATTTCTCGAATTAAGGCCCGAACACACGAAAAAAACTGAAGCAGTAAAACTCAAGGGAAATGACCGATGACTGCCGAAAATGTAAGCAGCCATTTTGAAACGGCGATGCTGAAAAATGTCGATTGCCCGAAATTCTTAAGTCTTAAGTTTTTTTCATGTGTTCAGGCCTTTACCCACGTTTTTTGCATTTCTCCGGCTTTTACCTCAAACGTCGAACTGTACTTCCAGTCGGTTCCTACGCCGCATCGCGAGAAATCCGAGAAATCGCGTTGCGTGTAAACAATGATTTTTAGAAGAATTCACCTCCCCGCTATCCCACTCCGACTACGCATGCGTTGCATCGCGGATGCTATTAACCGCGGTTATTCGTCGTGTATAAAAAAAAATCTTTTGCCGCGGATTGAACCGGCAAACGACGATTGCGGATTCTCTGTTTTTTACCCCCCTCGCGTTTAATCTTTCGCCGCTCCAGCCGTACTCTGTCAATTCGACAGGAGGTGCCGATTTTTTTTCCCCGGGTTTCACACGGCAGAGCGCGGAATCGTTCTCGTTTACGGTCCATTCAAACATTCCCGAGCGAAGTTTTCAAACGCGGCAAGGGTAGGAAATCAAACATATTCGTATAAAGTGCGCTACAGGAATTCAATAGAGTATCGCTAAAAACTCTTGCACGTTCGAAATATCGCGGCTGCGAATTGTGGTACGGCTCGCAAATATTCCATCGCAAATATTCTGTCAGTGCGTTTTTTCGTTATCACACCCGATTTTCGGTTTATATCATTTTTTTCCCTCTTGTATATATCGTATAATATAACGGAATATAGATATACATATATACAAGTTAATATATACGTATATACACACGTAACAAGCAAAATATTCATTTATTAATAAATATTTAACGTGTAAAGTAATTTTATAGTTTGTTATTTTGCTTAACAGCTATTAAGCTCGAAATATTACATGACAACATGTTTTGAATTTTGCTGCACGAGAGGATATAGCAGAACAAAAATATTCTGCAAAAGAAGCAACATTTAGAATTTAATTTTTTCAATCTATTCAAGGAAAAATACCTATTTATTCGTCGAATTCTCTTCAGATATGTAAAAATCTGATAACACCCTTTGTCACGTGCAATGTAAGCCATGACATTTTTTAAACAAATTTGATATAATACTTTTCCGTAATAGAGACGTAAAACTAAAATTGTTTAGACACTGACGTCCTACCTTGACTCTTACTCCTTTATTACTACGTATTTGTGTTTTCACATTAAAGCCTTCTGAATTTTATTAATTGTTTGACAATTTTGCACAAAAACATTCTCATGTTGGCATTGTATTTCCATAGAAATCGTTCGAAGCATTGAAAGAGTCCATTCTTTCAACTCTAATTTAAAAAATATGACAATTTTAACTTAGGTCCTTTAAGATATAAAATCAATTAGAAAATGAAGAGGCCGTTTAGGACCGGGCATAGGTGCAAGTAGCCAATTAAATTAATAAGTGAATCCATATACCGTATTCTTGTTGGAAAGAGTACGGTATATGGATTCACTTATTAATTTAATTAGCTACTTGCACCTATGCCCGGTCCTAAACGGCCTCTTCATTTTCTAATTGATTTTATAAAAAATATGACGTGTGTATTTTTTTATCCCAAGTTTATTTTATAAGTATTCATGACAAGTTATCTCATATATAAAATAAAACATAGAGTTACCGTGTACTCTGTTATTTATGAAGCGCAAGATGAAGAATAATAAAACATGTTGCATTAATCGTGTTGGAGAAGCGTTAAAGTTATCTAGATCGCCGAGAGAAATTACGGACGAGAATGATTTATCGAAGCGTAAGCTGAATAACATCCAGCGGACCGTTACCATTCATTAGTAAACGCGCAAATTTTTCCGAGCCACTTGGCGAGGGACAGTTGCTTCGAAGAGTCTCACGGGAGCGGAGGATAAGTAAAGACGCACGAAGAGCGCTAAAGCGAGCGGAGAGATAACCGAACAAACCGTAGATAAGGGTCGGCGGTGATTGCCCCATAAAATATGTATCCCAGCGTCGACCTTTTCTCTTTTGTACGTCCCTTCCCTCTACCCGTCACACACGTCTTCCCTCTACCTTTGCAACCGACGTGACCATCTTCGATCCCTCGAGCAACAAGCCACTGACATCGTGCTATCGTGCACCCGGCCCTCTGCATAGGATGTCCCAGCTGTGAGATATACTTTGCATTATAGACAACAGGAGACAAGCTCGGAGAAATGCCACTCGCTTCCGTATGAATGAAAAATGTGAAAAAACCTGATAAGTCAGATTTTAGGAAAGTAAGCAGATGACAAACCTCTTTAGTTTCTTAAAGTTCCTAGAGTTCCTTAGATACCATTGGCATTTCGACCTGCGTTGGTGAAATGTGAGATGTTGAAGATAAGATAAAATTCTACTCTATGACGCCGAACCGGACGATGAAGAAGCCGCTCGATTCCAGACTGACTTGGAAATGTAATAATGAAATATAATAAGCTCAAGACGTAAACCACGTATATGCGTTATACGAAATTGTCTGGAGGGTCTTTACGCGCTACACGAGGCGCCCTTTTCGTGTCCTTTCGGGATCCCTTCGGCCCCTGTTTACGATTGTTTGTTTCTGTCCGCCGAATCTCGGACCTTTTACACTCACGTCACTCTTTTTCCTTCTTGCCTTACCCTCGTGGCGTATATCGGCCCCGCGGCGCTCTTTGTCGGGAAAGCTCCGCGGAGAACAAAGTGGATGGAGATGCCATAAAAGAAAGTGGCAGTTTCGATGAGAGAACGGAAACTCCGATGGAGGAAGCGGCGGTGTACTCTTCGCCCTCCCACACCCCTTGGACGCACCAAAGTTTGTATACGCGAGTTCACACTCCGCCCGGCCGAAAAAAGCACGACGTCTCGGGCGCCGAAAAATATTTCGCGGCCTCTCGCTTTCCTTTTTCAATCCATTGGCGACGAGTGCCGGCTGACGTGATTCTCAGGGAGACGCGTGGGACAACATGCCGAAATTATTTTTGGCCCGTGGCCACGATTCCTCGTACAGTACGTGAGAACAGCATCCAAAAGTCTGCGACAAACTCGCGCGTGCGTTTCGTTCGCGCATTGCCGGCCGTACAAGGGTGCGAATGTATGCGTAAAGTATACGAGTAAAGGGTTGCTGAAACTCGGCGATTAGCTGCCGGTAACAATACTCTCGACAATTTCATTATTTTATTTTATTGCCAAGTATGCTATTAATAATATTTTTGTTATCCATTTTCATCATGATAAATGAGAGATGTAATATAAATGTAAAAGTTATTCATTCCAATCAATTTGCGCGCGTTTCAATATTTCAAATATAAAAAGATTTCATCGAAAACATTTGTGAAAATGTTATAGTAAATATCGCAGGGGATCTGAAAGTCGAAAGAGATGAAAAAATTTCACGCTGCGTCATCGTGATTGCCGATAAAGTAATATTGGTAGATAATTTCTTCGATACTACACGGCGAATGCATTATCGCCCACAAAGGCGTGCGCAAGAATTACACACTCGCGCGCGCGCACACACACATATATATAAAATTTCATTGCAACATTTGTCTCCGGAAGTTTGAAATTATATTATTTAGTTCCACAGTTACATTGTTTCGCACATTAATACGAGCTGTTGCCGCTAATTGCGGTTAATAAGTTATATGATCATCAAATATATCGCAAAACTTATTATCACGTGCGTAAGTGAACGGAGTTATTGCGAATATTGAGTATTATTGCGTCAGTATCTATGCACAGATTATTTTTTAACATGCATGTGTGTGTGTGAAGCTCGACTATTAAAGTACGCGATTAAATGCCGCAGAACGACATGTTCCGTAGTAAATTTAACCCGTCCTAATTTGTCAAACTTATGGAGGTTTCTCGTTAACGTCTATACCGTAATTTGAATCATAATTTTATAACGCAATAAACGCAACTTTCGGCTCTTTACGGTCCTGTAACGATTCCATACAATGCGTTGCGATTGTTTCTGAAGCATGTGAATCTGTACGTGATTACACAGCAAATTATATTTTAGCAATTTTTATAAAATAATAGAGTAATAAAAATTTTCTGTATTCGTGTCCGCCGATTAGATAGTTCGAGGACGAAATATTGTTTAATTCGGAGAAAATTAATTAAAAGTATTTATAGCTCCGCATACGCTGTAAAAGAATTCCCGAGGAATAAAGTGACATAGACGTTCGGGTCTTCGTGTGACGTTCTTCCGCTTCGCACCGCCGTAAATTTTTCGCGTCGCTTATCGATATATCACGTAAGCAAATGACTCCCGTCATAGCCGAACGCAAATCTGTTTAATATTAACGAGAGGTCACGAGCGTCGGGAACGAGTCTTACCGCGCGACGACGTGGCCGCATCGAATTTAAATTCACGCGAATTTTGCTGGCCCGTGGAAAATCCGTAGGAAAAATCGACGAGGAATATCTACATATCGACAAGATGCCGTAGACACAGGCTCGCATACTGAGATGCCTCATACGATATTCCACTATCTCCTATGCGAGCCGCCTATTATATGAAAGGAAAAAGAGAGATCGCCGGGGCACTCATCGGAATATTCCGCCTTGGAAAACCTTGCGCCATCGAATTTCCTCCGGACAAGCGTTTATTTTGCACGATCTTCGAATCGACCCTCATCAAACATGGAGGGAGCGCGTCGTTGTAAATAATGCCCCGATGCAGTAGATGAAAGGACAAATATCGCAGATAGATTCTACGAGGCAAAGGTGTATTTGCAGAGATCTTTTGACTTCGTATAAAATTGCCCGTACCGCCGCCAAAGCGTGCGAATTTTTACGAAGCGAATTCCCAGCGATGAACGTTTTAATGCTATCAGATAAATGTGCATGTGCGCGAGTTTAGACTCTTAAAAACCTACTCTATAATCCGCCAAACGTGCCCGTCATCCGGACGATAAACGATGAAGCTATTCCTGCAATTTGCATTGTTAGTGGATCGATTCGATGGGGCAATATTTCACAAGTTCCACGTATAAAATAAAAGCGCAATGACAAATCATACAATAAAACTTATATCAAATATTTATGTAACGTCGATTCTCTCTGAACATAATATTTGATCGATACGAGTTTACAATTCATGAGACATGATTACGTACTTTCAAGAATCTCTTATTTCTGGAAGTATATCAAACGTCATATAAGTTGAATGATACGCGGAACGGATTATATTATGAGTGCTACTAGTTTTTAACGTTACAAAAAAATGTCTGCCTACAAAATATTTTTCAAGTTTTAAATGATATGCGGAGAGAATTTTCTCTTAAAATTTATCCTGAAAATCGTGGGACAACACGGCATTTCGAAGAATTTTATGAGGTTTTTGATAAGTAAACAATGAATACGTTTAGTCGATCTTAACTGGCACGTGTTTAATAAAATAAAATATAGTGCGACGTTTCGATCAAGGGTTAGGTCCTTCTCGAGCACGTTCTAAAGGGAACAAACCGATAATCGGGATTACAGGCTTATCGAAGATACAAATTAAATTAATAATACAAAATTAAATCAATAGACAATCAAAATGTGTACAATAATAATATGTAAAATGAAACAAGATCACAAATAACGAGTGCAATGAAAGATATGGTTTGTCACAGCGGATACATAATGTAACAAATTGGAAATAAATCCTGGACCAGTCAATTACCTTGAAAATAATCAGGCCAATGTAATATGAAGTCAGATAATAAAAATCCAAAGGAGGCGAGTCATGATTATAAAATTAACGGGCACGAAAATAAAATATGCACGCTGTCTACAAAGGCCGGAATGACTGTCAATCTGGAAACTTTTATTTTCGCAACGCCACAACGTAGAATAATAAGGCCAGTAGGAGAACGGGAATGTGATGTGTGGACGAAGAAATGCATTTCGTTACTCCGCGCGCAAACAACAACGGTGATCCCGGGATACGTCAGAATAATGCAAACAAATTGCATGTGTTGCCATTCGGCACTGATACTTGTCCTTCCGAAAGTATCAGACGCAAGGCAAGCTCTTAATAAGGCGGATATCATGACGGATATCCGGAGGACTTGGCACGTTTTGACGCGTAAAGAGGGTAAAACAGGATTCATCCAAGCGCGCAAGATTGGGGTAATGCCTTGACACTGTCCCCCCCCCCTCCCCCACGCGGGAGAATATGCAGAGCTCTCAGGCTCGCATTTGTCGAGGCGATAAACGTGAATATTTTAGCATTTGACCCGCTGACGATATCACGTCGTCCTAAGAGAGATACACATCCTAAGAGATTCACTTTATCTACGACGCCCCGTCAGGGGAGCGAGTAATTCTCGCGGGCCGAGACACGGGAAAGAAAGTGCACGAGCAAATAGCGTCAAACAAACAAGCCGAGAAAACAATTGGTAGCGACCGAATAATCGAGTTTGATTTGTTTGAGTACGAAATACAGGGGGGGGGGGAGAGTTGGCTTACGCCTTGAACAGGTACGAGTCAACAGCAAATTTATACAACTTTAAGAAAGATTTATACGTAACGTAGGGCGCTGAAATTGACAGACATCGGTGTAGTCGAATGTTCGGAAAATGAAGGTTGAAATTCAGAGAACAGCGTATAAGCACCTAAGAGCAATTTACATTGACACATCTGTTGAGGACACTCGCTGGGACTGCGGGACGTCAGAGATTAAAAAGAATTAATTTTCGAGATCTCGCGTTTATTAAAAAAGATTATTAAGCGATCGTTTATCGCGCGAGGGGATATAAATGCAAGCAATTTAAAATTGCCGTTGAAGAATACGTTGATAATGCTAGAAAACGGCAGTGAAATATAACCGCCCATTAATTCCAAATGCCCAGACCACCCAGAGCGACCGAGCTAAGTAGTCGTTCTTTCTCGGGAGTATATGTCTTTGTCTTTGCAGAGTCGCGATTACGAGACTAGTTTGTCACGCGATAGTCGAGAATCACGGAAATCCCATCGGTCTTCAGAAATCCTACCGCGTCCAACAGCGTCCGGGGCGTCATGTATCATACAATCCCGCGCAGATGTCACGGGCAATGATTACGGTACACGCTCGCATCACAGTTCAGACCTCATCCGAATCAATTACAATCTATTAGGTGTCTAGTTATCGCTTTAAAGAATATGTCACCGTTGATTAATCGATCCTAACGGATATCATCCGAATATCACGTTAGAGCCGTAATGAAGTGAACATCCCCCAAAATCCGCGGAATCGATATATTATCAACGTGTCTGTGTGCTGTGCGCTGCGCAGGCTATGTAGAGGATCACGTCACGTAACTGCGGAATCATCGTAAACACGTTTGAACGTTACGTCGGGAAAAGTTGGAGCTGGACGGCTGCATTGATCTCGAGAGGAAGCATCTATACGACACAAAGGGATAGCACTCTGTAGCTACGATCGGGTCGCATCGGGCAGCGCATCTCGCTTCCGATGTCTTTTACGCGCCGGCGTTCGCTTTCGGGGCGAACTTTATAACTCCAAAGGAAGCCGGGGGGAGGAGCGGGTGGGTAACAAAGCAGAAACTGAGGCGCCGTCGTATTCGTTTCACGTGCTTCTCGGTAGACCACACAGAGATCGGTTGTCGCGTGAATTGACCTTTGGCATGTGCCGGAACAACGTCGATGTAATTTCGTTGAAACGGTCAAGCCCGGGGCTGCCGAAGCGAAGTAGGACTTTGGTCGTATCGATCATTAGTCCCGACCGTGTCAGGCGCGCGTAGCCTCGTCGAAATCTGCGATTTATCGCTCCCGCATTTTCCGTGAGTGACGTAAACGCGGCCGGAGCTCTCGTTTCTTAATTCTCCGCCGGTGCCCGACTCTCTTCGAGGCTAACGTGAAAATTATTGAAATGACCAAGTCAGTCGAGCAAATGCCTCGGCACAATTTACGCGATATACGTCTGTCGAGTAATTTATCAGGGGCATTTAAGCGTGAGAAATACGATATTACGTTCCGCGATAAAAGTTACTGCCTTGGTGCGCTCTTTAATGGACCATATCGCGCCGTAGCGCACCTACCATCAGATCTTGGAGATTGTTGGAAGGAGGAAGCTGCCGGCCGAAAGACCCCACCAACTGAGCAATTCCCAACTACGTCTGGACATTTAAGCTGGGCTTAATCATTTAATCCATCGACATAGATCTCTTTGTGTCGGTACAATGGGTCAAGCCTGGTTAGAACGGGCCGTAACTACTTTCGATGCCGTTCAAGTAACTCCATGTAGCTACCGCTATCCTTAATCGGATCTTCCTAACTTTTGTGAGTCGAAACTAAAATCGGCTCTCGAAAGAACCGGAAGATTCTAAAGTGAGCAAGGGGGAACGTGAGAAACGCTGAAAGTCTTGATTCTACTTAATTCAAAGTCAACACCAGTGCGCTAAGTTTGCGCGGAGAAAAGAAAAGGAAAAACACGCTTTCGTTAGAATATGCATAAAATGTGTGATTAGCGACGTATCACGCGCGTACGCGGTTATTCAGGTTTCACGTATATGCGTTTTCATCTAACCCTTTGTCCTTCGCAGAGGTGTATCGCATGTAAAAGTCATGCAATCCATTAAAAAAAAAAATATCAAAGTTTACCAAAGCTCGTTCGCGTATGACAAATCTGCCACGTGCATCTTTAATCCTGTAATGCTGTCCCATTTAAAAAACAGCGAGCGATTTAATCACGGGACCTCTTAAAATAGACTTCAATCAAGGCGCACTGTATTCCGAGAATTTGCAATTTCCCGAAGCGACAGCTGCAGCTGGAAAAAGATGGGGCGAAAGTGAAATGAAATAGGACGACCGCGCGCGGTGCGCCAGCCGCCCCAGATTTCTGATGCATGCGAAACTTGAAAAGCGCGTCGCGCTGTAACTGGGGCGCGGCTTGAAATACGTCCAATGTCAACGATCACAATCCGCGTCGCGTAAAATCGACCCGGTAAATAGCCGAACTTGCGAGAGGGGAAAGTACACCAATCTCGACGATACGTCGTAAAGTTGCGACCATGGAGGTTGCCCCGGGACCGTTTCTCGTGCCGTTAATCCGCTCAACTTTTTACGATGCAACTGCCGCGATTGCAAGTGCACAAAATGCGAGCGAATGCGCGAGTGCACATCGTCGGTGACACGTCGCCGTTATACGAGAGAAGAATTAAAATTTCCGAGCTTTTCGCCGAAAATCCATTATTGCGCGAGACCTCGGTGTAACAGATGTTCGATATAACTCAGTCACGTTCGGAGTATTATCGTGAATAAGTTATAAAGCGAATAACGAATGAACCGTCAATTGACATGCATGGAAAATAACGATTGCCACCGGCTATTTAATTACTTATGCGATGTCCTAGATGTCGCACAGTTTCTCTGAACTATGGACACCGGCAGTAAGAATTAGCGGAATCCTCGATATCAAGGCATAGATAATTTGCAAGATGAGCGAGTGAGAATTATGAGAATTTGATGAATGCGTAACTGTACCCAGACGAACGGAGATAGAACTTATTTTCTATTCAAGTCGAAACGTTTCATTTAACATCTGTTGACCGAGGCGTTTGTTCACTGAAACGAGAGGTCCTCGCTACCGTAGCTCGTCTAGTACAATAGGCACAGTAGCAAAATATTCAGCTATCACAACTAAATATCAGCTGTTCCATATTTTACAACGGGAATTTAGTTTCCATGTGCAGTTTTTAGGCGGCCACAGAGAGATTCTCTCTTAAAATTTATCCCGAAAATCATGTAAACGTGTGACAACGTGGCATTTCGAAGAATTTTATGAGTTTTTGGAAATTTTGCCGTACATTTTACTAACACATTCAAAAAACCTTGAAAAAACTCTCATAAAATTCTTCGAAATGCCATGTTGTCCCATGATCACCAGAGGGTAAATTTCAAAGGAAAATTCTCTCCGCGTACATTTTTCTTTCCGTGTTTAATGTCGAAAGATAATAGTGTCAAAAGAGCTCTGAAAGGAGAAAAGCGATGAGAAGTACGTGATATTTAGCGCATTCACAACATAAGAACGAGGTCGCGTTTATAAAAATAGGCACCACCGTGAAACATATATCTCACGGGTGTATTACAAAGTGGAGTATCACGTTCTATAATATGTTACATTAAACAAAGGTAACGTTTTGCGCCGGTGCGGCGCGTATCTCCGCGGGGTTGCGTCCTAAATTATTCGGCAAACGCCGATGACTGTTCTCTCACAAATGTTCCCTCGCGCACCCCCGCAGTTACGCAGAACATATCGAGAGAGTTGCCTCTTCGAATGTAATTACAGATTGCGGCTCCTAGTATCTTAGTTCACGAGGGCGAGAACTGAACCAGTAATAACAATCGAGGCCGGCCCGCGGAAAGAGAAGGGCGCCTCTCTGCTCTCGACGACCGGTAAAATATTCGTACGAAGCGAAGAATAGAATGAATAAAAAAAAACGCGAGTGAAAAATCTTGAACTTTCGAGACGCAAAAATTTAATTGCACTTTCTACGCTTTCTGCCCGCGCGTTAAATTCTCTAAACAAACAGAAAAGACAGAAAAGACGTACAGGCCGAAATTGCTGATTTGGAATACATAAGTGCGCGAACTCTAAAAAATTCGAGGGTTCGCCTTTAAAGAGCAAATTAACTCGCGGTGAAATGCACGCGGGGACATTTAATTTCTACGCTGATTGCCTACGAGGTAGTAACAAATTTTGCGATATGATGGAGACATCGCAGCTACGTTTCAAGATTGAAAGTCACAATTAATGGAAGTAATGATTTGCCGAGAAATGTCCTCCCAGTTCGCAAAGTGCACACGAGGGTAATCCTCGACTGAAATCGACTTGCTGCGGTTAACGAAATACATATGTATAATAAAAGGGTACGTGTATTATGTCATTATGTGTGCAGGCGACATTTTCCCAAAGGTGCACAAAGAGACGGGGGAAAAGGGCAGCGGAGACGAGAGAGGAGTCGGCAGAAGTACGTACTCGCTCTTTGAACTCTCGTTGAGCCGCGAAATCTTTCGCGTCTGCCATGTTTTACTCACACTTCATTCCGCCCGGCGTATTGTTAACCGGCAGAAAACGGACGTCACTTTCCGCGTTCTTAATGCGTTGATTGTTAAAAGCTCGCATTTCGCTCCTATAATTAAAAACTGAAATGTGAGCTTTTAACAAAATGAGTGAAAATCAAAAGTGAAATGTGAGTTTTTAACAATTAACGACGCGACGATATCGAGAAGTATCGACCAGATGCTGCGCTCAAATATCACGCGAGTTATAAGCTTGACGTATACATTTTTTTTTTCCTATCCGCTCCGCCGGATTAAATTCAAACGAGTCATTCAGTTATCGAGTTACGTTACGTACGTTCCTCATCAGCCGCGAGCCGGAATGCGACTAGCGCACTCGACAGATCTGGAAAGAAGAAGGCACACGGTTGTCACGATGCGGCGCGTTCGTGTTTCGGCTGCGTCTGGATTCCATCGTGAAAGTCGCCCGTTCTCGAAGGCACAAACTAAGCGGATGGATAACGAGAGGCGCGGCCGAGGGAGCAGTTCGTATATTTTCTCAAGTGCATCCTCGACACCGTCGCTTTCCGGCGATGAGCGTCGCGGTTGGCTCATGTAAGTGAGCGAGATGTGCAAAGCGGCCCCTTGTTAAGCGTCGCGAATTTTTTCCGCTAAATCTGCCAGCGTGTCAAGGTGCCCGTCGAGATTTATCACCGGGATAAAAGATAAAGGAGAAACAACGGGATTTCTCTGCTCTCACCCTCCCCCCCTCTCTCTCTCTCTTCTTCGCACTCGTTCGGTCTCCTTTCACATTCTGACATGTCTGAGCGAATTTATCGAATAACAGGAAAAATGATTGATGGTTGATATTTTATCCCATCGTCTCCTCTGTAATGCTTTTTGCATCACGTTAGAGGAAAGCGCGTTCCAAAACGATTGTAAAAGAATTTCGTTTTAAGAGCTACGGAAGAATATCACTGACGTCTTTCTCGATACATCGAGATTGTAGCACTATACGTACCACCGTTGTCTCTTTACGAGAAGCGAGGCACATAATTGCACAATTACTAAAGAGAACTGGCGAACATTTGGCCGTACACTACAATTGGCTTAATTATAAGCAAACCAAATGACGCGCAGTCTCTTATATCGCAGAGTTTTTGTAGCAGATAATATTTGCGACCCTCCCCTTTTGGAAGAATTAATAAATGCGTACAACGACGAAGATAAGAGAGTCCCGTTTTATCTCTCCCTTTTCTTCCCCACCCTTTTCATGCATATTATATTGGTATCGAACGGTACGGGAAAAATTGCGATTACAGAGGTCGCGGTACAATACTGAAGTAATAAATGCAGCGTTGTTTGTTATTTAGCCGATCGCCATTTACAAACAGTATAATGCACGCGGGTACGATACGTCGCTGGAATATTACATTTGCGACCCATATCCCGCGCGTTTAAGCGCAGCTGCGTTAACGGAATTTAAAATAGCGGCCGACTTTGCTGTAATGCCGACACGCTTGAATGTTTAACGTACATCCCGCGCTGAGCGGCGTATTTAAATATCGCGGCGCGCTAATTATAGATTAATATTAAACGGCATCGGCGCAACGCTCTTTGAAGACATAATGGAAAGCACTATGTGATTGCCACTTTTCACTTGTTTGTCCATTGGCGCCGCGCTGAGTAATTGACAACGGCCGATGGAATAAGCGACGGCGTACCGTAAATAAATAATCAACCTGATCGCGATACACTCGGCGCTCGGTGTGCATCCAACAAAGTGTCGATTTCAATGTTTTTCCCGGCAAATTTCCGCCACTCGTGCAAAAAGTTCATTCGAAGGATGAGAGACGACTTTTCCAGGTTCAAAGTTCTTTTTTATTTTCGCAAAAGGGAAGATAAACGCTCTGACCCTTAACGAATCTAGCTCTTGGTTAGAAATGTTTATCAAATATATGAAAATAATTGTCATAGAATGATTGCTGTCAATACACGGAGAGAATTTTCTCTTAAAATTTACCTCTGAAAATCGTGTACTCGTAGGACCACATGGCATTTTGAACAACCTTATGAGAGTTTTTGGAACTTTTATCATACATTTTACTAGTAATTATATACTTGGTACGCAGTTTACTAGTAAAATGTATGGTAACATTTTCCAAAACTCTCATAAAGTTGTTGAAAATGCCCATGTTGCCCTACGATTTGAGAGTTTTTGAAAATTTTACCATACATTTTACTAGTAAAATGTGTACCAAGTATATAATTACTAGTAAATATATGGTAAACTTTCCAAAAACTCTCATAAAATTGTTGGAAATGCCGTGTTGTCTCACGATTGCATGATTTTCAGGATAAACCCTAAGAGAAAACTCCCTCCGCGTATAAATCGATCTGGAACGTTACGCATAACTTGCGAGAAACGTTGTCATTGACAGGTAAATTGAACGTTGGCCCGCCGCTCATGGGCGAGGCGAGGCCTTCTGCGACATGGCTCTTATAACGTCACAACGGCAATGCGGTGGTCTGTTCTGCGTAATTTCCTCGTAATTGCCAAAACAACCCCGAAACAACTCTCGTTAAAACTGCCCCTGGCTAAAGCGGGACCCAGCGCGACGCTTTGAAGATGCGGGAACGCCGCAACGGGATACATTGCGGAGAGTCACGGGCAAAATTGTAGTGATAACCGCCGGTAACTTGCGGAAACGTCTCAATTTAAATGTACGCAAGCGAAACATCGAGTCGGGACCGAATCGAATTTTGGCGCATGCCACCAACAATAATCGATGTCGCGCGCGATAATTAACATTGGAATTGTTGGTCTCGTTACGACTAGAATTCTATTATTTCGAATCTGGATAATTGATTGAATCCTTAATTGAACCTGACGAATAATTATGAATAAATGATGAATGGAATCGGACATCGAAGTAATTATTGTTAAAAACGTTAGTAGCAGAACACTTGACATTATCGGAGAAATTCTGAAAACCGTGTTCAGCGAAACGAATAAATTGAATTCGGCGTTTAATACTTCAGTAATCAGATAATTTGATATGCAACCACTACAATGGCATCACATTTGCGCTTAATATATGCAAGCATTATTTACGAAATAAATAAACCAACCTTTAAAATGCCCAAACGTTCCTCTTCCAGATATATTTTCCGTTCTTTAGAATTAAATTTAAAAACTCAACTCTCTCTCTCTCTCTCTCTCTCTCTCTCTCTCTCTCTCTCTCTCGCCCTCTCCATTTTCTCTTTTATCTTTTCTTATTTTGCAAGTTGTTTTTATAATACTATATCTACACATGACATTTTAAAGCACACAGTGTTTTAAAAATAGTGATCTATGATAGGTTTAAGTCAACCGATTTATATTTCCGATCATCATCGCGACTACTTGTCGGGAACTTGCCAGAACACTATTCGTTTGACAATAAAATCACTTGAATGGAAATGTTAATTCAAAATTTCGTTGGATATCCGTCTCTCTATAAATGGCGAGCAATGTATCCACGTTTCGGAGTTACGCTTACCTGCGATAAGAGACTCGCGCACAATGAAACCGTACGAAATATGCTGACGGCACGGTTGCGCGGCACAATAAAATATCGCAACGTGTCGAACATCGAGCCGACATGTCCTGCCGTTACGCAGGACGATTAATCGATGGCAACTGCATAAATTTTCATATTTGCAGAGATGAATTCTAACGGCGTTATATTTTTATTATGTCGAATTATCATTTGCCCGCATTTGTATTTATTACGCGACTCGTATAATTCAACCTTTCCCGTACGATTCAACGTTCACATTATTATCCGTGGCACATACAGTTTCGTTAAAAATATGCAAATAAAGCTCAATTATGAAATGAAAAGTCGCATTACGAAACGTTAAATTATCATCGCGTATTGTTAAACATCTGGTTAATTGGCGGAAACACGCGGTGATATTATCGATTCCGTATAAATTCCATCACGATGTGCATTATGTCATTATATTATGTGTTATACCTACTTCATCAATTGTTCGTACATACGTAATATGTCACTTTACCATTATGATAAAAATAATTATTCACGTGATTATTTGTTTTGCTTGTTGCCGTTCCGCAGTTACTGTAAAAATACTCTAATCGCGCAGTTTTTAGATCGATGAAACTCAAAACGAACAGCTCAACTACCCCCATTTCCGTTGCTCATTAAACAATGCTGCCCGCTTCTTCAAATGCTCGAAGCATACTCGAAAGATTCGATGAAAAGCACTCTCGTTCCGGTAACCTATTTCCGCCGCTGTTTTCTATGCGTTGTTCCGAGATGAAATTCAGGTCGGGAGAGAGATCACGAGCACGATTTCTCGCTGCAATTCCACTCCGCGGCGGTACTAGCAGATTGTTAAAAAAAACTTCGATATCAGCCGATTTTGGCGGCTTAACAACGACGAAATTGCCAATTTTAGCGCACAAAAGTTCGAAAATGAGATCTCCGGAAATGAGAACTCATCTTCGGCATTTTACCGGCTATTGTACGGCGTATCATAAAGCAGGAGATAATTCCAGAAAAAAAAACATCTATATTCGGTGTCGGGAGATCACGAAAGTGTATGAATGATGAATAGAATTCATTTTTACCTAACGATCGAGCTGAAGAAAAGACCGACCTCCGTTGCAAACGCGAAGTTTCAATTAATGTAACGTAATTAATGAAATTTGCAACACTCGTGTACGTTTAGGTCGATGGTACGTGGCATTGAAGATTACGAGGGTATAGATTCAACATTTATTGTACATTACGTGCGTGTCTAAAAGATAGATCGATGCAACAGAATCGAGGGGTAAACCGCTGACCAAAACCATGTCCGCCAATGCCTACTAATGCCCAGCGGGCATTACTTCATCTTATTGTCTCATTTTTATCTTGTTTATCTCGTTTTATCTTATTTTATAATGTCCCAGCAAGACCTAATGCCCAAACTAGTGCCCAAAGTAATGCCGTAAATCTGAACACCATCACCGGGCATTACTGGGCAGTACTAGGCATTTTTGGGCATTAGTTTGGGCATCAGGCCTTGCTGGGGCATTATAGAGATAAAATGAGACAAAGTAATACCCACTGGGCATTAGTGGGCATTGGTGTACAAGATTTTGGTCAGCGGTTTCCCTCTCGGGTTTACCCCTCGAACAGAACTCTGCATGTACATATATAAATATCAGAATAGGGTAATAGCCATATATATCTGTCTTGACCTTACACTTATAACAAACATTAATATTGCTGAATGTCCTCTGATATAGCGACAGCTTACAATAAGCTAGAATGTTAAGAAAGAAATAGATATGAAATTGTGAAGGACATTCGATCTTGTAGAAAATAGACATGTAATTGATTATACATTAGTGACTGTTACATTTTCTCAATTGGGAAATGATTCGTAGAACATTAAGTTTCTGTTAAAAGACTTTGTTAAAGAACCCACTTTATTGGCTCTCTCTCGAGCTTTCCGGGAACATAATGCGACGTTAATATCGCGATTTAATAACGAACTGACAGAAGTTGAAAGGACTTGTTCAATAAGGCATTAATTCAATTGTGAAAAAAAAGGAAAAGGTGGCAAAGCGGTGATAATATTGACAGCTGGTAGTACTTTCACGCCCTGAAAACGCGGAATCGAGTCTTCACGACCTCATTTCAAGAACAATAGCACTCGGTGCTATTTAATCTCGAAACATAGTATAGTTATTGTCGGCATAATATCGATATCCGCAATTAAACGCAGCACAACGGTATCGTCTCACATAAATTACCATTTATCTGTCATACTTAGTTTGTCTCTTTGTGCGCATGCTTAAAAATAAGTGGCAATTATATACCATTTTGAGACTGAAGAATCGATTAAGATGTCTGCCACAACAAGTTCCAATAAAGTTCCATACGAGTATTCTAACAGTTAAATAACACAAATAGAACAATTCCACGTAGTATTTATGGAACGAAACATTTAAAAATATTATTAAACGTCATCGCAATCGTGTTTGCAAAAGATAAAGAGTATTTTTAAAACATCGGTCACTAGGTTGTGGAACTCTGAATGAAAATATAATTTTTCCGATCATCAATTTAAAATCGGGGATGTTCCTTCTACCTCAGACGTGTTCCAACGCTTACGAATTCTGTTATATTTCAATATAATAGAAATTCCACGCACGAGACAGTGAAATTATCTCGGAAATTATAGGAGACTAAAAAATTAGCGGGAGTCCTCGAAGCAATGTGATTTCCGCTTTCGCGATATTCCACGGCCTATTTCTGACACCGCTCGAAAGGAAATTACATGATCATTTGACGGTAGAGGCAGAGGAGAATATTTTCAAGCTCGTGCAAGGGGAGACGGCCAAAATCGGAAGCGACGAAAGAAACGAGTATTAGAGAGGTGAGAGGAGACGGCGACGGTGGCTAAAATGTCCGTCTGGAATTGTCTGAAAAAGCGACGACGAGAGGCGCTCTCTTGCCAGACCAATTACCCTCTTTTCTATCACAGAGTTCCTTCTCTCCTCATTCCCCTCTCCACCCTTTCCCTCTAGTTCCTTCGATCGCACCCTCCATGTCGCGACTCTCGTCCTACAGCAGAAATTTCGCCCGTGTTCAGTTTTAGCCGCAGAATAAGGGATAAGTACCGAAGTCTTCGCCCGCCTCTCTCGGCCCTTCGCGCGCCTCGTCTTTTTCTCCCACTTTCGCTCGCCCTATCCTACGTTTTCGCCGTCGACAGATTGACTCGAGTAGCCCACAGCCACTCTCGAGATAGCCGTTAATCGATAAGTGTAGCGCGAAATCGAAATAAAACCGCCGGGCCGTCTCTCCAAAGTACGCCGGACATGGCCGAGCGGGATATTTAACGGCGACGTCCGCGCTCGTGAAAAACGCTCACGTGCACTTAATTCCAGAAGATCGTTAATGTCAAGGTGTATTGTACCGTGCGGCGTAAGAAGTCGTGTTAAAGAGCAATCAATCTTCGATTTTTATCATTTTTAATCCAGATTACTGGATCAATACGCGCGATCGTTCTTTGTTTAGGTATCGTTAATAGTCTGCTCTCTGCGACTTTGATACTCGTCGAGATAACCGGTGTGTCGTTAAGATCATCTACAGCGAACGATATCCCTGGCAATGAATACGAGCGAGCTTTTTCTCGTAGTCTATGCACGTCTAACGACGTATACATCGTGTATAATTGCGAGCGTGTGTTGGAGTTTCTCGAATATGTGCCAATGGCAGAACAAACGAGTAAAATAACGTGTACGATACAGAGTGTTCTGCGACTATCGTCAGCCCTTTTACCCACGGATCCTTTGACTCATTTGCGATAAATTTTTCCTGATCAAACGCTTTTGATTGGATGTAATTCCTTTGAAACTATACGATGATTTAAATTAAAATTCCATTGTATGTGTTACGAGACGTTTCTCAACGGCAAAAATTGTTCAGCTCGACATTTCGTTAACGACAAATTAATTTCAGAGATTATTTAAAGAGAAACGTGCAATTTATATATTTTTCGAATCATCCTGCAAATGGAATTAACAACTTTTCGCGTGGCGCGAGTCACAGCGCGCCGTAGTTATTACGTATTCCAGAAACGGGCGATAAACTTTTAATTCCGCGTGATGCGCGCCTACTATCGTCCCGCGCAGCAGATCGATAACGAGAGTGAAATTGAAATCGTTCGCCACGGCACGGCCGGGCGTTTCGGCTGACCCCATCGGCAAGATCGAATGAAGTTCAGCGATTCGATATCCACCGATTCGCGCGTTGCATGTCGATGACAGGTGAGCCCGCAACGATGAAGAAATTATTCAGTCCGGGATATCGGAGTGTGCGCATCACGCTCGCGTAATAACCGTAATCGCAAACGGTATAATGACGCGACGCCGCGAGCATAAATCGCAATAATATGAATCACGCGCTAAATATCGCAAATACAATGTATACGTGTACAATAACTGCAGTGGATAATAAACCGTAGTTCGACGCTTCGAAATTAGAGTGGAGTTTAGCGAGGGAAGCCTCCAAGTCGCTTTAATAATGAGGAAACTAGATTGCAAAAGAGTTAAAAGAAAACGATCCAGTTCCATCCCAGATAGCACACATAGTTCTATGAATATTCTTCTGGAGTGCAAACATTCTTAATTTCAGAATATTCCAATCGAATATTCTATAAATCTATATAGATTATTACAATTAGAAATCGTATATTCATAACAAAGAAGAACGTTTTTAGAATATTCGTCGAGAATGTCTTTGGAATATTCGTCTAGAATAATTTTTTAATATTCATCGAGTTTATGTATTGCGCCTTGTTTATCGTGTAATATACTCATCTTATGCAAAAGGCAGTGAAACCTGTGATCCTACCATATATAACCGACACGCCATATTCGATAGATTATTCTATTCACATTCGAGAAAGATTTATAGTAGTCCCAGTCGAATGTGCCACGAACATAAGATAAATATATAAGAATGACCTATGGAATGTTCCAAATATTCTTGAAGGATATTCTTAAAATGTTCATAGGAGTGTCTTGTGCTATCTGGGATTCTTGTTTCGCGCGCGCGCGCGCGTTTCACTTTTGTCATTTTTTCCCTCAAACCGGGGGCTCGGTCTGACGCGGCGGCCGAACGCGCCGCAAACCGATTTTCCGAGAGCAATTAAAATCACCGATGTCGGAAACTTCGCGCGCACAAAATGTCACGCTGCCGGTGGCGGTACGGTGGTAGTAAACCGGCGGTGGCCCAGTTCGCCCCCGCAGCCAATTAGCTCGACACACCCCCGCGGCTGTATTCAAGACCCAGCCTTACGAATTCCGGCTGTAGCAAATTGCGACTCGCAATCCCCGGTAACTCTGGCGCGTGTACACGCATATGCGACCGTGTGTGCATGAGCGCGTCCGCGCCCGCGCACTTGTAGTTCCCTCTTGTCCCGTTACCATTGACAAACAACATCGCTTGGCGATGCATTAAAGGGTGGACGGCTCCGCAGTTCGTCCGTGGTGTCTATAGATGCTACGACTGCGGTTGCGTTGTTTGCGCGGTCGAGATAATGATACGAGCATCCGAGAATCGGTATTCCACTACGCGCCGTCATTGAGGAAGAAGCGGCAAAGCACGCGTACCCGCGTTGCGAGAGGGCTCTCATTGAGATATAAATTTCGACGTACACGAATGCTCTTCGATTTTAAAATCGAATCAAACTTCGATAATGCCACCCTTCGCATTACTGGAATGCTGGTTCTCTTAAATTTTTTCGAGTGGACTCTCACTCTTTTGGCGTGAGATTTTACTCGAAGAAATAATGGAGATACCGCTGGTCCGACTGGAGTGCAATTTCACTTTTTTGAAAGAGTGCCGTTATTCACTCTTTACACAGAGAACACAGTTTCTTTGGATTCAGTAAATTTTGTTGTATCCAAACAAATTAGATATTTGGAATGGGCCAAAGAAATCATTTGTTTGAATTTGAAATAATATATATAAAATATTTGTTTGAAGAAACAAAAGGTATATTCTCTGTGATCTAAACGAGATCACTGTTTTATTCAAGCAACATTATCGTTTGATAAAAAATATGTGAAAAAAAATGTACACACACATACATCTTCTCCCTCTACGTTAGACTTTTCCCTTCATTAGAAGAAGAAAGATAAGAACTGGATTGGTACACTATGTTCAGCTACAAAGAATATACCATTAGATGATTAGGCTGCGTCTGCTGATGCGGTCGCTTATTCGTTGGAAACGCGCAGTCTATTCTTACTATGTCTATGGTGCTAACGACTTCACTTTAAAAATAGGAGTGAAATTCTTGACTTTTTGTCCCAGTGTGAATTAGTTCACTCTATTGGAGTAAATATTCACTCGAATAGAGTGAGGTGGTTAGTGACACCATGATTCGAGTGAAAATTTCACTCCAAACATTTTAGAGGGCGTACAGTCTTATTCATTAATGCCTGAACCTCAGTTTTACTAGGATTCACATTTTTACAGTAGTTTATTCCCATCTACACATCGATGAGCTTCAGGCTGTAGTTCACACAGCTTCTATTGAAGTCCGCGGTAGTGTACGTACATCCAGCCTGAAACTCAGTGATTTGTATAGATGAGAAAAAATGACGATAAAAATGCAGATCTAGGCATTAATGAATAAGACTGTACGTTATAATGTACGCTATTAATTCTCGCAAAATTGCTCGTCATTTGATCACTATGACACACCCAAATGTGAACATCTATCATCCGGGCGGGGGGTAGATTTCGCGGGAGATTTGCATATAAAGAAGATCAGCAAAATCGGAGCAATCCGAAACGCATAAAAGCGCGAATGAAGACGTGAAAGCGACGCCGGGTCGTTACGTGTCAAAGTTATCGGTCGCGCTGACGAAGGCGCGATTTCGCCGACTGGCGAACTCGTCTGGCGCGCGATTATGCGGTAAAATAATCGTTTCGGAGCCCTCCCCGTCGCCGTGTTAACCCGCTGGTTTCGCCCAGTTTCGCCCCTCGCTTCCGACCGATTTCATCTCGCTGCACATCTCTATTCCTCCGCTACCCTGTCCGTGCTCCTCGGTCCCCGATCCATCACCATAACAGTTTTCCTCCCGCGTCGGGAGAAAACGCGAGAGGCGACCCGTTGTACAGCTTGCCCGGAAGTTGAAAATAATAAATTGTCTCCATTAGGCGGCCGACTGTCCATGTCCGTTTTCCCACGGTCGAGCCAGCTGGACACGACTTCACCGTGGGTGCTCCATCTCTCTAATTGCAAATTTCGAGTCGTTGTCGTCGCCGATGACCCGCGTCTGTCTCGCCAACGAGCCGCTTACGAGGAACGGCTGCCACGTCGGAATCCAGAAATTATTCGGCGCAATTAATCGCGGGGTGGGAGAGAAAACCGCGGGGGATGAAACGGAGGGGCTTGGCGACGGCCTCGAGCTTTTCCAGAGGTCTCGAGGCACCGCCGGGATGAAAGTCGGGCTGGAATTCCGCGCCAAGTGCCGTCTACTTTCAGCCTCGAGGTGCGCGCACCTGTCGAATGTGACGAAGGAATCCACTCGGCGGTACAAAGAAGTTCTCCGATCTATCGAGAGCCCCGGTGGGTGCTCGAGCCCGCACTCCTTCCCCTTGTTGTCCGCCCTTTGAGAAAATCTCGCGAGTTTTTATGCAGCACGATGTATAAGGGGCCGATGCACGATGAGATTCTCACGCCGTGTAAAAGTAGACGCGCGCGAAACGGAACAATTTAACGTTTGAATTACCAAGCTGTTTGCGCACAAGAGGCATTTGAGGATATATTAGAAATTGAACACCGAACTCGAAGCCCGCGCGATAAGAGCCTATCGAGTTTTCCTTTGCCGTCATTTCTTTTTCTATTTCATCCAACAGTTTTTATCTCGCCAAGTCAATATGGTTAATCGCGTCGCAACGCAAGTAGGGAGGGTAGAAGAGCCGCGTGACACAGAAGGACCGTGAAACTGATGTGTAAAAATGTAATGCGAACGGATACACGTAGCCGTTGACAAGATTATCCGGTAACCGTTCCTCTGTATATGCCGACGCATTCGCTTCACGTCTTGCCACGCTTTCGCAGTAACTTAATAAACGTTAAAAGCAAAACGGTCCCCGTAAACTGTAGAAACAAAGATAAGTGTATTAAACGGATTTCAAGTGCTTTCCGTTGCTGCGGCAACAAAGATAAAGTGCATTAAACGGATTTCGCTTCGACGCCGGAGACGATGACGAGCCACTTTGTTAATTGAGTTTCGCCCCTACGATCCCGGGAAATACTTCGCCGGTCCGGTATTAAATAGCGCGAGTTGCATTACCGGCGAGTATCGAAGCCGTCGGGGGTGGAAGAAGTGTGCGCGAAAGACTCTGACTTACGCCTCTATGAACACAGCTAACGACGGGGGCAATCCTTGAAGCTTTTCAATCCGCGCTCGCTCGTCCTGCAGTTCAATCGAAAATCTCGAAAACGCCGTAAATCCATTATTCTTTTTTTTCGGAAATTGCGAGAATCGGTGCTTTATTAACGATTGGGTACTCTCGCGAAACCGGTTGGAAGAAAACTGTCGAGTGTGTAAAAATGGAAGGAGATTTATCCGCGTAACCCAATTTAAAATGTCTATCAAGAAGGAGCGAGAGGTAATTAAATCGCGAAACAAACGAAAGAAAGCGCAAATAAAAACTACGAAACTGCATTAATTCCACTTTAGTGCGCAGCTAAGTTAACTAGTTCCTGTAACTGTTTTTGTAATGTGTAATCTACTTTTCCATAAGAATAGCGCCGTGAAGATTGCAGCATCATTATTATTAATCTGTATAACAACGTCGCTGGCTTCTTCAGATTTACTCGGATATAAATAATGTTCCAGTTTCAGCGTCCGCAAACAGCAATCAATATTCATTTCTCACATCCTCTTCGCTCGGACCGTTTCGTTTCAATAAAAATTTCGGCCAGAGATTCCTACAGAGATTCTCTTCTTACAGAGGGAGCTTCCAAGATATCTCTCTTGAAAAATATCAAACGTCCTCACCGCGCCGTATAACTTTTCCACGATCCTCCCAAAATTTTTAGTCAGGCGCCACTGCGAATTCAGGAGAAACTTCGCCCGGTTATAAGATCCAGATCGAGATGCAGACGCTCAGCCGAATGGCGCCGACTAACATCTGGTACTGACGCTGCTTGCTGTTCGGGCGAATTAGCGTGGAATGCGTCTCGGTGAGAAGCAAGTTCGCGCGCTTTCCTCGCCTCGTTATCGCTCTTCAGCAGATCCAGGCCGCAGAACTTTGCGAGATCTACATGAGAATAATAATAGTCGCGCGCCACGTTCTTCCGCGTTTGCCTCGGAATTTCCGCGCCGCTCGCGACGCCAGTACAACGCGCCCTTTGTGCAATACTTCAATCGCAATAAGATTATCAAGCCTCTACGAGACCGCATTTATCTCCCGTGTTAGATATTTAAATGCGCGGATACGACTTTTCGATACAAATTATGTCGTACGAAAGAATTGTGCAATTAAAATTGTGCACTTTTAAATTGCGCGATTAAACCCGAAGGTAAAAGTAATATTCACGAGCACGCTATCGCGCAATTATCTGTGTAGTAAGTTATTATATATCGAGCCGTTACAAAAATGCGCAGCTCAATATCATCTTTGACTTTGTTAACTTTCGACCTCAATCTTTAATGAAATTTTGTTATTGAGAATACAAGTTGAACGCAACGCGAAATATCGAAACAACGCTACCAAAGTTGTTACAAATGCGCGGCTCAATATCATCCCTAACTTTGTTAACTTTCGACCTCAATCTTTAATGAAATTTTTTTTCATCGAAAATACAAGTTGACGCAACGCGTTATATCGAAACAACGCCGCCAAAATTGAGCGACGTTCCGCGACCGACAGTTAAATCTGATTCTGCGATTAAACGTCGAAAAAAAAACTAAATAAATAAACCGATTACGCGAGATGCAAAATTTGTATGCCTGCGCGAGCATCTGTTGTGTCGCGACTGATCGGGACATGATGAATCGCTGAAAGTAATCCAGCAGTTTTATCCTGCATCCCATTTGCCGCGGCCGATCCATACAAAAGGGAACTTGCACCTCTCGTGCCCTCGCCCTCGTGGCCACTCTTTGATGTATACTCCACGGCTCGTCGAATTCGTTTCATTTCCATCTCGTTTATTTCGTCCCGATGTTGTGCTTTATTTTTGCCTTCTCTTTTTCGTTTCCACGCCAGCGTTTCGAAGCGGCGGGGGCGAGGGATTGCGCGCACCGTCTGACATCCACGCAGTTCGCATTTTGATACGAACGCAATCTCGTGTCAATCCTGTACGCCGCCCACCCTTCCTTACACCCGGAGAACGCGTCCCGGCGTGCGCGCACGTTAGGGAGGGACACGGTCAACGTAATGCCATAAATATTAATTCGCGCGATACGCATCAACGCGGAGAGATATGGAACGTGATTTACCGGAAGCGATAGTTTATGGCAGCGGCGCACGACGCGACCGTCGCACCAGGCCCGATCCAGGTCGTCACCACAGGTGGCGACTCCCCGGACGCTCGTTTCGCATTACACATTTTCGCATTTCGCTGTACACGACGCGACGTGTGTAATTATTACCTTTCGCTCGCTCGCTCGCTCGCGCTCCGTGCATCACGTTTTTCCAAAGCTGATCGAGAAACATTAAACATTTCTATATATATGATATTGAAATTTCCATTTAGACAACCTCTACCGGTTGCAACTTTGCAAGTAACGGAACAAGGTTTCCATTCGTCGCGCAGCGAGCTCGTGGCAGCTGTTTTCCGTTGAAGAAATTTCCAGGTGATCATTTCTGCCACACGAATATGCGGGGCATTAGGGAACTTCCGATGACTTGGAGGAATTCCATTTGCATTATACCCCGCCACTTTGGAGACTGGATTCGGAATTTGCTGTGTATATCGTAGGAATATCCGCCGGCTGATTAAACCAAGCCGACCGCGTCTCTCGGGAGACGGGTTCGAGATCCATAAAGCCGCTTCTACACCTTCCGGGCGTTCATTATGTGAATTGATACGAGCTTCCGAAACCATCGAGATGTTGGTCGGGGTGGTTTGATTAAACAGAAAGCGGAGATCGTCGTTATTCCGCGGCTACGCGATACGACGCTCCGTGTACGCTCTGAAAGGAAGCGAAAAGGAAATGTGCGTGCGGGGAAAAGAGGCGAAAGAAAAGAGGAAAGATGAGGAAGCCCGAGGAAACTCGAATAGGGCGATATCCGCTGGCGGTTCTCGCAGTTTCCGGTTAGTTCGCTCGGAAGGAGAGCTGCAGCAACACCTTGACTGGTCGCACTACCGCCAGCCTCTCTGGTCCAACGCGGCAGTTGCCAAACTAGGGAAAGGACGACGATAGCAGAGAAAGAGGGAGACGGATAAACAGCCAACTAGATAAATGGCGGGAGAGAAAGCGAGAGCGGAGCAAAGTAGGGATAAAACGGGACCGCCGAACTAATCAGACCGGACCAATCCGAGTCGTTTCCCCGCGGAGAAGAGAGAGACGCTTCCTCCCGGCGGACAGGATAATTTAAACTTTCCCGCAAGCAGGCACACCGCGACGCGGCGTGCTGTGCGGCCCCGCGCCGTCAACGTATCTCCGGTCACTCCGCTAAACAGAATTGGATACGAGCGTTAGATTCAAACGTTACCCGCCGTGAAAAGCGGCGACTCGAATCTCCCAGGTGTACCGCACTGCGCGAACACGCGGAGCGCGAATCGTTAAGGGTCTCTCGCGAAAGTAGACTGCTGTATGGTTGAATCCGAGGGGTAAACCGCTGAGGGCATTGCGGCGTACAGATTTGCGGTATTACTGGGCATTTTTGGGCATTAGTTTATCTTAATATTATAAATAATAGGATAATAAGATTAAGTAATGCCCACTGGGCATTAGTGGGCATTACTTTATCTTATTATCTTATTTTATATTTTTTTCGATGGCCATCCCGAAACCATTTTGAGCATTTTCCATCTATTTTTCAAGTAACATTTTCCTCAGATAAAGTGTTTTGGAACGTAAACCTGAATCTAAATACGCATACCTAAACTCATTTGCAAAATGTGTCGCAATTATTCTGTCCATTGCTGTACAACTTTTCTCTCATCGGTCTGACCAAAGTAATGTCGGATGCGCAGAAGAAATCGGCGCAAAACGAAACAAAATGACCGGGCTGTGGACCTGCTGGTTGTACTATGGTTGAATGGCGTTATTAGGGCGATTCAAGTGAAGATTGCCCGAGTTTTCCGCGACGGCTGCTGAGAAATTCGGCGGCTGAGAAACGCTAAATTCAACTTTTAAGAATAATATTCTCTCCCGAGCGTAAAATGGAAGCGCGTAACTTTCTCGCTTTACATAAGCTAACGTGTTTGTACGAGTTATCCGGAATTGACGACAGTTACTAAAAGTTTACAGTAGCTCTTCATACGCGGCGAATGTTTTTCCAGCCAAACGTATGATGAAAGCCATTACAGTGGCATAATAAAACAAAGTGTCGAGTGAGATGCGTTTAAACGTTCGGAGGAGGGAAAAATGCGAGAGCGGGATGAATTTGAAAAATTCTCAGTCCTCGCGTTCTGGAATATATCGGGGGCTCTCGATCGGTGACAAAGAGAAAAGAGATTCTCGAAAAGTTGTCGAGCGGCGCCGCCGTCGTACGCGGCGGAACAATCTGAACTTTCGTAAAGCGCCAGGTATCATCCGGTCTTAATTACAACGGAGTCGGGAGAGACATGTTGCATCAGAAGCGAGCGCGGCATTCGCGCGCCTTGCGCCGCACGATCCTGTTGTGGATGCGAAACAAAAGTTCGCTTGTGACGGTAATTACGCGAGGGACTTCCGCGCGCCGCTGTTTAAATTAAACCATTCTGCCGGCGGATGAATCGATTACGCACCCGGCAGGATTTATCGCTCTGTGTTTGCAGTCTGCATCACCTTACCGCGGGTCTAAATAAAACGTTACGCCGCGACGGACGCGCGCGAAAAAGCGAATCAACCCTTTCGCGACCACGCGAGTCCAATTACAAAAGAGACCGGATGATTTAGCGTGCATATTTGTTGAAAAAAATATTACATCGACGAAAACGGGAAAGTAAAAAAAAGTCAGTCATGAAAAGATTAAGGACGAATACGAGCGAAAACGGACTTTACCGCGTGCATTTTATAGCAGTTGTTTTTTTCAGCCTGAGAACAGACGGAATTGAATTACCGTGTGCGATTTAAACCAAGTCTAAAAACGAGTACGATGAAAACAACGATAATATTGCTTGGAACGTGTTGTGTCTGTGCTTTAAATAAAGGTGTTAAAATGTGAATCGGCCATCTACAATATCGCGTTTGTAATGTACGTAATGACTGCTGAAAGGTGTACACATATAAATACGTTAAACTTTTCCGACATACGCGAAATTGTTTTCTCCACTTGAACACGCGAGCGGAAAGATTGCAATTTATTTGAGATTAAAATGCGAGGAAACCAATCTCGCGTGCGCTTCTGTTACCTTCTCTCTTATCCCATTTTAAATACACCCGAGGAGCTACGTATGCGAGAGCATAATTCGCCACTTTAAATAGTATTTCCGTAGGAATTACACGAGTAGAGAGCTCCCCTCGCGTGCTCCAGGAAACGTCGAACGTTCAGTTTAAGCCGAGCGTCTGATTTGTCAGACGTTTGCGGTGGAGGGCATCGCGACCGCGCGAATGAACGTGGTAGCGGAATCCTTCAGAAACGAACTAAAAATTCAGCGGTGTCGTCGGGGAAGACGGGGGGGCATTTAGCTTTCCACGAGAGAGCAAGAGCGATCCAAACTCAAGAGGCTTGCCCCCCGCCCCCGCCTCCCTCTCTCCCGGAACAGCTGCAGGGGAGGATATACGGTATGCGTGTCCTTTGACGAAAACATCCGTACGAGCCGCTGGCATATAGAAGGACCCCCTTTCTCGTCGGTATTCCGCCCCTATGCCGCTAACGGAATACATTACTTTTTAACGACTCGCGCCAGAGATGTTCTGGCCCTCTCTGATAAATAGCGAATTTCCAGCGCGGCGCGAGCTCCGACTGGAGAAATCAGCGGAATAGCGTTATCGGGGACGAGCGACGGCGACGACTGCGAATCGGTACGAATGATTCAATTTGAATAATGTCACGCGCTACATTACCGTAGACTGCCGCTCACGAGGGACGTGTACGGCGGGGAAAGAACGTCCCTTTGTCAATCACTTCGTGATGAGACTCCGCTTATTTTCCGTCGGCTATTTTTAGGGCGCGATCGAAGAGAACGTTCGCGCCCTCGCGCGTCTTTCGGGTGGATTTTTCGAAACGTAACGCGATTACAGCTAACGCTAATGTCGTTTCGTGTAATGAGATTAAAGTCACTTTTTAATTTCCGCCATATTTAATTTCAATCGGCGTCCAAGCGCGTCTACGCGAAACGGCACGGAGGTGATTATATATATTTAAGCTGACGGTCAAACTCGTTTACGTCGTATGCAATTGCACAATCAGAAAAAGGGGAGAGGCAAACATGAGCAACTCGATTAATAGCAGCCTGAATTAGGGTCGAAATGGAGCGCGTGTTTGCGCGCGTGCGGAAACTCGATTGTTTTCGTGAAAGAGTAATGTCACGAGCCCGAGTAAAAATCAAACCGAAACTAATCGGAAATAATTCGCGTGCCGCGGTACGACGGCCGTGTATTTTTTAGCGTTACCGTCGAACGCGTCGCAGGTCGAAAAATTGAAACGTTTTAGCGACCGGGGAGAGACCCCGGCCTCGGCAGGGCCGAAACGAACGCGCGAAAAGCCGCTAACGCCCCGCTGCAATTTTCTTCTATGAACCCCCCTCCCCCCCCGTCCCCGACCGACCGTAAAACGCGAACGGCCGCTTGTACGAACGTAATGTACCGATAAAGCACTCGCAGGGCTCGTCGCGAAATCCATAACATATTCTCCTCGGGCGCGTCATTTCACGGTGCAGCGTGCGATCGCGAAGCGCGGGGCTTTTAAAGCGGATCTCGCGCGGAACTATGACGCGGGAAAACAGCTCGCGATTAGAAAATACAATTAAAAGATTGACAGAATCGACGTCGGATTGTCGAGCGCGACGTCGAATTCCGCGTGCGTTTCATCGGGAGCGCCGCGGCTGTATGAAGTTACGAGAGAGCAAAGCGAATTTAACGGTACCTTAATCACGCTTTAACATCTTTATTTTCGTGCAATTCGCAGGTTAATGAAGTAACGTGCTACCGTTTGTCCCGCGTCCGCCTAGGCCCGCAGAACGTTCTCGTTAATCGAGAGGCTTACGCTAATTAGCGCTAATGAGCGCGCCAGAATGTAGTACAAGCGGTCATGAGTTTTAGCACTCGCGTTTATAGCCCGGGCGCTTTCCGTGCTCCGTGCGGACGCATTTCCGAATTAAATTTTATGCCTGTAGTGTTCGTTAAATCGAATCGGTATCTGTATTCTTTATCGCGCGCCGGATTACATGCGCTCGATGTAGCGCACGGTCCACGCGCGGTACAAATCGCATGGTTACATGCTCAATCGGTACTCGTGATGAATAATAAACATTATAACGATAATAATTATGATAATATTATTATTTTACGTTAATACAGTGATAATAAATGTAATTAATATTGCAACGTAAACATAATCCGTAGAACGCAAATGATCGAGTAGACATATCCTTGGTACAAATGAAATAATAATGTAATACCGTATCATTATTATTCGTTCTCCCTAAAAATCCCCATCTCTCTAATTTCCCCAAAAATTGGTATTCGATATATCGAGATATCATAAGCTAAATATTGAAAAAGTTATCAAATTTCTCTTGAATATCTCAAGAAGTATTAGGCAAATAAAAGAATGTTTAACTACCTCGTATGGACCGCGAAACCATGGGATAAATTTTTTATTAACTCCGGGCGCACTATCAAAGTTTTTTAACATAATCAGATCGCCCTTTTCATATTTCCTTGGAGCTTTGAGTTTTTTTTATCATAGGCTGCCTTTTGCTGTTGTTGCGAGGGATTAGTGCCATACATTGGCCTGTTTACGAATGTCCTGGAGGGACTGTGTTTTAGAATTGTTAGTTTCTTCCCGATAACTCTTTTGATTATTCTCGCAATTACCCCGTTGGTCATCCAAAATCTATCTGACTTGGACCTTTTCCCGTAGATCTATTAGTCGTATTATTAATGGCATATATTCTACTTCGTGTACAACTTTATGCCGTCCATATTTTCCGACAATTTGGCAATACTGGGCACTACAAATGATTCTGGTTTCGCTCGCCATTTCTTCTTCAAAGATGAGCCAATTGAACAAAACTCACCTCCTCTCGGAGAATCCGTAGGTCGTTGTCTTAAGCCTGTAACAAGAAGAAGAATATCTTTTAGTCTAATGATAGATTAGATACGAAGTGATTACCTAATGTACACACAGAAAAGAGTTTATTTAAAATCAAACAAATTTGTTTGAATTTTGACCTCACTAGACTTTTATTTAATTTCAAAGATATGATTTCTTTACCCCAAGCAAAGTTTTATTTGATCGAGACTGGAATCTGTAAGAGAATTTATATCTATTTATTTCTTCAAATCTAGCAAATGTTTTAGTAGAAGTAAATAAAGATTTAGTAAATTGAAAGAAATATGACTTCAATGTATCCCATTTGTTTAACCTAACTAAATCTTTTTTCTGGATATTGATACATGTTTCTGATGATAAAGCAGATAGAGAAAAAGAGAGAGATAATATATTAATATCTATAACTAAATTTCATAAGTAACTTTGCATATGTATATTGAAATTACTATGTACATAAATATAATTTCGATCTATTAAATTTTACACGCAAACTGATCTCGTTTGCGTAAAGAATATTAAACAATATTAATAGCGTAAACAATATTAATAGTGAAGCAGTTTAGTACAATTTAAAAAACAATTTATTTACGATAAAACAAAACATTTTCGTCAGCCAGTGGTACACATTTCTAGTATATATTGTGGTTTTAGTTTGTAAATAGTCGCACTATCAATTTCGTGCTGAGATAAAAAAAATATTTATTTTCGGCAGTACGAGATTTGCGTTTCTAAAATACAATAATACAAATAACTTGTTCCACTTTCAAGTTAAAATTGTTTAAAACGTATGACTGTATTTTTCCTGACTGATTTAAGGATTCGAGTATTAAAGTTCTAATATCTCACGTTATGAAAATTAATTTGTTCCAAATATTGATTTTTTCCAAAAGGTTTATCGTTGTCTTGTTATTGATTAAAATAAATCTAATGTATTGTAATTGTAATTTTTTCATTTGTTAAAATAGCATTTTTAATATTTATTAGTATATTTATTAGATTCTAAAATATATTATTTACAAAATTAATTTAAGAAATATATTGATTGTAATACTTATCAATTCTCAGAAAGTGACTTGACGATTGAACAATATTTGCAACACAATACATTATTTTACAATGTTAACATTTTGTAACTAAAATAAATAGAATAACAAAATTTGTTTGAAATGCCAGAAGATCGCTCCCGTGACCAGTGCATCCTGATTCCGACATTTTCCGCCATTGTTGTACTGGTTGAAACTACTAAACCAATTGGTTGGGACCAAGGCGCGGAGGTGCAATCTAAACTTTCGAATTCTACGAGTTGCAGCCCTTGAGGCCCTCGTGTAACCCTTGCAACGGCACTCTCACAGCCGCGTCCTGAATTGCACGCTCAACTAGATTAATTCTACGAAATATTCGAGACCCACCACAAAAGCCAACGAATTAATTGCCGCGTAAATTTATAAAGCGCGCGATTCTCGATACGCCTCAATTAATAATTTTAGCAGACTTATTATGGACGTAAGCAAACAAGAAAATATTGCATATCCTAAATCATACACGTACAAATATAAATATAAAAGACTGACATTATTTGTGCGAACGCAATTATATACCGCGTAATCCCCCTTTGCCGGGGATCAACAGCTTAAATTTTATCAGTTTAAATTTTATCATGAATGACAATCTGTTTTTCCATTTTATATAGCGCATGGTAACAACCTATTTTTTTTTTACTTTCTTTTCTTCAACGTTAACAACCTGATGGGTCCTTCATAAAAATTGCCAAGGGGAGCTGCAATGAGTAACAGGCCGATTTACGGATTTACGCGCCCTCATATTCCTCGGGGACCGACGTAGTTGTGAAAGGTATATGTCTCTGAAATGCTTCGTACAAGCTCTCTTCCGAGAGGGACAAAATTTTTCGCACGTGTTCGCCCTGCACTCTTTACTTGACGAGAGAAGAGATACTAAGCGTCAGAGTCAAAACTCTTGCTTCCTTATCAACGTGCAACTCATCACGCGCATGTTATTTTGTATTACATAGGTACTCTAGCTGCATTTTCATAATTTCTTTGCTTTTAGTATTCACAACAGCACAGTTTATCGTTAGTTTTTTAATGCACAAATATTTATTATATTAAAAGTTTTAATAATATCAAGTATTACTCTGCCCTGATCGAAAGGTATTTATTTAACGAGGAAATATTTTAAATTAGAGAATTTCGCTTAGTTAAAAATACAGAAATTAACATTAAGTAAAGATTTATTAATTTGCGATTTTTAAAAAATTTAACATTTGCTAGTTAATATTATATACCAACCCTTTCTAAAAGAGATGTTACCGGCGTAAATGTCGTTAATATCGACCAGTTTGAGACATCTTTTCCGCGATGCCGATAGGTTTTCTGTAATATGTATTTTGGCAGGTTGTCAACGTTAGATTACGTCTTCTTCACATGAAAAAAATCTTAACGTGTGAAGAAGATCAAGTGAATATAAATTAAAACCAAACAACGCGTGCAATGCTATTTCCAATCAAGTATTTAACACCAATTCATAGTTTTATTAAAGTAAATAATTCGATAATTTTTGCTCATAATAAATGAAGATTTGTAATTTAGTAATATATATTTGTATGCATCAACTATTGAAGTAAAATCTCTAATCTTAGTAATTAGAATTTAAGTAACAACGATTTTCGTTTCGAAACATTTTCTCGATTGAACAGAATTAATCGTTAATTTAATCAACACCAATAAGTCCGCAGAATGATACGCCAAACGTAGCAACAGTCACGGAACAAAGTAATGTACAATAAAATATTAAGTACGGAATTTTCCATTGTGTAGACAGGCGAACGAATTCTCAATGTTTTTTTGGTGTTTGTCTCTCGGCGCGGTGACGTACGATGTTTTTGCGTGCCATCGTGTACCTGAAGGTCGCTGCGTCTCACTCGCTCGCCGAACGTCGTGCCGGCAGGCAGTGTCGAGAGTCGCGCTCCGTGCGTCGTATTACTTTCGCATTATCGATTTCCAAGACGCGATCGCGATCAATGTGGGGATAAAACGCTATTGATCTGTGTACGTTTATTATTAATAAGTAACGTTCGTCGACTAAATATTAGAACTTGTAATGAAAAGTGATGTTCACGTTCAAGCCGCGGCTTTTATCAACGTAGATTTCACGAGACTAACTCATCTACTTGTAAGATATGAACGTAAACCGTGGTAATTTGTCGCGATTACATCTCGTTTACGCACCGCGTGCGTTTCGCGGTATTTCACATCGCGTACGGGAGTGCCTGAAATTTTGCGCGATCGATGATTTTCGCGAGTGAGTGTGTGTGAGTGCCACAAGGAAATCTGAGAGGAGGAGGAGGCTTCGGAAGCATCGGGCAACGGCAGATCAATCGTGAGGTGAGTGTTTTACATTTTTATATTATTTGCTACTTGTGCAGAATAAAGCATCTGTTCTGTGTTTTTGTTTTACTGATTCAAATGATTCGAACGAGTATTTGAATAAATGTTACAAAACGAAAGTATAAAGTTTCGTGAGTTTATATTTAAAAGGAAGCCTTTTTTAAGTATTCCATAATAATTTTAATAAATATCTATTTCGAAAAATATAAAATATAATATATATTTAATAAAATAATTTCGATTTTACATAATTATTCTGTACTAATCATATACATATTTGTATTGTTATAGTTTAACCCACATATTATAGTTAACGATGTACAACTCTGCACTTGCGAATCGTATCAGTGAGTTATAAATTACCTTTTATTTTAAATTGACGTTGCGCATACACTACCTTCTTTGCATGTATGGTATAGACACTCTTTGAAATACGCAATGGTCAACCACAAACTGCGCGCGCTAAGCGCGCGTTTTGTCGTTTCTAGTCTTTTACTTAAACTAGCGTTGTACGAAATTCGCGTTAATAAAAAATTGGACTTTCCAACTGTTTGAAACATCAACCGTATCTCCAGAAGAGAACTGTTGAAATGAAGTTGATAATGTGATTCAATTAATTTTAATTCAAACTGAATGTACCGATATAGTCTGCTTTAACATTCAAATTGCGCGTCTCTGCAATATACCCTAGTCACGAAAGAAACTATTCAATGCCTACTCACTTAAGAAACTTTTACACGATTTCCCCTGGATAATCCATCGCGGATAATAATATACAAATTGGACTTGTTCCAAGTATTATTTCTGCCACTATTTCCTTCTGTTTGTAAAAAGTAGTAAATCTGCTAAAAAGTATTCTACGTTACATTAAGAAATTTCTTAAAATGTTAGAAAGAGGGACGGGGGGAGGGGGAGGAAGGAGAGAGAGCCTTGAAACTTTGTTCAGAACGGACTACGGTGAAAAAAAGATTCAAAACCAGTTTAAAAGGAATTAAAGTTCTTCCTTCACTTTGTACGACCAATGGCTTTTTTACTTTGGATGATTTTCATCTGGAATTCTAATCGTCAAAATTGAACTGTGTAAATTAGCCCGCGGGGATACACGGCCGCGCGTTTGAACTTTATCCGCTTTCGAACTCGACGTCAGGCCCGGCTCGAGTTGCCGAATTACAAATCCGACGTGGCGCGCCGGGATAAAGGCAACGAATCCTGACGCGAAAAACGAAGGAAGCGGGAGCAGGGCGAGAAAGAGGAGAAAAAGGAGAAGCGAAACGAATGTATTTCAATCTCGCCCGTTCCCGGCCACGCCGCCGGAGTTTCGGGAAACTTTCGCTACTTCGGGTTCGTCCGGCTGACTGAGTTTTTCGAAGCGGCCGGCTATAGCGGACGATAGTTCCGGTGAGTATGCACGTTCCTGCAGTCGGATTCCGATCGACGAGCTTCTTGCTCCGAACTTGAAAAAAAAGGGGGCAATATTTGGCTTTAACGAAGCGACTTTGAAAACGAACGGTATTGTCGTCTTGAAGATGGCGGAAACTTTACGAATTTCGCGGTCGCTTCGATGTCACCACAATCCTCACAATCAACATAACTTATTCATGTCGAGATTACTATTGTTATCGTAACTTTTGTTCTTTTATCTTTCTCGAGGCGGGCACGATAATCGTATAAAGGAACAATGTTTTAAATTGGAAACAGGAGCTCCGTTTTCTTAATCCCTGCGTACTTTTGTAGACTTTAAACCGCGATAAAAGATTTTTTTTTTAAACGTTTTACGACACAAACTTTACGCGAGAACGACGTTTAATCGCAATCTCTTTTTTCATACTGCACAAGAATTTTCACTGCATTGAATTAAAAACTTTAATATTTACTGCATCAAGTAACCGTCACGAGGTGTAAATATACTAAAGAAAAGGTGTGGCGAGTGAACGGCAACCATATAACGGCGTATCGTAAAGCCGCATGCAAACAAAAACGAGCAAATGTCTTTCGTAGTAAACTTTAATAGTCGGACGATACCGCGAGGAGTTGCAGATGCGGCTGTGCCTGTAAGCGGCAGCTACTCCAATAAAAATGAAGGAACGGCACCTTTCATAAAAATATAAGCTCCCTCCGTTACGTATGTGAGCGTTCAATCGCTTCTTATGCCATTTATTCCCCTTTATATATATATACATATATATACACATATATATAGATATATAGAGCGCAAAACGATCAACGTCCGCGGAAGACATCGCCCTCCGATCACACCCTGCGTTCATCCGACTCGCCCTCTCGACATATCGCGCACCTGCTAGTACAATCGATCCTAAAACAATCGACAGCCCGAAGTTTCGCTTCCGTAAATCCAAGCCGGAAACGAAAGAACGTACGACGATGATTAATCGATCGCCGTTCACTCGATTTACGACGTTCGGGAGTACGGCCCGATCGCGGGAGACTCGAGAACGAACATACGTACGAGCGAGAATCGATCATCGTGCAAGTAACATCGAGGGGAAACGTCGAGGGTTATCCGTGGAAAAGGATCACGTGGATCACGCGCGAGAGCCACATGGAAAAACGGTGAAAAACATCGTCATCGGGGACACCGACGACGACGACGACGACGACGACGATGATGACGACAGGGACAACGTGGACGACGACGTCGTCGATAGCGGCCATTCATAGGCGAGCTCGCTGCTGCCAGAGCGCAGCTCGTACATTCAAACGACAATATGTATCATACGTATGTATGAGTGGGGTTGTAAGTTCCAGAGGCAGGAGAAGCGAGAAAGATAAGGGAAACGTGGGTAGACTCGCACTGCTCGTAGCGCCGATAAGAGATCGCACCCAACTTAACCCCCGCGTCTTGCACCCCACGAGCGAACAAACGGCGGCAGCAACCCTCACGAACGATCGATAGAGAGGGAGAGAGAGAGAGAGAGAGCCACTAGGGCGAATGATATTCTCGGGATGGTTCCTTAACACCTCTGAAGCAGCAAAATATTTCACCTATATGCACGACGATAGATACACGCCGTTTCCAAGTATGATGACCGTACTTTGCAAGCCGATACCGGAAAAAGAAACTCGCGATTTGTTTTACGAGATCGTCCCCGGCGATGTTCGACCACGTACCGCTCTTAACCGCGCTCGTTCGATTTATCGTTATTATTCGAGGGACGATTTGTGAAAAGTTATGCGTATGTGGCGTCTATGGCGATCCTTTTCGAAAGGTAGAAAAACTGGCTTCTTCCCGAGAGAAATTTAGATATTGAAGCGCTCACTCGGCATGTACAGAGCTTCGTTATTATACCGAGCCGAAGTAAAGTGAGTCAACTGGTATTTCCGAACAATTTTCCAGCATCAGCATCGGAGTATTTATGGAAAATTCCAAAAATTTTCATCGATACATTAAAAAAGTTATTGTTGCACAAAAGCGTTTCTAAATACACTTCATAGTGTTTTCTGCAAATCGATTGCATTAAATGTAGTCGTTTACACGGCGTCTGCTCTGATAATTAAACAATTATGGCACTGAGGATATTTTCATTCGGTTTAATTATTAAATAACATTGGTTGTGTAATTTACAAGAATTCCACTTCACAAAATAATTAAAAAAATAACGGAAAACAGATTATGATATATTTACATACGAAGATATTTTTTGGTATATCTGCTCCCTTAAAAAAGGTGCCAAGTACAAACCAGTATTGCAATAGAACGTAGAACGAGCAATTCTCGTTGCTCGTTAGATTATATCTCAATACAATTACGAGTTAATTTTATAACTAATTCACTCGATAGTCCGGAACATTCCGGGGATCATTTATGAATTCGTGTGAGAGACCTCAATTCCATTTTGATGTAATTCACAAAGCGGACGAATTCTTGCGTGCCATGCGCTTGAAAATAATTTCCGCTTTCGAAAATCGTCATAAAAAAAAAGGGCAAGCACAAAGCGGCGGAACCAAATTAAACGGAAACTCTTGTAAATGCATGCGCGACGCGCGTTTCTCTTTATATTTTTCACTCAAATCTGATATACTTCTAGAGTCATATTATGCAGCACACGAGATATACAAAAGGATACGTATATACATGTACATACATGTGTATAGCGACATACACAAAATTTCATATTAAATACAAAATCGGAAATGTTCTTCACGAGTTAATTGAAGTGCAATCCTGCGTAGAGCTTGAATTTTAGGATTATTATGTTCGCAAGATTGACTTTTCTCGCCTATTGTTCTGACATATTATGCGTAATACCTTCAATAAGAGCGCGTTTATAGCTTTTGTGTTCAAAAACGCGCGAAACGAGTCCTGCCTTTGACACCGGATCGACGCGAAACAAAAAAAAATGTATATCACAGATTTACCGTTTCGCTGGAGTGGAATACCCATTATATAAAAACTGAGCGAAGCTGTCAAAGGGAACGCAATCCAAAAGCGCACTTCAGAAAGAAATTAATATCTCATTCCGATAATGGAATATCCGCGTTATGCTTAACATATGCACATTTCGCAACGAGCAGCATATGAGGAAACGTACCACGCAGCTACGCTAACACGATCCATGTCACAAAGTAAACATTCAATTACGAAATAAACATGTATTACATTATTCATATGCTTAGGAACATAATATTTCAGAAATTATAATTACTGGTACGAAAAACTTCTGCTTAATTGTTATGGAATAATTATGCTCCACTTATAAAAAATATGTTTATATTTTAGCCATTCTCTCTCTCTCTCTCTCTCTCTCTCTCTCTCTCTCTCTCTCTCTTGTTGCATTTTTTTAAAAATCACATCGATCACCAAAAAGATCAATAAATACGTAAGAAATACACGGAGTATTGTTTAGGCAGGGAAATTTCAAATGCAAATAGATAATCGGTATGATTAAATTTGGTAAACACTGCTCGCAACTTGGCGTTTTCGGAACGATCAATAAGTAAAATACGGGCTTTCGAGTGGCGTATCGCAAAAATCGATAGAAGACAAATCGCGGGCGCCAAGCCACGTAGAAAAATAACGAGTTCGCGTCACCGAGGCTTACCAATTTCATGTTCATACGGGCGCGCTCGTTTGCAGACGATAGCGAAGCGCCAACTGCATAGTTGAAAATACAAAACTTGATTCGAAATTGCTACGACGCGCCTCGTGCGTACGCACACGCTTGTACGCATGACGGTGATGCTCCCAAATCGGCTCGGCGGACGAGAACGTTACGGTGGTGAACGCGCGTGGCAGCTAACGCACGAAATGGAACCGAATGGCCGGCATAAAGAGCAAAAAACTGCGAGTGGAGAACATAAAGCGAAAAGGAATATGGATGAAAATGGAGGAAGCAGCGTGCGTTCCAGTTAACGACGGCCATTTCGGTGTGGATCATCGAAAGTACGAATTTGGAAATATAACGCGTTGTGCAATGTATAAATATTTCTTCAAGCTTCCTATAAACGTGGTTCCCGGACGTGAAAGATGCTTTGTCATTAAAATAAGCAAAAAAGAACAACGATCAAAGCGGCAACACTCGTCGCTTTTCTGATTTTGTAGGAAAAACAATATACAAAAACTTTATAACGGAAGTAGTAAAAGAAGGGGCTCAGAGCCTGAATACGGTTGTAGTGTCCAATAAAATTATTTAATTATAAATGCATATATACGTTTCGGTATGAAGAAGAGATTGCAATTTAACACATGGATTGTATACAGAGAATTACGCAGTCAATATTGTAAAATTAAAGGATATAAAAATTGTAATAAATTATGAAACGGTAGTACATAAAACACGGCGCAAGTGAATATAACATGTTGAATTAAAAAGAGATGGTTGGAATGTGTTGGAACCGTGTTGGACTGTGGTACACAATACGTGATATATCCACTAAGGACCGAAACGTATATGTGCATTTATAATTAAATAATTTTATTGGACACTACAACCTTGTTCAGGCTCTGAGCCCCTTCTTTTATTACTTGATTTTACCATACGAGCCATTGTTACTTACTTTATAACCGAACTTTATGTGTGATTTGCCGTAATAATAAAATAAGATTTATAACTGCGATCTTGGAATATTACCGCAAAATTTCCACTATTATTGGAAAGTAAAAACTTTTTTAACGCCTAGCAAGTTTCCTTATGATAAAACGGAGTTATTGTAACAGTTGTTGGGCGCTATTCGGATGTTTAAGAAATATCGTGCCAAGCGCAGCGACAATTTGTCGATGCGACGGCGAGAGTACGTGTTTTTCAACCGATACCGGTAGTTTGCGCAGTAGTTTCCATCGCGAGCATTATATATCGCGACAAACGTCGTTGTTTCTAATACATTTGCATGTCGTTTGTCGCGGAGTTGCATACGTTGAAAGAAATCAAAATGTGAAACAACGAACAAAAGGTAAGCGGGGAAAAGCGGAAAAATACATTGAGAAAATAAAAGTGAAACAAGGGTACGTCTCGATTCAGTTGTTTGTGTTGTTATTACGCGCAATTATCGCCTCGCGAAATGTAGCTCTTGTTTAAAAATCTAATTACGTAATAAATATTTGTGCGCCGAACACATAAAGCCTTGGGGAACGTAAGCTTAAAATATCTTTGGTGAATAATAATAAGCAATGTTTATCAATATTATAAAATATCCAACAATTTTAAATAAACATTAAAATGTAATTATCAATGGATTTAAAATCCCACCATAATTAGCCAGTTTGTAGAAATCAACTCGATATAATTGATGAAAAACACGCTGCATCCGAAAGACTCGTCGGAGAAAGAAGTTATATTTTTCTCGCATTATTTCTTTTGAAATCTCGCAAATTAATATTCAAACGGAAAGATGTATGCGATGAAAATTATCTTTCGTAAATCTTGGAGAAACGTTAATTATAAGTCAATAAACGTATTACCGAGCATCGGCAAACAAGCGCTAAGTGCATTTGCTAACTCGCGTCAGATGAGATAAAATAAACCTCACGAGAGACCGTAATGAAGGAGAACACACGGAGAGGAGATTTCAGGGGGGAAAAAACGGAGAAGTAAATATAAGAAATATACATTTAGAAAAGAAATTTTCATCGCCCAACTACCGCGTGCTTCTCTCACACGCACACACATGTACGAATCTCTCATAAATAGTTTCCGAGAGAGATAACCCTTTTACGACGAGGCTTGCGAAGAAAGAAGTAATTTAAGAAGAACGCTTCCTCTTTTTCATTTTACTTCACAATTAAGAGAACTTTCCGGGTAGGAGAGGGACAATTCGGGGGAAAAAAACCCCGTACATAATCGCCGCTCGCTTTGCGGGGGAATCGTAGCGGGACAAGCGCAAAGAATTCGCGTGTACTCACGGTTCGATTAACGTATTTACGGCCGTAATCATTTGTACGATCGCGCGTAAAACGCGATTACGCGGCACGCATGAGCGATGATAAAAATTGAAACGTTGCTTAAACGACGCACGGGCGTGAATAACCGCGCTAATAAATATGCCGGAACGTGAGGCTTCATAAACATCCCCTCGCATGGAGAATTCCGAACGCGTCGCTGTAATCGTTAAAGTGAAACTGAATCTGTCGGCGCGACGTACGGGGCGAGATTTAACGGTCCCCGTAAAATAAGCTCTCGGATGACAATACCGGAAGACAATACTACGCTTTACGAGTCCATTTCTACGGCAAGAGTGCGCCACGCTCCCGATTCGCTCAATCTTCAGAGTCGGTTGTTTCACCGCCGAAGCCGTTGTTATTACAGTTGGCACTTAAAGTTGAATAATCTTAGAAAATTTCCGCGACTGTCAAAATATCGCTTTCGGAAAAGGCAACAAGAACTTTCCACGATCGTCACACGCGGGATGTTTTAACGAGCTTAACCCTTTTTGAAGCTTACATTTTTCTATTGAACCATTTCTAGTGAAACTTTGTATACAAAAGTTTTTGGGGTCGCTGATTACGAATCCGTTATCAGATCTTCATAATTCGAAATGGCGGATTCAAGATGACGGAGTTCAAAACTTAAAAAAATAACATCATTCAACTGTAATTCAACTATGCTAAGAAACATTATTCAGATATTATTAGGACCCATGGGATCTAAATTCCAATTGAAAATTCTTATGGTATATAAAAAATAGCGCGCGTGTATAATAAGCTCAATGTTCCAATGTAATCTCTTTCTCCCTGGATAATTGACACGGGATACTTAAGATATATCAGATACATGTCACATGGTTACGCAAACGCAAACGGAAAGCCTCGAGTGTCGGCGAGTTACTCGGTTACGTCTCCCTATGAAAACATCCTAATCGATATGCAGTGATTACCGTCGTTGAATTGACACAAACCGGGTGAAACCAAGCGAAGTAGTCGCTTAGGAGCGCCAGAAGGGTTAATCACTGGCGGCTTAGAGCGGCGGATTTGCCTCGGCAAAGTAGCAGAAGGGGAAGTCTTCCCAAGTCACTGGCAGGGAATTGGCTCGTTACGCAAGCGACCGGTGAAACTGATATTAACGAAACCTCCGGGGAACGAATGGAGTGCTTACGCAACCGTGTTCGTCACTGACGCCTCCTCGCTATTAGGAAGAGGGCGGGGAGGGCGCGATTCTCCTACGGCGGGCGTGCTTACTTACAGGGCGAATGTCAAATCGTTACTCGAAACTTCGCCGCTGCAACGGGATTACCCACGCACCGGTACCATCGCCTAGGAAAGTCGAAAGCTGTGCCAGACGAGCGGAATATAAATGAGCGAGAGCCGAAGACGAACCGGATCGATCGCGCCCGCCCGCGCGCGCGTGATAAGGCGGGGCGAGAAATGGTACCGAGACACCTCTGGTCTCGGCCCCCGCCGAGGAAACAGGGACGCGACGAGGATTCTGACATGCGGGACTCTCCGTAAAATCGGATGGTCCCCGCTGCGGACTGTTTATGCGGAAAGAGGGAGTCGCGCGGACGGGAGTCGTAACGATGGAATCACACGTCGAACGGCTTCGCAAAGTGCCGGTCGTGCGATTTCCCAAAAGCCCTCGTTGCTCGGCGTAACGTCACGGAAACGATTCTTCTTTTATCGTGCCGCGATACGAAGGTCCACGACACGCGCGTTAATCAAGCGGAAACGAGCAGACTCGGGGCGACCAGCTGAAATTCACCAGCGGCGCAAGCCTCCGTTGTTGTCGGATTAAAAATTGAAATTCGGTTATCAATAGTTTATACAAACATTTTACACCACGAAATATGCATTCCAAATGTTGTAATGCAATGGATCGACCGATGACATAAATTATACACAATGAAATCGGATATACGGATTTACTAAATATGTGTCATAGTGTTTTAGTAACTTTCGAGGAATTAATTTATATATTTCGTTCTATTATGCATGTCGCTATCATATCATCAAATAACACGATATTCCCGAGTTTGCTCGGTGAGCGGAAAAATTAAATTAGTTTTTAAAAATAAACATCTAGATACGTGAAAGAGAAAGGCAGTAAGTGTTCTATATTTCATTATTGTTAGGTGCAAAGTGTAAATAAAAAAAGAAATATTCACTCAAAGTTGGCATCGGTCATTGGTGGTTAATATCTTTTTAGCAAAATTATTTCACTGGATGTCGATATTACCAAGGAATCGGCGAGAAATACAGCTCATTATTTCCACGGTTAATTACATGTTAAAAACCTCGCGTACGCAGACATTTTTAACGGAAACACGACTCCATTCGTTTCCCGCGAGAATCGCGAAATTATCGAGGGGCTCGGGGTATCAGGAAAACATTAAAAGTGATTTCCGCGAACTATTAACTTTGCGCGGATAACTAAAGTCCTCGCTCGGCAGTTTTCCGGAGCCCGCAATTTAAATCCACGTACGCGAACGCAACTTCACAGCGCAATAACGTACGTGATTTACGAAAAGTTTCTCGTCCGCACAAAATCGTCCGCGTTAAAATCTCTTGGAGAGGTTCCAACGTGTGACGAAGTCTAAGATAAGAATTTCGTTCACAGCGCCTCGGGACAGACAGTGTCGCGGGGCAATATCGAGGAGACGGAGAGCCGTGGTATGAAATCAAAGTACCGACAGCTAGGAAACCTCGGAAAATTGCAGAAAACCACGCACGTCCCGTTCCAGCACTCGTTCAAACTCCTTGATGGATTTACTTTTGTTATAATCGAGAATCTCGCGCGACCCTCGTACGATTGATAGCAGCGAATGGCATATGTGTACGCGTGTGATGTAATACGGAACACATAAGAATGAGATATAATGTACAATATAAAACCACTTATGCAGTGGCGCGACTGACTAGTGAAACGGGGGGGGGGGGGGGGAGGCACTTAAATATTTATTCTCTAACGTGACTAGAAACTTGCAATACAAGAGTAAGCACAGTAAGATCACTCATTAATTGCTTCATTAATCTCTTGTAATCTGGACTTTCATTAAAAAGCAAGAGTGTGCACTGTCGTAAATATGCATTCTCAAAAATGAAAATTTTTTGTTTTCTTTGTAAAACCATCCTGAACCTCTTTCATATTTAGGAACAAATTAATTCAACTTCAACTAGCAATAATGTGACGATAAGTTCACACCGAGGGAAAAACCGCTGACCAAAATCTTGTACACCAATGCCCACTAATGCCCAGTGGGCATTACTTTATCTTATTATCTTATTTTATCTATACAGGGTGTCTGATGCAAAAGTAGCAATTTTGGAAATAGCGGTAGATTGGGTTAAACTAAGGAGAAATATCATGTACCGAGGTACAAAGTAACAATAGTTATCAACATATAAATTTATACGTTTGAGC
>NW_011967195.1:841833-880535 GCF_000949405.1 Vollenhovia emeryi
AGTTTAACCCAATCTACCGCTATTTCCAAAATTGCTACTTTTGCATCAGACACCCTGTATAATGCCCTAGCAAGGCCTAATGCCCAAACTAATGCCCCAAAAATGCCTAGTAATGCCCAGTAATGCCGCAAATCTGTACACCACAATGCCCACGGCGATTTCCCACCCCGGTTCACACCAACGCTAGTTCGGATTATATAATTTTCTCGAGGTGTTGGTTTATAAAAAGCTTTGTTCTCTGCTGCATAAAATTATAGAAATTAATTTTGTAAAAGAGTGAAGTCTTTCTTTGCTTCCGATGTTTCGCCGGCCGGTTGATTTATTCCCGTTATACCTCGCATCCGAGAGATCCCACGACAATCGCCATTTTCGACGGAAGAACGATAATAACGGCGGTGTATCGTTATCTGAATCTAAGCTGACAGCCATCAACGCGGTAAAAGCCAATGCAAGCACGGAGCCGTGCCTTCCACCGGAGGTCCCTGTGTTAATTAATGATTCGAATCTCATTTATCATTACGGCTATGTCGTGTTCTCAGACCTTCCACTCGCCTTCGAGCACGACCTCTCACTGTAGATACAACCATACCTTACCTCCTCCTCCCTTTGTCGTTCTAGTCTGTATACAGGGTGTCTTCGGATGTACCAAATGTTTTTTTCGGGCAGACGTATTACAGATTAAGTAAAGAAACGTGACACTTCTGTCACGACACATTTACCAAGTCATTCAATATTGAAAGCTTAAGGATTTGTTATATTGATTTGTCTCTTTTTTTCCTCTCTTAAATCATCTTAACTACATCTCGAGTTTGTTTTTTTATTTCCTTTCTCCTTTCCATTTCTTTTTCAATCTGATTTTATCCTCGAATCATCAAAATATTCAACATTAAACGACAAACGGTTGTTTGTTGTTTGCTGCAATTAAGTGGTTATTACCGCCTAATTTTCGCTGGGCAAACAGAGACCCCAAAATCGTCTGAGAGCCGATAGGACGTTGTAAGTCTGGCACACCCAATATACAGCGTATATACAAGCTCACCTCGTAGCTCCACTTTTCCGGCCACCCTTCGCTATGTACCCCCGGCCCTTCTCTCCGCGCGGCGCCAGTCGCCTTTCTCTAATTAAATAACTTCAAGACACTATCCGTTACTTCATCTATCTACTCGACCGTTCGTCCGTCTGCAGTTCTTCTTTTCAGGTTTGAACACGAGATGCCCATTAAAGCGAATGCGCGAAATTCGATATCTCCGATATCTGCTTGGCCGCGATGATTCGAGGGACCTCGTCGTGCGCTACCCCGGCTTGGTGTTGCTTGTCGCGCGAATTTGCTCGCGATTCCGCCTACCTTCCGGAAGTTTGCCCGGCGAGTAAGATGCAACATCGACCGCATTAAAATCAAGAAGGCGAAGTTCAATCGAACGCCGCCTTCGGGCAAATTTCTGCGAGCAGCGGCGACAATTAAAATTAAATTAGCGACATACTTTCCTTTCGAAGATGTTCTATTGGATTGCGCACTTTGGCACGGCAGATTCTTTCGGTCCGTTATCTTTATCCAATTTCTTCCTGAATTTGTTACGAATCCCAATATTTTTTCATACATATATTAACCAATATATTAGATCTAATAAAGAAAAATTGAATTTCCTTCGAACGGAGGCGTTGAAATTGCATCTACGCGAGTGGTAAATTTTTTATGCTTGCTCTTTTCCTTAGGCGGAAATTTTATGCGACCCATTAATTTTTCACCAGTCGTACAAACGAAGAATAACGTGGGGATAATTAAGAATTAATTGTTTTAGTATAAAGTATAAGAACGCATAAAATGTATTGATTTCAACGTATGTTATTTTCACGCATTAAAATAAATTGCAACAAATTATTTATTAAGAATGGGAAAAATGTCACGAGTCTTAATAACTTTTGTGCGACTCAAAATTTGCGCACAACTGACCCAAGCCCCGAGAGATTCGTTAGCGCTTTAGATTATCATTTACCGTTAGACTGATTACTTATTTATTAATGGAGATCGCAAAGATACGACGTATCTTGCTCATCCTTTTTGGCTTCTAAATCATACACTGCAAACACATACAAATCAACTGCATATTTGCAATGCTGGTCTCGAATGAGACGCGCGTTCGTAGTTGTCTTTTTACAAACTGGACCGGCTGCGCGGTCGAAAATCACGAAGAAACGTGACGAACAGACGGAAAGAGGAAACCGAGAGATAATCGAGAGGACGGAGAAAGATCGTCCGGATGTATCGCGAAGCTTGTCTTGTCAGCCCATCCATTATTCAAGTCGCGCAGCTTACAAGTGCGCCACGCACGCAGGGCCTCATTAATTCGCTTTATGTGTTTGTCCAGCGACGTTGGCCAACCTATCGGATACTTTCAGCCTGCAAATACGTTTCAGCATGCCGCAAAGGACACGGCTGAATATCGAGTGACCTTTTCACGTCAATTTTCAAAAAATGCATACAATGCGGTAACCATAGATGTGTAAACCAAAGAAGAAAATAATGTCAAACGGTGAAAATTAAGTGACCAGTAAAATAGAAATAGAATAGAAATAGAAATATAATAACGGGCACTATCTTACTTAAACCTTGCGCTCAATTGGATCAATTTAGGTCCGAGTTCGATAAATGTATTAAATATGTGGATCAAACGGACAGTAGGAAAGTCTCCCTTTTCCCGATTAAATTGAATTCTTTTAAGAAGCGGACTTTACCGAGCGTTCAAAATGGTCTTCGTTTGGAAGGAAATGTCGAAAAAAATAGTCGTTTGCTTCACAATATTGCTCGAACAATGCATTGGGCCGCAACAAATGCCAGCGACGAGATTTTCCTTTTTCCGACGTTCGTTGCAGGAAATATATGGAAACGGGATGGAAACGCAGGCTGATGTGCGTGCGGCGAGAAATAGCGTATCCACCTCGAATCAATGATCAGCAATGCGATATGCCGAACGCTGGACATCGAGTTGCGTAACCACAATCGAAACTTTGCATCAATGCGGAGGACCGCGGATTTCATGAATCCCCGCACGATCAGCGTTCGAAACGAAGCTATCACGATTTCCGCGGAATCGCGGACAGTTGCCCGAACAGAAAATATCGTAGATCGTATTCGTACGAATACACCATTGAACGACCGAAGAACGATAATATTCCGTGACACTAATTCTCCAATATAGTTATTCGAGACTGAATTCTACGGGAAAATTTCTGTCTCTATCAAATGAGCGATAACAGTCGCACCGTGAATTACCGCGAGTAATAATGTGAAGTGTATAAAACAAGGAGTACTAAAAATAATAAAGCACAAAAGAATGTGTAATGCATGTGAAAGCAGTGAGATTGTAAACAATGCTTAATAAGTTTCTTCAACGCAATTAATAAGTGGGGACCCTATCTATCTCGAAACTGTATCATTCTTCGTACACACTTGCACTATCCATCGTCTTAATTAACGCGCTGTCGTGCACGTCTTACGTGGTTCATTTCATCGCGAGAAGTAGATCGCATAGATTAAGTCTTCAGCAGGTAGCATGCAGGCGTCAGTACGTTGGCAATTAACGAGGTTTTAAAGGGGCGCACCAGCGATAAATGGGTAACTATAATATTGTGGAAGGCCCGAAAGCTTTCCATCATCCGGCTATAACCAACCGGAATAATTAGGGGTGGCAGCGATAATAGAATAAACATAATATTACAACACTTTCCAATAATCCAATTAACGACTAATTTTATACTATCCATATCTGCACGGAAATACTTATCTGGAGTATAAAAAGTATCGTCAGGTATGTCATAAGTTTTACACAGACAAATTCTTACAAAACTAAGGATAACATAAATTAAAAGTAAAGGCAAATTGGTCGTTTCGAAATTATCTTCTCATATTATCGAAATTAGATATGGCCGCTAATTAACAAGCTGTCAGGCGAATGAACGTAGGTCGTTTGGTATCAAATGAAAGCAGTTCTTTCCACGTGACAACAGCTAGGTGTGATTTATTCCTCTGCAACGTGATTGGGTCGTTGATCCTGACGGATGAGAGGCATCCGTCATGCTGGCCGACTGGAACCAGCAGCGGTACCTCTTTGCAATACACCATAAAAGTAACTGGAAAAGGAGCGCGGGACTCGGTCACGACATAACGAACAACCAGTCACGGCATAACTAAATACGCGGTAAAAAGGAGAACGTAATATTGGCGTATAACAGCACATAAAATTGCATGCATACATTGGCTATATAACGATACTTTCTATGCCAAACGTGCGAGATCGATTGCTACGAAACGTAAGAAAGCTCCGTGGATCAATACCCAAGCGAGACTTTTTACAGATGCTCTCGAAAATTAGAGATTTCCCTGGGCACACCTAAAATTATAACGTCGGGCATACATTAAATTTACAATTATCACAAGCTCGGTTTCCACACAAAACCAACAAACAAGTAACTGCAGAAGTTAAGTAATAAGTTGTAGAAAGATAAGCAAGTTGTTATTTAATTTTCCCTCGAGGCATCATATATACGAGGCAATGTTGGTCCAATGCTCTGCAAAATCTCGCGATACTGAACGAAGAAAAGTAAATTGCAATTTTTTTTAAGTATTATTATAGCATCGTAACAGTTAAAGAGAAAAGTGTCATTATTTTTATTTAGCATATATTTTCTATAGTCAAATCTTTCAACATAGTTTACGACGTTTTAAACATACGCGGAGAGAATTTCCTTTTGAAATTTACCCTGCAAAATCGTGGGACAACGTGGTACTTTGAAGAACTTTATGAGAGTTTTCTGAAATTTTACTAGTAAAATGTATCGTAATAAAGTTCTTCAAAATGCCATGTTGTCCTGCGATTACATAATTTTCAGAATAATCTTTAAAATTCCCTCCGTGTAGATGTTATCATGAAATTATAAATATATCAATATCCCGATGTTGATGTGCGGCGCATTATAAAAGTATGATGAAGAGGCGTGATTTTTCGGAATAAAGCGATATTTCTCCGATGTTGTTCGGCGCGCGGGCGTTCTATCTCGCGAGCGTCGAAGTGTCCGCCACGGACCGCGGTGGCGGACAGCGCGCGTATTCCCACGTCAAATTTTGCGAAAACCCAGCTCTTTTTTCATTTCCGCGGGATAAATTACCGTGCGTCTGTGTAACGCGCTATCCCCGCGAGATTGTATTCGAATGCGTACGTATGTACGCGCGAGCGTATTTTATACTGTACGCACATCTGCGGCCCCACGGTGCGCATATGCACCCTGCGGCGAACAGGTCGGTATCGTGGACTGACAGTTTTCGCTATATTTGGCCTTTGATAAATTCCCACCGGTCCGTGTGATTCAAATTCTGTCGGCGCACCGGACGCGACCATCCGCGAAATTGCAAGCAGGATCAAGTCAAAGACGATCTTGGATTTCTAATTATCAGCAGTCTATTCTTTGGATCTTCCACCAACTTTTTCGTATCGATGGGCTTACTAACAGCTCCCAATTTGTAACAATTAATTATATTTATTAAATCGACACAGTCAAGACGCAACCAATACTCTCGATTCGGTTTAATTTACACAATACCGCGGCCGAAAGAATATAAAGAATCTTCAAAATCGAACGAAATCTTAATAAACTGGCTGAGGGAAAGAGAGAGAGAGAGAGAGAGCTATATTGGGTTACTTATGGACTATTTAGGCAATATAGATTTACATCCTAATACTGTCTTCCCATACTCTGCTCTTATCTGAGATTAAACCCGCTAATCTCGTTATGAAATATGCGTGGCGTGTAAGAGTGAATAGCGAATGTAAGTGACATTAAATCACTGTTCCGCTGTAACTTTACTAAGCTGGTCATGCATGTACAATATTAATAATGCCAGACGCCAAGACCCAGAAAGAGAATAACATATAGGATAATATAAATTTCATATAAAATTATCTTAATATTGTTATCCGTAATAATTTTCTATCCTCAAGCGTTACAGAATTAATTGTTCAAATGCACAGCCTCCCTTTCTGTCTCTCTGAAATATAATTAGTTAATGTTTTCTGAAGTGCTTCTGTTTAGCTTTTCTTGAAAATGTTATTATACGTTTATTAATGTTACAATCTTTCTCGTACTTTTACACATACGCTTACAATAATATTAACGATATATGAAGTTTGTACACCGATAATTCATGCGTGTTTCTTTTACGTAATATCCCGTAATTTATATACACTGTAATTTAAGGGTTTACCCAAAGTATTCTCATTTTTACTTACGCTTGCATTTTATAGTTTTTAATTGTTGACCATAATAACTTAATAAAAAGTTGGGACGGAAATTTCTTATTTTGCCGGAAATTCCTTTCTACTTTCGTCATTTCATTTATTTTGTGCAACCGCGAACGACAGTCGACGTTGCGGTAGGCGGACCATGTACTCAAAACTTTAAATATGTTGACTCCAGAACTTCGCGTCACAGTGCCAACATCCCAAGATACAAACTGCAATCCGCAAGCAAGCACAAACGAGGTACAAATACGATACGCGAGCATGGCAAAGGATTATCTAATTAAACCGCGCGCGCGCGCGCGTGCGAGTTGCATCACGGACCTGCGTAACGCAGCTAATCGCTTTGCGCCCCTATAACGAGAACGGATCGACACGCAGGTAGCTCAGATAATTGTCCATCGGCGGATCGACCGGCTAAATTAAACCGCGCCTTACGACTTACGTAATGCATAAGCTAGAAGATTACGGCGCGACTTACAAGTTAGCGACGTTTTGATTCATTAGCTCTCTTAAGAGCATCCCCTTGAAAAACTAATTAAAGAAGCCGAGCCGCGAGATTAAAGTTTTTGTTGATAACTTCTGCATATAAACTCAAGCTGGGAAGCGCGACGGATGGTTTACAGCATCGCATTTGTCAGCGACGAAAGACTGGCTGAAAATGTAATGCAATCAAGCCCAACTTTCTATAATTATTTATGCATGTCCTGACGCTAAATTAAAAAGAGAAAAATATATCCTTGCCATATAATCTTTCAAATACATATTCATATTTTTATATATATTTTTTTTACTACATCGCGCAATTTCTTCTCTACGTAGAATTTATTTTAGGATATACACGATTGTGGAAGCGACCGCATTCTTTCAATTGCTTCCAAGTTTGTGTTGACTTTGTGTAAGTCTAATCGTAAATTCAGCTTGTGTCTACTGATACTATAACTTGAGGTAAATTAGGAAAATTTGTAGCATGACAAAGGCTCTGTCTTGAGTTTTGATTAATAAAACTTTCTTGCATTTCGCGCCAATCAATCAACTTGTCTACTGCTCGGAAGCCGACTGTAAGTAACGGTACAGCTATCCGGCTGATGATTAACATTAATATTTCAGCGTAATCGATCGAATAGCTTAAGACGCTTTTATTAGCCTGACGGAGGGAGACGCCAATCCTACGTAATCTTTTGTTATGACGCTGATCTCCCTCGGCGGAAGATACTCGTCTCGAAAGTCGCCGAGCTATTCAGCTTTCTCATTAAATTATGCCCGCGTGGAAAGTACGGCCTTTCACGAGCTGTCACTGTGCCAGTCTTAAATAGAAGCGCCCGGCCCGTCCCCCTATCGAAAGACTCCATCGGCGGGCAACTTTTAATGTACAAAGATCGCCGGGTCCTGTGTTCTATCGCGAGTGTCGCCATAATCATAGGTCACATCTGCCCTCTCCCTTCTAATTGGAAGGACAAGGAAGCGAAATGCAAATAAAGCCGAATTAAACTCCGCTGAAACTGTTCGTCAAATAGCTGCTGGTCTTCAGCCGTCCACAAAGCGATGTACCGAAAAGCACGTCACCTCAAATGCTTTTGTTCCTTTTCGCGCCGCGTAAGTCCAATTGGAATCATGTTCCGCAATGTAGTCAAAATTACTTTGATTAACTTAAAGAATACCAATTTAGCCAGCAATCCCGATAACTAATATTTGTAGATTAGAGATCCAAATCACAAAATAGATATGCATATACAGGGTGTTATGTAATGCCCGTCTCATCTCTTATTGGCGGATAGAGCGGACTAGACTGAGTCGAAAAGTCCTTCACCACTTTGTAATTTGCGCAATAGTTAACGAGTTATTAATGATTAAAAATCGCTGTCTCAGCCCGGCCTACCGCCCAATTCAATTCGCGGTGAGACGCGGCCGTCCTGCGATCGGCGTTGCTAGTAGACCGGGCTAAGACAGCGATTTTTAGTAATTAATAGCTCGTTAACTGTTGCGAAAATTGCAAAATGGTAGAGGACTTTTCGACTCTGTCTAGTCCGCTCTATCCGTCAATAAGAGGTGAGGCGGGTATTACATAACACCCTGTACAACGTATTCTCTGTTAGATGATTACAAATTCAACGGTGTTCTCCGTCTTCGCTCGATATTTTTAGTATTTAAGGAGACAACTAGAAAAGAACAGTTCGTACGTTTTTCCCTCAATTATATAAATTTGTTGGCGCGGGAAACAATGTCGGGAGAGCCGAGGCAGAAAATTACGTATAACCGTAACCACGGATAAACACAGTAGTGTCGTATTTGCTACCCTCAAGTGGCTCCCGCGGATACTCGCTCACATGAAAGAAACACGTCGCGAGGTGTACGAAGAAAAACGCCAAGCGAGATATCGTTATCGCACGTTTCATGAATACGCCACGATAAAATGTATATAAGCTGTCCCGAGTGGTACGCGTATTTTTCACGTGCAATTGCTCGCGCATGTTCGTACCGCACTGTATGTTTATCCAATGTTTCACGATAATCGTGTTGTTTCAATACAGTAGTTAATATTTGTTAATATTATATCGAGGCAACGCGATACATTTTTGCTTCATAATAACTCCTGAAAATCATCTATTATTTGGTCAATTATCAGAGTTGAAAAGTTATAATACTTTCTAAAAGTATCTAGTTACAGTTACAGTTTTTTCGCTAAAAATGTAACTATATAGTTATAGTTGCCAATTCTGAAAAGTTACGCGTTACTGTTACAGTTACTAAAAAAGTAACGAATCGTTACTTCGCAGTTACTTCCTTGCGACGAAAATAAAAACGTCAAATCTGTATTTGAATGGTAAGATGTCGATAAAGGCGAAAAAGCGAAAATGCGCAAATGCACGGCCTAATGCGATCTGTAGAGATTTAAAAAATATATAAAGTAACTATTAATGTAACTATTAAATTGGTTACTAGTTATCGAAAAAAATGTAACTGAGTTAAGTTACAATTACAGATGTACAGATGACATAAAGTAACGAAGTTAGAATTACCAAAAAAAAGTAACCGTAACTGTAACTTCGTTACAAATAACGAGTTACTTCCCAATCCCGTCTGAACATATCGTCGATACTAAATAAAACCCACGAGGCGCATCTTAAGCGCTCTATAACATTATTTTAATGCGTTAATAAATTTCTGAAAGACAATTTCCCTTACAATTCGTCTCGAACGCAAAAGCGTGATCTAAAATACGCCACAATGTTGCAGAAGGTACAATATTAGCCCATCCGCCGTCTGTTAACAAGAGCGCCGTCGGACTTGTTCAAAAGCCGCGCGCCAGTTTCGCCTGAAACGTTTGACGGACTAAAAAATTATAAGGCGTTTGATGCTTGCGCGATCGAGCCCCCGTACAGACGGTCTCGACTCGATTAGCCCTGTACGTCCTTACATCCATATATGCAGGAGCTTATTCGCGATAATGGCGGGCGTGAACGATATTTCACGGCGGCCCCTATATCATCCCGAACTACACCATATAAGCAAGTGCGATCGCGGATAACGAGCGACGGCTTTGTTCGTAAGCTGTCACGGGTTGTGCAACCTGATTCCGAGGAGAGAGCGTAGTAGGAAATTACAACGCGCGCTCGTGTCCGCGCTACGATCGATCGATACCTCGATGGTTTTTCAAAATTGTCTTCGCGCCGTAATCATCTGTCAAACCAGAAGCGGGAGGACAAAGATATTAAATGATATTTCACGTTATAAACCAAATTTAACCCAGTTTCGCAAGGAAAATGAGGTAGAGAGAGAGAGAGAGAGAGAGAGAGAGAGAGAGAGAGAGAGAGAGAGAGAGAGAGAGAGAGACTCTTCCACCGCTGATAATCAACTTTGCCGGCATTAGCGACGATTAATAGTCGCACCACGCTGGCAGCTGCGAGTGAAGGCTCGGTTCAGCGTTTTGGAAATGTTAACTCGGACGTATTAAGTCCGCTAATTATATCGTATCCTGTGTACATGTACGAATTATCGCGCACAAAGGCAGAAATTTCGAACGCTCGTTGAGTAACGGCGCGAAATAATTACGTAATGCTTCAAAATTACGCCTCCGACTAGCATCACTCGAGGCTAGTACTACTTTTTACCTTTTCATCGTTATACGAACCGGCTGTTTGTACTCACGAGGTACTCGCGCTCGCAAAAAATACGTATACACTCGGGCTAGGATTCCGCCGGATGCTTCGGGCTTACAACTGACTTAGCGGCGCGTTCTCTTTAAGGTCCTACGCGCCTGCCGCTTTAATCTTACGGAAGGTAAATTTATCGTCAGGCAAACAAGGCAGGCAGCAATGTTTGCACCTTATTATAGGTCCCTCGCGAATTTTTATATATACGTGTCCGTGTACCTTCGCTGCGCGTGTATTCGAAGATATAATAAATACATGAACTGCGGCTCTCGGATAAAAGATGAATCAGTTTACCGTTAGCTTGTGCAAATCATATTGCACGAATAATCGCTTTCTCCATGTTAACAATAAGAAGCATCGTTACTATTAGAGAAAAGTTCTCTATGAGATAGTAAGTTTGCAATCACAAATCTTTTTTCGCAATGATTACGCGATCTAACCATCAATTTTCCACCAAACAGATTTCACTCCAAGGGCAATAAATGCATGGTGGAATCAACAGACGATGCCTATTAATTTAGCAGAAAAATCCGCTATCTCATATTAGGAGTCTATTTCATAATAGGGGACTTTCCTGTATTAATAATTATAATAAATTATAGCAACGTATATGAGCAAGGATTCGGGCGTCTTTGAATTTTTACTTGAAGATCAATTTTTTAAATGTGACAAAAGATATGTGTTTCAGTTTTGAAAAAAACTTTTACACTGTTTCTATCAGAAATAAAAGTCTCTTTTCGTCTATAATAGCTTATTTTAAGATATTCTATTACAGTGTATCTATTCGGTTTTAGATAAAACTAACGCGTTAAGACAAAGCTAATAATATAATAGAAATACCTACATCGTCTTTATTCTTTTCGAGAAGACGAATATATCTCGCAGCGATAAATCACTTAGAAATTTCCTTCGGAAGAAAAATAAGAGACTTTTATTTTCAAACATTATATTGCGGCTGGATATTACGCACGGATTTCATTCATTCGTTATTATCCTCTATGTCTAGTCGAGAATTTGCGCTTTTACAAATCCCACGTCTATCGGGATCAATACGCAAGGTAAAAAGTACCCCAAGGTAAATTTTTATAAATAATAATATGTATGTGCCCATATAATAGCGCAATTACATTCTATATGCGTGGAACAATGCGTCGCCTGCGTTACGTAAGGCCAGAGGCGACGTTGTTACGAAAATGGCTTAAGCCCGCGTTAATTAAGGAAGGCTTTAGCCGGTACCGGCTATAATCACCCGCGGCGGGCGTCACCATGGCGACTGCAGAATGCGTAGAAAATGGCCGCGAGATGAGGAAATGAATGAACCGAAGTCGGAAAGGAGAAAGGGAGGCTACGGCCGCCAGTGTAACTGTTTTTACAAGACGGGATCGTCGGTCATTTGTCAGTCTCTCTCTCTCTCTCTTTCTCTCTTTCTCCCTCTTTCTCTCTGTCTCGCCCATCCTACTCCTCTCCGCGAGACAGTCTAGCCGTTATGACTGGTGGTTATTGCACCACGACTGACTGCATTATCTTCATGTCATATACTAGCGAACTGCATGTTGACTTTCTACGGTTTGTGCATTGTTTATGCCCCTTTATCTGAAGAGCCAAATATCGCGAGCATAAAAAGGAGGTTGAGTTAATCACTGACTTAACTTACGACTGATTAAATTCACGAAATTGCCTGCATAGAGCGAGATATATAACATAAAACAGCGAGACATAAAATCTCCAAACATGGAGAAATATAAATATCGACAGAATATTACATTTCAGTATTATCGGAATTGTCATTCAATATCAGTATTTTAACAGCACCTATTTGGCCAATAAATTTACGGCAATCTAGATTGAGAGAGTTGAAAAGGCGTATTTTCAAACATTAATTGATAACCATACAAGTGTAAACATTTATAATATGAGATTGTAATATACGTACAACATCGTAATCTACTTATTAAATGTGCGACTTTAAACTTGAACCACTTGTTTGAAACGAATGTGATTCGCCTAATTAGTCAACCCTAAATAGCTGTTACCAAACATTCTATATGGATTTAAATTTAGATTGCAACATGAAAGAGCAAATGATTGCTACTCTCATAAATGTATTACTCTCTTCTTCGTTGCAAATCGCAAATATTTACTTCACTAAAATATCTTTATAAATATGTCCTTCAATATTGTACAAATAGATCGTATTTGATATAATAAATTAAATCGATAATGTAAGTCAATTAGGACTTAACGAATCCTGTACGGAAGTAACGACATGTCGAGATGAGAAAAAACGTGAGGTCGTTAGAAAGAGAGTTATGACAATGATGGAGGGTAAAAACGTAGTGACCACAGATGACTAGGTTCTCCGGGCGATACGAAGTACTCGAATACTTCATGTCGCAATCAGCCGGGGATCGGCACCGGCCCGGTCCGGTACGATTAATGCAAATGTCTAACCTATTGCGGTGCACGGTATAGGCCCGGTCTAACTGATGGACCGATCGCGGGGAATCGAGGGAGCACGGAACCGAGAAACGGAGCGGACGATCGAGCGAGCGAGACTGACGACGATATGGACATGGAGTTGTCCAGAGCGCGTGGGTTCGGCGCACGGAGAAGGATAGGAGAGGGTCTATTCTGAATTACCCCCGACCTAAACCGGACCTGCTCCACGACGACCGTTCGACCGCAGCGCTTCAATTTAGAATGCTAATCAGGTGGCGTCCCTCCCTTCGTCCCGTCCTCCCGGTCGACACACCGGCCATTGCGCCGGCGGTTTAATGTCTATACGTGTATTCATCCCTTAATCTGCCGGTGCTTCGGGGGTCAGAGGTGAGCCGCCTTTAACCGAGAGCTAGTGCCACTACGTCAATGTCTCTGCCGTAGGAGAATTCTCGCCGCAGTGAGAGGTCGTAGCGAGCGCGGCAACATCCTTCTCGTAAAGCCGAGAATGGTTGGAGGCCGCCGACCCTGAGGACTCAACCCGGTCCCCCTCGCTTTGATCTCGCGTCAGGACAAGTATATAGACGAACGCATGCTTGGAGGCCGGACCATTGATCGATGGACGTTTCCTGCCCGTCAGCAGAATCGTGCAGCGAATGAGGATAGCGAAGCTGCCTCGAGACATCCGTTGCACGATGTTGATACTACGTAACTTACGAAATTGCAAAACTTGGCCCCTGCTGCAGCAACAATAATTTAATGGTCTTATTCAACGCGTCAAATCCAATAAACTCTGCACAAGCGAGAATCCAGATATAAAATCGCTATAGTCAAGCTTTTTTAGTTAGACATTAACCGGCCGCTGTTTTAATACAGAAAATTTATTGCGAAAAATATTACCTCAGCCAAGGTTTGAACCTGGACCTCCCTACACTCTAGGCGGGCGTCTCACCAATTCGACCACTGAAGCGTGTGGTAATATTTGTCGCAACAACAGGATAAAGATGATATCTTCGCGTCGATTTTTCGACTTTATATTTTCCGCAATAAATTTTCTGTATTAAAACACTGGCCGGTTAATGTCGACTAAAAAGCTTGATTATTATTATCTATCACTGGCAACTTGGAGAGATTTTTATATTTCGCTATGTATAGACGACATCTACTAGATGAAGCATATTCGTCGTGTAAAGCTCGTCGTGTGTCGTTCTTGGAATAATCATTTGAAATTCGCGCAAAATAGCAGAGATGTGCAATATCTTGGCGCATAATTGCAATTACGATCTAACAGCTCATTTTATATCGAATTAAGTCGCCTTATCGCAAGTGATAAATGCACGAGCCGAACATAGATCCTCGTGATTAATTCCCCTTAAACAGGCAAGCACCTTCCCCGATGGACCGAGATATCTCCATATTTTAAGTGTCTCCTGTTTAAGAGAACGGATCGGGAGACAGAATTTCAATTAAACATTTACGTCCTGCGAAAAGTCCTCCAACGCCTTACGTAACTTTACGTAGAACGGCTCCAGAATCACTGAATCATTTATTAATCCGCTGATGGAGGTAGCTCGCTGTGTGTAGGAAAATTCTCGGATGCCCCTCGGCAATCTCTAATTGGTGAACTTGTTAATTAGCTAATAACAATGAAAGCTCCGCTTAAACCAGCTCGTAATCAAGCCCAGTTCCGACGTAATCAATCAATATAATGGAACAAGCATCGAAATTAATCGGAACTTCGAAATAAAGAACGTTGAACGAGGTCCGTGGAAAAAAAATTAAGCGCACAATTATCACGTCGGGCGACGTGCCAATCCGTAGCGGCAGGATTTAAATAAAATTATCGGCAATTTCATGAGCAATCCGACCCGCTCCGAATACAAGTGTCAAGCTAAATTACGTAGCTACGATGTAAAACCTACAGACACGCGTGCACTCGCGCGAACGCTCGGGGCGCGCGCGGAAGAGGATTTTGTTTAAATTCGCATTTAATTTTACCGCGTGAAATCCGAATAACGATTTAATTTACGTCGCGCCGGTATATTCATTGCGTCCGAAAGAAAATTAATGGATTTTACGCCAACGGCGAAAGCCGGACGTACTACTAAATTATCAAGAGAGCGCTCATGTAATGCACGAGCTGACGCGGCTAGTCACGTTACATTGCCGCGAACTGAACAAAGAGTACATGCTGAAAACGCACACTTTACTCGGCAAACAAGATTTATATTCAGACACAGTTTCTGAGATAAATGGGGCTGTAGACCTTTATCTCATCAGTTGAATATGAGAAATATGCGCGCGCAAAACAACCTTTGCCCCGGCTTGATTATATGTAATATTTAATTGCATTTTATAAACGACGATATCAAGCAGAATAAAATTACCATAGGCGCAAGAGGAAACACTACGGAATTTCAATTTCAATCGCAACGGCGCTATACAATTGCTTTCCGAGTTGCCGTGCCCCACTTTACTCAATGATACGATAAAAGCAACTGGAACAGGCCGTCGCTAAAGAGAAATAAATTACCGCCAAATCGTTACGTTGCAGCGTTGTATAAAAAACGCTATCGTTAAATCTTTTCATTACACCCAACAACTTTGTTAAAATGTAATCGTCCCGTACTTTCGCCTGACCATTTTGATCCGAGAGAAATCATCTTTCTTTCTGATGTTAGCGCGAGCGTGATACCAATCACCTTAAATAATAACCTTCTAAAAAAAAAGGTAAAAAAAGACGCCAAGTGCAAGCGCCATCCGATCAAGAATTATTTTTATCTTCTCCACAAAAGTAATGATATCATTCAATTGCGCCAACTAAACTGGATATTTGTACAAACTAGATACTTTATTATTTTTAAATTATATTCGAGGGGGAAATTGCTGAGGGCATTGTGGTGTACAAATTTGCGGCATTACTAGCCATTTTTTGGACATTAGTTTGGGCATTAGGCCTTGCTGGGGCATTATAAAGGTAGCACAAAGTATTGGCGTAGTATTGGGAAATAATGTAAATGCAATACCGTGCAATTATTGATACGTAACATTGGCGTTACATTAGCCTTTATTCTACATTCAATATTATAATTTTATTGGGCAATCTTGCCCAGTACAATTTCGATATTAATCCAAATTTTCGTCGGTTATTAAAATTCATCAATTGCGAAAATTGTTGGAATTTCGGGCGTTGATTCCAAGAAATGACATAGCGCCGCGAGCACCGGTTGAAAACAGTCTATTGTGTCGAATAATTCGGCGCGTATCAGTCGAGCGAGGCGGATGTTCCGCGTGTCTTCGCGTCGCTCGTAACGCGATCATTTCCTACGTGAATTATTAACATTTATCAATCGCATTTAATTGTCGCGATCCGTAATCTTATCGCTCATTTCTGCGGTGATTTGAGAAGAATATCACGCGTAATTTGAAGTAGAAGTGCCATAAGGGAATTACATATATAAATTATTAGTTAGGTTCGATATATCCACGAGCGCTAATACATTTTTTAACGATCGAACTCGGACGAATCTTTCTCACGTCGTGCATTAAATAGCAAATCTAATTTATGTTCACTCAATATTCATTTTTCTAAATATACACATATGTATTTTTTGTCGATAATCCCCTCCTCGGGTACTACCTTGCAGTGGTGGAGGGGCTTAAGTACCCCGAAGAGTTACTCTCTAAAAATTAATCAGTGCATTATCACTGAATCAGTGAATATTCACTGTTTTCAGTGATAATCCATTGATTGATTTTAGAGAGTACATACTCTAAAGACGGGACAACCAAAGGTACCCATTGCACTATTTGGGCCCGATTTTTCATTTTCTAATAAACTGTTGATCACAGTTTAATCGATTCTCTGTCTCTTCTTAGATAATAATATAGAAAAGCATAGAGAGTCGAGTAATTTTCATATTAACAGTTAACCAGAAAATGACAAACCAGACCTAACAATATCTTAAAGTTAATCGGTGGATTATTACTGAAAATAACGAATCGATTCACTGTTTTCAGTGATAATCCACCGATTGACTTTTAAAGAGCACATTTGTTTATTTCATTTATTAATTGATTTTGTTCATTTCTCTGATTTCAGCACTAACTTTCGAGGACTATTACTCGAATAATTTAAACGAATCGCAACCGCGCGCGGCGATTTGTCGTGTCGCGTCGCGTTCGGGAGTGCCGTTTGTGTAATCGGACTAAAGACTTTGAAAGTGTAAAATCGCGCGAACGATCTTTGTGTTTTCGCGAGTGTGCAAGAAGACAACCTGAGTGGAGGAGGAGGCCTGGGAGAGGCATCAGGCGCCGGCGGAGCAACTTTGTGGTAAATATTACTTTTATTTTGTGTAAAATTAAGCTCTTTTCCGGTTTATCATATTCATTCCTTTATTACTTTGTATTTGTTTTTTCACATCAGAGCCTTTTGAATTTTATTAATTGTTATATTGAGTTATTTTATATCTTAATTTCATATAATTTCTAATAAGTAGAAATAATAATTAGAAAACAAAACGCAAGTTTAAATTTAACAAAAGTTTATTCTCAAGACAAGCTTTCGAGGAAAATCTTTCACGATATAATCCTTTACATATCCAACTAAATAAAAAGTTCGATATGTCTAAAAATTATATTTTACAATATTGTAAAGAAAAGAGGACCGCTGACTGGAATCAGCGGGGGCGGCGGAGGGCCTCTTTAGATTAACTTTTCTATTGCATGAAATTTTAAGTTGGTCTAAAATAATCTTTTATGCGACAGATTTTCGTTTGCGCATTTACGATACGATTTTTTGCTTACACATTTATAAAGAATGTTACATATTACTCTCTAAAAGTCAATCAGTAAATTATCACTGAAAACGGTTATAACTATTGAATTATTCAGTGGTATACTTGTAACTGTGAATCAGTGGGTATTCACTGTTTTCTGTAATAATCCACTGATTGACTTTTATAGAGTAGACATAGCTACGTGTTTTATATTGTAATAAATTGTAAAATTAATTGTGATGGAAATATAATAATGACAAAGATGTCAAAAGAAAATGATTATTATAAAGAAAAGAGGACCGCCGATCGAAATTGGCGGGGGAGGTGGAAGGCCTCATATTTTTGCAATGCACTTTCAATGTAAACACAGTACCGTGCAATTATTGATGAACATCGGCGTTACATTAGTATTTATTCTATACTCTATACAAATATTAATATTTAATGCTGGTAGGAGAAAACTCTAGGACTTTCTAGAAAGATTCGAGGTGATACTATCTGGCAACGAAATTCTCTGATTAAATCGAAGCTTTTCTCCATCGGCGAATGTACGAATCCAGCTGAACCCGAAGAGTAATTAAATTTTCATCGAGACACACGTACTCGACTCGACTCGATGGTCGTCGATCTGTGCCGCGTTGACGCGCGACCACGCAAATTGCACAATCGACAGGTGGCGATGACGATTTTGAGCCCGGAGGAGCTCGACACGTTGATTGCAAACGCGGTCACGTTCTTCTCCAGGGATATATATCAATCCCGAAAGACATGCTAATCACGCGCCATTCTTGCGCCGACACAGCCATATCCTCCACTGCTCCTCTGCCTTCCAATTTTCGGCGAAACGCACCTGGGCTTCGTACACACGACACGGCGCGCGACAGTCAGGCTTGATATTTCAATTCGACCACCATCAAGCCCGGAAGAGTAGACGTTCGAATGAGCAAAACGACTAGCGAGTGCTATTGTATTTCATTGACGGAACAATAAAACGCGAATAATTCTTTTCTACGTGGACAATGTGCTTAATATTTTAGGTGAGATATCAATAGAATAACGAATACCAACATTCTTTTCTACGTGGACAATGTGCTTAATATTTCAGGCGAGATATCAATAGAATAACGAATATCAACATCGAATCGAATATTAAGCCAAATCACTTCCCAAAAATAAACCTGACGTTTTCGTTTCGGCATCGAATATGTAATTTCTGGCTCGATCCGTTTAATTCGGAAGCGCCGTCTAGGTGGATGACCCGGTCTATTCTCGGTGCGGCGGTCCTGGGACACGGTATCGATAGTCCGGCGCGTTTGCGAAGCTCCGCGATCGCAAAAATGACTCTCCGGCGAATCGCGAGGGGGATCTCGGGGGGGCCGCCGCGCGAGCGAGGTCGAAAAATCGAACATGACGAAACCCGGGGTTCATCTTCGGAGGAAATACGCACGACGGGGCGCGAGAGAAGATCGGGGCCGAGGGAATACGCATTCAAAGCCAGTCCACCGGCCAACGAGATCCGCCCGAAATTCCGAATTTCAGAAACGCCCTGTTATCTACCCGCTTCTTCCTCCTATCACCCCCCTCTCTCTCTCTCTCTCTGTCTCTCTCTCTTTCTCTCCCATCTCGGTCGGCGTGAATGGTCCTGGTCCCCGCTTCCGTTGGTACGGACACATTTGATATACGGACCGGTATATGCATCACACGGTGGTGCGCGCGCGGCCGTATATAGATTACCGAAGGCGCGAGAGAGGCACAATGGAGTGTAATCAACGCCGCCATTCGCGTTAATATTAAATCGCAGCTCCTGCGGTAGTCTCGAGTGCTTATCTCGGGGATCTTCCTCCGCCTCTTTGTCATACAGTTGCCGACGTCGGTCGGCTGCAGATACCTCCTCTGACTGCGAGCTGTCCTAAACAGCGCTACTCTGTCTCTCTCTCTCTCTCTCTCTCTCTTTCGGTCGCCAAGCTAGCTCGCGTAATAGGGAAAATCTTCGACGTTTCAGCTCGCCCGAGGCACGCAAGGTGCACGCTAGACACGGGGGTGCACGCTCCCCTTATGATATCGCCGTGAATCAGTCAGCCGATCCGACCCGATCCCGCCCTCATATCCCCCCGAAGAGCGGTTCTACCCTTCATTTGCACTTTAGAATCGCGTTAGAGAACGCGATACGATCGCGCTGCCTCTTTACGAGATACGAACCGCTTATTATCCACGGGTAATTGGAGCGGAGATAATCGATGCGCGCGGATGCTATAGAGCACGATATCTAGAGCACGGCAACCTGGTAACAGTTAATTCATCGTCAAATATTATCCGATATCTCGGAGTGTCATCGCTTTGAAAACAGATTTCCTCTGCAAGTTTGGAATTTCTTGTTAATTGTTGCCACGTAATACGAAGTGGATCCGCGAGCCTCAACGGTTAAATGCCGTTCAACCGTCAAACGCGCGGGCTCCGTTTGCCATTCGTGTAATTTAAATCTGTTTAAAGATAAAGCAATTAAAGGGAAAAAGAGTTGTTAGGTCAGAAATAATTACGTTTAAATCCCTCTCGCGGAAAAGAATTTTATATATATATATTTTTTTAATTTAGCTTTATCTCGAGTTGTCTCTAAATTTGTCTAAATTTCTTCATTTATAATTATAATTCATGAAATTATTTTTTCCATTTTAATTTATTTAAACTGCAACTGCCACTAATTGCAACTGCTACTATAATGTGCTAAATTCCGTGCTGAAATAAAATCCGTTCTTTCCGCAGATTTGTTAACTCAAAATAAATTTCTCTTCCACCGGCAAAAGTCAGGGAGTCTATTGTTTGTATCTCTTTCACGATAGCTGCGCGGGCCTCCCAGATCCAATTTATACGCTCGTTATTATCGCATCTTGAATATTGATGGATACAGTCGAGGCACATTTACCTACTTGCAATCTGAAATTATGATGGACACTCGATATAACTGTAGCCCGGACGTAAAACAAAGCAGATGTGTATCGCGCATTATGTTAAATATGTTAACGATGAATATTCAGGGAGTGCTGTGACCGAGAGAGAGCACACACATTCAGTGGCGCAAGCGCGCGAGTGATAAGTAGGTCGCTCCGATTCTCGAATGACGGCAGCTGACGGCGAAGTTATGACTTGTAACATGACGATAAATCCGAATAGGTACACGCAAGCCGAGTTTGTAACTCTCGCGCCATCGAGGAGTCATTAGCACGCAAGACACGGCGTAAAGCACGCGTTGATTTAGCGCTAATCGCGATAATGCCTCTCCCGCGGGGAGCAATAAGGCAAAGAAGTGACGATTTCTCGCCACCGCTTAAATCGGCTAAACAAGCGTTTCCCCCGCAGCGACACCGTTTTTACATAATTTGCGATTAGATACGGCCGTAATTTTCCGGTCCGTCAGTTATAAAACACTCTTTTACGGCGCTGCTTATCGCGGTAGTCCGTTAACGCTCTCATCGATCGTTAAAAAGTTTACCGTCGGCTATGAGAACCGTTCACAGCGTAGTTACAAGCTTTAACATTGCGCAATGACGGACGTAAAAAGCATATTCACCGTCGATGCGAACCGAATGTAAAGATAAAGTTGCCCCGCGTTCCCTTTTCATTTCATTCTCGCGCCAAATAACCAGCTTGTCGGATGAATAACTAATTCGCTGTCGGTCCTCTGAATAATTCTCTTTATATTTTATGAGACCTTTAAAAACCGACAAATCCAAGGAGCGTAGCGTTGCAACGCGCAGAAAATCATTCTGTAAATGAAAACGTAGGATCAGCCCCGCGATTTGACCGTGTTTACCAACTTACAGCAATTTATCATTTGCTATTTACCATTACTTATTATGCAAATCTCCGCTGCTCCGCTCCGCCATCATTAATCCTCGAGTCATGTCGCCTCATGCTTTTCTCATTTAACCCGCGTGATGCTGTGCTTCGTGCGATCGTACGATCCTTAGGTGGAGAAACTTTTTCGTTAGAAAAAATATTTACAGCGCCAAGAAAAAAGGGACTGTAAAGTTCGATAGGAACATTACGTTTCTTAGCCCCGTCCGCGAACTGTCCGCCGCCAATTTGACTTTGATAAACAACTCCTGCGCGGGTTTTAATAAGAAGATAGTCGAGGCCGCTGCTAAAAACGGGATTCGAGGCACGTTCCAGACCCGGCTCAATATTGGACGGTCTCGAAGATGCCCCCGCGTCCTTATCAAAGGCGCCCGGTTATCGAGGAGAACGGAAACGAGATTCAGTTGACTTCACCCACCCTGTGTGCGTGTGTGTGTGTGTGCGCGCGCGCGTGCAACTCTACCCTCCTGCGATTTCTTGCTCCGCGCCCCTCCTCTCCACCCCCGCGACGCCGCGTAATCGCGCACCCTCGCGCAATCGCAAGTCTGCTCCCCTGCGGAATAGGTGAGCGGATTCCGCGACTGCGGTCGCCGGTACCACCATCGGGTATATATATCTACTGTCGGGCGCGGTACTTCGGGGACATTTTCGTTATCTCGGGAGGACGTCAGCTTTCGTTATCTGCGGAGAGATAACCGCCGGCATTAAGGCGGGGACGAAGACGATCCCGCCAGACGGGAGACGAAATTTAATTCGCTCTGATACGCCGCGCGCGTTTCTGTACACCGATTTTCGGAGCACTCCGAGGTTACATTCCCCGCGCCGGTATCGTTACACCGCGCACAGCTCGGAGTAACGGATATCTCGAGGGGAACGTGCGCCGAAACGTCCTTTTTCATCGTGATGATAAATGAAGCACTGAGAGTTATATAGATCTAAGCTGCACAGAGACAGAGAGAGAGAGAGAGAGAGAGAGGAAGGAGAGAGAAACGGAGCGGGAGAATAAAACAAAAATTTGGACAACTGCAATTCCGCTATGAAATAACTTGTACATTAATTTGCCTGCTGCGAGAAAAAGCGTTCGACTGTTTCAACGATGGCTCAAAGAAAAATGTTATTTAAACAAATTTCGCCTCGGTGGTCGAGTTGTTAAGACGCCCGTCACGGATTGAGGGAGGTCCCAGGTTCGAATCCCGGCCGCGGTAATATTTTTCGCAATAAGAATTCTAATTGTCAGTACGGAGAAGGGGGTTTTCGTAATAAACGCCAAGTATAGCATTTTAAGATAATTTAGAAAAATCCTTCAGCGATCTTGTCACACGTGAATTCACTGACGATAATGATTCCACCTGGCGAAAGACCTGTGTTGTGTCAGTTTGTAACGGCGCGCGGGACAGGATGGAAAAAAATGGCGTTTACACTTGTAATTGATTTGAACAAATTTTGTAATGATAAAAAGAATTGTTAGACGACCTTAGGCTGGCAGATGGTTTATTTATTGAAATCCGACGTTTCGACCGTACGGGTTGTGGTCCTCTTCAAGGAAATCCAACAATAATATTACGTCATTGATATTAAACTAAAAAAAAACACACAGGAGGTCTGATCCAATTCTGGGCATCACTCGGAGAACTATGCGTTTGTAATCGTAAACTTTACACGGGTGTAGGAACGGCAGATACAAATTCAAGGGTGAATTCTTGCAACGGGACGGGAAACCTGGAGCTAACGGAAAGCATTAATTCCGCCGCCTATCGTAGGTACAATGTTGCGTCAAATTGCGTTACGCCGAGATGACCCTCCTTCGATAACACATTTCGCTATAAATGTCTAACAAGCACTTCGGCCGTTATAAGCACAAAGCAGGATAAAGTGGAATGTTACAGCTTTATGGGCATAGCTTCATCCTAGAGTAGCCTAAGGCAACACCCGGGCACAGAATATCCATCCGGCGTTAACGCGGGGTGGCCCGGGTCTCAGTGTCGAATTCCGGGGATAACCCGTGGATAGGCTATTTGCTGGCAGCCCGGGCCTTTGTGACTAGAGTTTCGTTAAGCGTCAAATTTCGTTCGGATCGCGCTCTACGGCGCGAGCCGAGCTGCTATTCGACGTTTCCTAGTCAAGAGCGTTTCGGTGTTCCCGTCACGTTGGTCCTATAAAGTCCGTATATGCCTCCCCCCCCTCTTCCCCTCGCGCGCACCAGATATGCAACGAATGGCAGAGGGAAAAAAAAATTTCACACTCCGATATTCGACTTTTAATACGACGCAGACGGCAACGGCCGGGCATCTGTATTTAAGCATCGCGCGTCGCGGTAATGACAGAAAAGTTTCCCTCGTGTCGGGGCTGTGAAATTTTTCCTCTTTTTACGCGGAGATTTTTTTCCGCGCGGACCGTAAAATACGCGAACTATGCGAAAAATAAAGATATTCTCACGTAGTTTTACGCGATTGTTACGGGAATATCTACTAGATTAATTTCAAATGAAATACGGGGAAGAAATAATAATCTCTGGGTGTGTATGTGTTGCCAGAGCGATTGAACTTGTTCGGCTGAAAACGAGTAAATGGATACAATGCTATATAACGCTGGAAAAACATCGAGGAAAGAGATCATATTATTAACGTATAGCCTGAATAGAAATATGATTATAAATGCCGCGATGACAACTGTCGCCGCCCGACCTTTGTCCAATTAAACGTGAGAGGGGCGTGGAAAAATAATTTGGCGATGCATTCCGCGGCATCTGATCGCCTCTACGAAACTTTCTTGAAGCTACTACTTTATACCTAGCCCGGCCTGCACCTGCGCTCTTGCGAACTTTGGTCAGCGGCACGAAACAAACTGACGTGCTGACTGAACGTTAGAAACTTGCTGAAGCAATCAACATTTCCGGGATACTCTTAGAACTACGTCAATTAACCGACCGGTGTGTTTGGGCAACTTTATACGAAGCCGCGGACAGGTTTCGTCTTAATTCGCGTTACCGAAATAATTCCTGCCGCGGCCGCATGCAATGCGCTGGTATTTCCATTGCGGACGCACAGATTGCACCTACATCTCCGGAGTCCTAAGATAGTAAAAACAAATTTCACGTCAGCCGCTCTTTCGTATTGCAAAAATAAGCGTTCGAATATCAAAAGTGAAACATAATATTCCGAACGTTAGGAATGTAACAATATTTTAGAAATAATTTGTAGTAGAGAGAAGTCCCCTATTATGAGATAGCGGGGATTCTGCTAAATTAATAGGCATCATCTGTTGGTTCCACCTTGAATTTATTGCCCTTGGAGTGAAATCTGTTTAGTGGAAAATTGATTGTGAGATCGTACAATCGTTGTGAAAAAAGATTTACGATTGAATTCGGACGTTGAAAACCTGCTATCTCATATTAGAATCCTATCTGATAATAGAAGACTTTCCTCTATATTCGTAATCTATAAACGGGAAAAAAGAGTATTCACCGAATTAAGCACGTGTGAGAAATTATTAAATGTAAATGTTAGTAGATTAATAGCAATATTATCAATGCCGGTATACGTTTCACAGCGAATGCTGCATATATTTTGCTATAAAAAGTCTTGTCGATCGCGTTTTTTATCGAGACAGGATTACGCGCGGAAAAGTTTAGCAGCCGTTTGCGCATAAAGTGGACGATAAAAGATACGTTCTCCCGCGTCCGAGAGCCAGTAAGAAACTCGCGCGATTCATTAAAAAGTTCGCACCAATCTTTGCTTTGAATTATTGAGCGCCGGCTATCGTTAAGTTGCGAGCCCTTTATAGAGAAAGAGGGAGAGACAGGGGTATGGGGGTGAGAGTGAGAAGGACGGACAGAATTTCTAATCTAGTCTAACTTTTTAAAGCTCAAAATTAATAGCTCTGAAACGCGGGTCGGTCTCGAGCAAGTTTGCAACGCAGATTATATTATCCATGTGATTCGCCGATGTGTTATAAATATTTTCTTTTCAAATAACGTTGTGATAATAATGCAGGAAATAAATATAAATTTGTACGCGCAATAAATATATTAAATTATAAAAACATGTAAAAAAAAAGAGGGGGCTAAGTAAGAACAGGTTTTTTTCAATACAATCTCCAACTACCCGCACAGAAAATTTTCCGGCATCTAATTGGGGTCTAGTTCGATCTCCCAAAAAAATCCTAGATTCCGATTAGGATATCTATAAGAAGATTCCAATCAGAAATCTTTTCTAAATGGGAAATCCAAATGCGATTCTAAAATGGGAGATCCAAACAGATCCCATTAATTTTTCCCAAAGTTTTTCTAAAGTATTTTACAACTTTTTATGATTCCGATATACTATATTACTCGCTCTTAAAGTCAATCAGTGGATTATCACTGAAAAGCATTGAATAGTCACTCATCAAAATTATAATTAGCGATTTGCAGCGCTATACACTTATTTACATAATACAATCGGTGATTATTATATTGTTGACTGTTTGCGCGTAGACTCCAACCGAAGCGAGCCTCCGCGTGAGAGGTTCAAGAGCAGATGGAAATGACAAACGAACCGCACCTCGTCCCGTTGTCTCGGGCCAAGCTTGCATTTCGAATTTACCGTTAATGAAATCGCGGAGAATGTTCTGTTATTGATCACAGGATGCAACGACGGTATAAACGGTTACGAGACGAAAGGAGAGGAAACGAGAGAAAAAGAGAGAGAGAGAGAGAGAGAGAGAGAGAGAGAGAGAGAGAGAGAGAGAGAGAGAGAGAGAGAGAGAGATCATAGGTGCGAGACAGAGAAAACGGAAGGCAGGAAGCACGGCAATGAATTAACATACCAAAGGGCGGACGCACTGAACTCGGAAAATACGACCTTCTCATTTTTTTAGTTCCCCGCCCCTTATACGCTCCCGTACACTGCGCTGCCACGCCATTGGGGCGGCTGGCGCAGAGTGCCCGGCGGCGTTAGCACTTAATGAAAATCTACAAGACTTAACGTCCCGTCCGTAACTCATTCGCCCGCATTTTCGGACGCGTCTGCAGTCCTCCCGACGCCGTTAATCTCAAAAAGCGTTAATTTTTAACGCGGCCGCTGTCTCGCTCCCCTCCTCTGGCTTGCCATATAGACGACGACGGTGCGATCAAAGGCGCTCAATAGAAACGAGCTCGATAAAATTCAACCTGGCGCACCAGCGATGGCATATGGTCGGAAAAAAAAGTAGAGAGGAAGTTAACGAGCGTGAAAAAAATCTGCAAATCGAACAGCCGATATGTAGCTCTCTCTACTGGTTTTAGAACACGACGGATTTGCGCGATTGTCAGTAAAAGGAATTGTTAAACGAATCATTGATTATGTTTCGAGAGAAACACCTCATAGTCATTAATGTCGATATCTAGTAAAAGATAATTGAATTACTAGAGGAAAGTCCTCTATTATGAGATAGGTTTTTAATACAAGATAGCAGGTTCTTAATACCCAAATTCAATCACAAATCTTGTTTTTTTGAAACAATTACACAATCCAAAAATAAATTTTCCACTAAACAGATTTCGCTCCAGGGGCAATAAATTCATGGTGGAATCAACAGACGATGCCTATTAATTTAACAGAAACCCCGCTATCTCATATTAGGAGTCTATCTCATAACAAGGAATTATGAATAAAATTTCCAATTGTTTTCGCGTGTCTTCTCAATATCACCTTCTTAATATCATCAACGTGTCGATTCAACGATACCAACTGAAAGCGCGAAATATATACATCAAATACATCTGGAATTTATTAAAGAGCCCGTTTTCTGACGGCAAGAAAAATTCGGTGTCGCCTTATCAGCGCGGACCAGCTTGGTAAGAAATGCCCCATGTCCGGCGCGCTCGATAAGTACACGCGCAAAGTTCCCTCGGATAAGGAGCTAGGCGTGCGCGCTCGTAACGAAAGAAACGACCCGGAACTTTATCAAAGAGCTACGTGATCCTTGCACTTAACGACCGGCCGTCCGTACGTCGCACCGACGTCCAGCGTGCCTGCGAGATAGTCGGCTCTACGTGGTCCGAGGTTTCCACAAATTGGTTTTGTTAGAACCCGAGTGACTTTTGTCGTCGTCGATCCCGAGGGTAGGGAGGGGGGGGGGGCGACGGAATCCGTTGTCTTAATAGACGGCAAACAGAGAACACGGGGAATAGCCGCGATATCGGCGGACAACGATTATCGAGTCGCGGCGGAATTTTATGGGTATGCATTAAGAAAATACGGCCGGGGATATAGAAGCGAGGCAGACTTTTCTCGCGGAAACTTCTTAGTTGCTAAAGTTTCCGAAGTGATCCGCGAACAAAGTGCATCGCGAAATTTTCAGCTAAACATACATGTACTTCTTAACTGTATATTACATAAAATAATACGTAAGATACATATATTTATATAACATAAAAGTATACAATGATACACTCTCTGTCGGTCCTTTGATCTTTTCGGTTTCGCTCACGCGGTATTCCGCCATGGTTTTGGTATAAGATTCTGTCACACTAGGTTTGCTTTCTGTTCCTGCACCGGTGAACTAGCGCGGTAAGCTAGAATGAGAAAAAATATACTTGTCTTACTCTAATTTATTGCACCAGTTCGCCAGTGTAGCAACAGAAGGCAAGCCCACTGTCACACTGATTTCACACTACCACATACACAACATCCGTCTCATTGGCTCCACCAAAATAATGGCGGATGCGCAGAAAGGGTCGACCATAGACATAGTAATACTAGACCGGGCATGAGACGCCCAGACCTGAAGCTCAAGTAGAAAAGGATAGAATGTAGGTGCCGTCCACCTTTCTCTCTCTAACGAGAAGGATAAAAAGAGAAAGGTTGACCTTCGTTGCTTAAAAGAGAGCATGCTCGGTCTAGTATTACTATGTCTATGAGGTCGACGCGAAACAAAGCAAATGACAAAGTGGACGCACTAGTTATACTATAATATGGTAGAAGGCACTAGGATTCGGGATTTTGCTCTGAAATCGCAGATTTATTCGCGACGACTCGCTCGTCATCGAATCAACGGCCGAAGTGCAATCGTCATCACGACGCAGAGCCTTGCACGACCGTTTAACGCGTTACGGTGATTGGGACGAGCGCCGTTGAATCCCGGTCAATCAGAACGTTCGGCGCACTCGGTCGGGTAGTTTACAGCAGCTAGCGAGTACGAGCCGGGACTGCTGGTTACAGGAAGCACGGTCGAAGTCGGACAGAGCGAATACTGGCTTTGTGCCAGATTGCCGTAAGAGTGCCTGCACTTACCGGCTTCCACTATATATGGCACAACAGTTTCTCATTTTATTACTTTATTGGACGTGGTAGTCAGTTTCGTCTTTATTATGTCCGATACATCACGCTCCTCTTCTGGCGTTGATCCCTGTACAAGGGCTTCAAGTAAATGATGCATCGTTTGCTCGGAAAGCGCTTTTTACATATTGCATTTCTTATAGATAAGTCGACGTTAGATCATTTCCTTTTGCCGCTTATCGATATTTGGTACTATTTTTCCTTAGAGACACACTGAAAAAAATCTGATAGATTTAACCAGTCGTCTGTTAGAAAATGGACGAATCAGAATCCCTTTAGGATTTACCAAATGTGTAGTGAAGTCTAGCAAACTTCTGGTTATGAAATATCTTTCATGGTAAATCCTAAAGGAATTCGTCCACTTTCTAACAGACGACTGGTTGGATCGATCAGATTTTTTTTTTCAGTGCGCACATTTTTCCAAGCAAGATTTCGCTTTAACTTTATGGGCAATTTAAAATTAAAAAGCACGATCGGTTTCTTGAATCTTTTATCGTTTCGCTTTATTTTAATTGCACAAGCGGTACTCTTTGTGATTAACGTTCCTCTTTTTGACGTGTCGCTTGATATTTACTTTTACACGTGATGCGGTTTTGTCGCGACAATCGAGGCGGTCATGTGTAAACGCGCGCGTACGTGTGTATGTGTAGATTTATAATCTACTCGGTATTCGTTGCAACTATGACACGATGAACGGTCAACACCGACAGTAATTCCTAGGGTGGAAGCTCTCGGTATATTTCGCGAGCTGAAAGCGGCCTTTTTGCAGATGCAACACTGGAATTATTAGCACCGCGCGACACTCGTTCTTCTTGTTGTGCTATACCGCGCCATGCTGACTGTTTCCCCCACTTAGTACGTGTAATTTGTCGTGTTCATTATTTGCGTACGTCTGGTATGAAAACTTATGGGAATAACTGGAATTTATGCAAACGAACGAGTAAACATTTCCACGGGGATATCAGGATACGATAACGAGATATCGAATACAGATGAATCGCAGGCAGAGAAATGGTTATCGCGGCTGTACTTTGAGCCGTGTAAATTACATGCGAATGATACGATTAAAAAAATGCGACAAAACCGGTAACAAGAACCCTTCGGTCGTTAAATTCTTAATTAATTGCATATACTTCCATTGCTGCGTTTTTAACAGGAGCAAGTTATTAATATCGTCATTTTATACAATTCACGTAAATATGAATCTCTTCATTAAATAATAAATGATACAGCCCCATATTGTCAAGACATATCAATCTTGTTGAAAAACAATATCCTATACAAATGAAAGTGGTCAAGCCTTGAGTTTATTAGGACGACGATTTGTCGAAGTTGGAGCGATGCAGCAAAACATGCTCGCGCTAACGCTTTCCTACATTTACAATAAAGATCAGTAGTCGAGCTTACAATTAGTGGTACAGGATGTATCCGCTACCGAAATTTGCCCAAGCGAAACAAGTTACGAAAATCCACGCGTGTTTCTCGACGCATACAAATTAGAATATTTGAAATAATTTATATTATATACTAATATTTAAAAAATTGCATTAAAAAATTACTAAAAGTGTATGTAACCTGGTGTGTAAAATCTCCAAAGAATAAGAATCTCTCTTTAAATAGTTGTTGAATATATTCGTACAATTAAAGGGTAATGAACGCACCGTAGTGGCATCAGTTTCATTAAGGCCTGGTTGCACCAACGTCGCTTAATTTTAACTTTAGCTTAATTCGCTCGTTGTCTCTTTCTAAGGGAAACAGAGAGAGAGAGACGAAGGGTGAATTAAGCTACAGTTAACGTTACGTGACGTTGGTGCAACCGGGCCTAAGATACATATTGCGGCGAAATGATCTTCTATCGTCAGGTCGAACGTTGTATAAAAATTGCTCTCACGAAGTGTCTTCTAACAAGCTTACAAATCATAGCGCGGGTCTAACAATGCCGATATCTCTCCGTGAAACGAGAAGAGAAACGGAGAAGAATCTAAACGAGATAGCTTCCCTCGTGTTTGGTCGGTGGCATCTAAACGGGAGCCTATGTTCGCGTGGGGAAAACGAAGGAATTAATCATAACTTCTAGGTCGTTTGCACGCGTGCATGCACACCTCTCAAGGTTAGAGAAAATTACTCTAGCCAGTTCCCGCGGTGTAGCTCGTGGCAATTTCCAAAATCGTGAGTACCTCTACCAGACAACTTTCCGCATATATTTACCAAAGTCGTCTGCCAAACTACAGACTATCCTTCAGCCCCTCCAGCCAGCTTTGATACGCGTCTCATGACAATTCGCGAGTCGCAAGTTACATAGCCCGCGGGCGATCTACCACGCGGTAACGTAGATAGCGTCTCATCCACGTTCTTGTATATTTCTTCGGCCCTCTTTGCCGCTCTGCTCCGAAAAATGGGTTTTGCTTTCAGTAAATTCCCCATTTTCTGGATGCAACGGAAAAATTCTCAAGCCGCCGCGATAAGAGAGAGCATTCCTCGGTCGGAATATCATTTCCCCGCTCTTCGAACGTCGCGAGCTGCGCGCTGCGCTATCTATTTTCGGATCCGAATCTGCCGGCGCGGGTTCGCGGGGCTCCGCCGCGTGTCGTCGCGAAAGTGTCGCGCCCCGGCGCTCGTATAAATCAAAATTAAAATCCGACGAAAGCGGAGTATTTTTCCAAGGGACGAAGGGCCGCGGCGCCTCGTCCCGTGGGACGATTCCGCGCGCAGGACAAATTCAATTTCCGCGCTGCCGACCGACGTTGTCTTAGAAGATGCGTGAACATTTCGTTTCGTTGCAACGATGAGGAAGGAAGCGGCTCCCTTTCGCTCCCCATTCGTTCGACGAGAACGTGAATCTTGCGGGAGATCCCCTGGAGAAATTGTCGCAGCTTATTCCCAAGCGCCTTATACCTTTCGACTATCATCCGATCGCAGCCTTCCAATTTTATACGCAGACGAATCTCATTGTCTACCATCCTGTCCTGGAAGGTATTCCCGTCTCTCCGGTTCCCCTCGCGATCCATCCAATGGCTGAGAGAGGAGAATCCCCTTTTAGGGTCCTCTCCACCGCGACGATAACGAGAACGGGTTCCACGACAGGTGGGTTTCGGTCAAGAGCGTTCATTTCGAGCTTTCGAATATCTCGATGCCTCGCGATGTCACTTCCGAGTGTCGCGAAGAGCCCGCGGTTCGACACTAACGATCCTCCGCGCGAAAACCAACACAAGGGCCGACTCGTGCCCAAATTGCGCGGACGGGGAGTGGGGGGGGGAGGGGGGGGGAATTCCGAGAAAATTCCGGGGAAAATTGTCGACGGGGAAACTTCTTCGCATTCCTCGCGACGGATTTTCCTCGTCGTGGAAAGTCCTCGACGAGGACGACCTGCGACGATCTGATGCACGTGGCATCGCGGCCGAACGTCGAAGAATCCGAGGACTAGGCGAGCGCACCGAGTGTATCTAAAACGTGCAGCTCGATCACGAGATACGATCGACTGGAGTGTACCTACGGATCTTGTTTCCTACATAACGAATCTCTAACCGACATGTAAAAAGAAGCTTGCAATTCGGTCGTACTGCTTGTTAGATTTTAAGCAAGACTCGGGTTTAACGAGCGGGCGTGAAACAATCTGACACCGTTACTTTCCAACGAGACTGTTAACGACATGACGTAATTTAGTTACGAGTAGTTACGAGAAGACTCCTTTTTGAGACTCTTCATTATATTCCTCTAAAACCCGTCTAGAAGTGTAGCCATTACTGCGACGCAAATTTACGTAGGTTAACTTTATTTTAAATAATGTTTGTTGAAATTTCACGTTGGGACAATATTAGATTATAATTCATGAAGTCGCGTGTACTGTTCTTCAGATTTTTTTTGCACACTTCAAGCAATTCGCATTCCCAGGAAAAATTATGCATATCCCCCTAGAAAATTATTTGCAATTTTCAATCCATCTTAACGGCAGCTGACAATTTACTGAAGAACAGAATGTATCGCGTTTAATATTTTCTCAGCAGTAATCTGTAATCTGTCCAAATTCGAAGATCGACGTTTCTAATAAAACCGGAATTATGCTTTTCGATTGAAACTCTGCCCGTTTCCTCGGAGAAAGCGCGTGTTTTGCAGGCAACGCGTATCGGACATAATTTGCGCACAACGTTGAAGTAATTTCTTTCTCCTGGCAATCACACGGAACGCTAGCTCCGGTGAAAATACCAGCCGCGAAATTATGTCGACAAGTATCGTGCAAGCAAAATGAATAAGATCTCGTTACCATAGATACGCCCGTTCTCTGTTGTACTGATAAAACAAAAAACCGGCCACAGTGCGGTATATTAAAAACATGCCCTTCGGCCACTGCGCTTCCGCCGTTGGTCCGCGGAATATTCGGATTCTATCAACGTGACCCCGGTTGAACTCCGCGTACACGGTAGCCCGCGGTGCAACAGATAATGAAACCATCCAATGAAGGAAATGACATGCTACGGCGCACCATCGATGAGCAGCGCAACAACGGCGGGAGCGTGGAAATTTACTGGGGAAAAAAGAGCGTTTAATAAACTACACAGCGTACAAATTAATGCATTGTTTACGGCGCTGCGATGCCCGCATTACCGCCGAGCATCCGGCGAGTATTATCGATACAAAAATGCTGCACAGACTTTCGATTGCGCATCGAGTGCAGCGGCGACTGCGCGTGTCGTTTCTACTTTCTGCGGGACGGATGGCCATTAAATTTGACTGTCGCGAAAAATTAATACGTCACTCTCCGATTAATTCGTTGCCGCGCGGAGAGACGCGCGAATTGAAATAATCGTCCTCCATCCGTCAGTTGTGCGACGCACTCTTTAAATAAATTATTAACGAAAATCGCGGTTTGTACCCGGCATAATTTCGACGAGCTCAATTTTTTTATACTATAAACGTGGCAAAATGTCATTTACGTCAATTGCACCGCGCTACTGTTGTCACGAAAAACGGTGGGCATCGCTTTCGTGCTTCCGCAGCGTCGAGAACTCAAGTTATTGAAATTACGTCAGGCTCGATGAGCCTCAATCCCAGTTAAACCTTGGTCAACTCCAACCAGCGCCCGTGAGAACGGTCTCGTGACGTTGAAAAACGTGGAGATAGCCGCGCGCGTATCTCCGGCAATAACCATCGCTAATGTGCGATATAAGGGAAGGTGGGCATTTCGCGTAATCGCGGGGCGTCCATCAACGTCAGCCGGTCCGGATCCGTCGACGTCGAAGACGTCAATTGAATACAGCCCGTCGTAAAAAAAAAAACGCGTCGGTGTGCGGAGATACGACGGACGGAGATGGGACGAGAGGCGAAGGGAATTAAAGAAAACGACGGCGGGAGGGCGGGCGCCGCGCGTCGTGTCATCGCCGGGACGGACTCTAAAGTGATTTCGCCAGAAGTGTCATCGGCGGACGAACGAACGTTTTATCGCGGGGCTAACGAGGCCAGTCCGCGCCGACTTTGCCGCGCTCGGTTTCGCACTGCAACACACAGACGATAGGAAGACGGGAATCGCGCGAGAAAATAAAAAGGAGGATATGAGAGAGAGAGAGGGAGAGAGAGAGGGGGGGGGGGGACCACCCTCATATCCCCCCCCAAATAAATCCCCTTTTTACGACGGAGATTTATGAAAGCCATTCCGCCGCCTCCTGTCCTTTATCCCCCCTCCCCTCCCCCCGCCGCCGCTCTCCTCGCCCTACTTCGACCTACACTCCCGGCCTACACTCCATCTTTCCCTCCTTGGCGGCGTATAAGGGAAGGAATTGCGACCACCTCTCTCTCTAACGCCGGGGACGCGAGGATGAGTTTCGGGCGCTGAAACCTAACCGTGGCTGAGTATCCCGGATTCCGAGCAGTTTCCGGCAAAATGAGGTAATTAGGATGCAGACGAGGAACGATGTCGTTCCCCTTCCGCCCTCCTGCCCCCTCCTTTCTTCATCTTTCCCTTGCCCTCTCTCACTCTCTCTCTCTTTCTCGCTCGAACTTTCGTATCCCGCGTTCGGGCTCTCCTCTCGCCGTATCGTTGGCTCCCTCATATTCCCCTGGCAAAGCCTCGACACCATGTCGGGAACACCGGCTCGATGCTAAATCAAAAGCGTCGCGCTAAGAAGTCTCTCGGCGTCCCGCGAATACACTACACATTTTCGCTTATCTAACGGGATCGGGACCGACCTCATCGGAATTCTAACGGCGCTGGGATATGAAAAGATTGCTATAGGTGTTGTAATGTGAATAACGTTGCTCAGGCAGCGATCGTACTGTCTTTCATTTCGATAAAACGGCGAAGATAACTAATTAGTATTCTTCGTAGGTAAGAGACGATGAAATTAAAGTAGAATGCGGACAAACTGCGAGGGGGAGAGAATCGAAGGGACTTCTGTCCCAAGACAAAGTAGAGAGTACGGGGGGGGTAATACAGATCGCGGTATTTGTGGCGGATTGCGGCAGAATTTGGACGTGCACTTTGATGACTTTTTGATAGGGCACGGGTCGAGAATTCCGCGGAGCGATATAAATCCGAAACTTTCCGGTGCAGGTGCACGTATAGATGAGCCTTCTGAACAGGAAATCAACTGTATCGATCTCGACGAGCCGCGACCGAGATTTCCAAGATCTCCGAGATTGCGTCGATTGCACCAACATTTGGTACGTGGCCTCATTTTATTGCAGTGCATCGGTTAGTGCCACGGGGGAACTTTGCGGGATGAATTCGGAATGACGTCGGTATCGTCAGAGCTCCACGAAAAAAATCGTTGCAATTACCAAAGTTCATAGAAACTAATAAGAATAATAAAAAGCATATATATTACATATATATGTGTATAATTAAAATCTTATTAAAAGTAATTAAAATATTAAAGTGCACTTAAAATTTTGTTTATAATCTAAAAATTATAAATTTTTTAAGTATACATTTACAGAGAATGAATCGTTCGGTAATCCTCGTGATTGTAAATTACTAAGGATTCCATTCTCAGCACCGAATTAACATCATCCTCGAAGTGCGAAGAAGACCTCGCCGTGTTGTGCAGTCTGCGCCCGGCCGTCATGTTACAACTGCGACTTGTTCGTTATTAGGCAATTATCCTCACGTCCCAACTTACCCCTAAACGTGGCTCAACATACCCCACCCATGGGGCCACCTTGACTTTTTTCATTCAAAACAAAATTTTTCCTATTTATTAAAATTTTTTAAAGATCTACGCGTGGTTAATTATTGAGCTGAATAAATACACTATCGTTTAAACGAAAATTTATTAGGCTATCATAATTATGTAAAGATTTATAACAGTTTGAGTAAAAAGTTGCCCAACCAGCCCCGCCCTATCCTACTTAGAAAATTGTGAGTTTAAATATTTTACAAATTTCAGAAAATTATGATTACTGTTATTGAATTGAATGAATTACATTTGCCCGGCTTTAAAGTACAATAACAAACAAATGATGTCGAGCAACATCTGTCGCAAGTAAATCTGAATCGCGACGACCTAATTCGGTTTACAGATAAACTAGCGCAACTTTCTAGCACGCCTGGCACGTGAATCTGTCTGGTGCGTCAAACACGTTACAGAAATATGCAAAGCGGGGATTCGTGACAACGCTTGCAAAAGTCTGTCTTTCGACTTAAAGCATGTGCTTTCTTAAAATTTCTCGTCCGCTTGAAACTGCAGTTCCCGAGATCATATGGAAATCTAAAGTAAAGTTTCCAGAGCGATCGCTGTCGTTCGCGGAGGACTCCAAACACGTTGTCGCGTTCGCATGGGAAATACCTCCTCATCGAAGCGAATAGCGCAGTTGAGCGCGAACTACCGTTTGCCAGAACGTAGCGGGATGAGAGAGGGCGGAAAGGGAAAAAGCGTTGTCGAGTTAGGAGGGCAGTCTCTAATTCGCGCGCTTTCTAACCACTTCCTTTCCAGCTAGACGGTCGACGACACTCGTGGCGTTGAAGTGGTGCCTGGAGCACCGGAAAGGGTACTTTTGTTTGGAACGCGGCCAGGGGTGGTTCCGTCGTCGCGGACCCGATGCAAATGCCGCATCGGAGAGACTGCAGTCAATGCGGTCCGGGCATGGGAAAGTAACCAGTAAATCGAAAGTACACGATGTCATCCGCGAGAGAGAAAAGAGCGATAGACGAATCGCGAGGAGGACTATTTCCGCATATTTAAGAAGACCCGCAATAACAATGTTAAGAATACTGTAAGAAAAAAATCGTTTTCGACACTACTTAAAATACTGGTCCAATTTCATTTTGCTAATTTGATCCTACCAGCTTAATTGAAGTAATGCAGGTCTAAGTTTCTTCTCTACAACGCGTCTTTTTTACATAAAGACGGTTAATAAATGTAATAAAAGATTGGACCCTACCTCGATCAATAATAATGTCCAATTGCTAGAAAGCACATAAATGCGTATAAATGCTTAGAAAATGAAAATTTTAAACATTATACAGTTAATCATTCGGTAAACTTTGTCGATCCAGATACTGGTATAATATTTTAAATATAAAATAATAGTATATAAAATAATATCAAATGTTATTAAATTATATTATATTTTTAATCTTAGGTGCACACACTCAAAATATTGAACAGGCGGGAAATTCGTTCCACTATTCCAAGATATGGAACAAGAGAGAAATATTTAATAAGCTATTTGGCAGAATTTATATTTAAAAGAAAATCTAACACAAATGAACGAATTATACAATATTTTAAATTAATTAGTGAATTATATCCTCTCTCAACTTAATTGTGTTTCTATAAATTTTAAATTCTGATACTGATGTACTGCGAAATTAAGGACACATATACAAAACAGTTTGTGCATTTCATTAAAATAAAGAAAAATGACAAATATTCTCTGCTTTATATATCGAGCTGCTTTATGAGTTCTTTATTATGAGATAGGCTTTAGAATAGTTTGTACTACTTTTAAATAAAGCAGAGAATAATAACACACACACACACACACACACACACACATACACACACACACACATATACATTCTACATTAGCACAGTATGTGATTTTGATTAAAGTAGAGAATAATGACAACTATTTTCCACACTACTGTTATTTTGATAAAATAATTTTATTGAAGTCAGAGAATAATGACAAATATTCTCTACATTACCGTTATTTTAATAAAATAATGTTATTGGATGTAGAAATAGCAGTATGTGATTTTGATTAAAGTAGAGAATAATGACAACTATTGTCCACACTACTGTTATTTTGATAAAATTTTATTGAAGTCAGAGAATAATGACAAATATTCTCTACATTACCGTTATTTTAATAAAATAATGTTATTGGATGTAAAAATAGCAGACTTTTACACCCGTTAATAGACTTTTTAACATTTTTTTCCAAAAAGCATAATCGATTTGAGAGAATAAAAGTACACTGAAAAGTACAAATTGCTATCTTTGTCTGGAAATAGTTGGTATATTTGAAAGAATACATTAAATTTTAATTACTTTTTAAGTGGATAAAAAAAAGCTTAAATCCAGAATTTCTTTAAAATAAACGCTATAGCTGTAAACGCGACTTCGTCGAATTCCTACAAAGTGTGAAAAATATAATAAAACTTATTTAATATAGTTATCAATTAAAATTAAAAGAATTACCTCGTGATTTAAATAACGAAATCTGTCTTCAATATTGCGTTTCCTCTCATTAGTATATGCTTTTTTCAAAGTAAAAGCTAAAATTTCATGTAAAAATTCTTCTGAAATTGCATTCAAATATGAAAAATTTACCAGTATCCTGCGATTAAGATCTTTCAAATTTTTATCCCAAAATATTTTGCGAATAAATTTGGACCATACAGGGTGATTCAAAATAGGTATAGTGTCCCTGAAATGTCGTATTCCTGATTAAATT
>NW_011967195.1:880818-905719 GCF_000949405.1 Vollenhovia emeryi
TCGCTTAGCATTTCTCATATTGTTGCTCGAGTGAGTGAAACGTAAGTGTGTGCGTGCAAGATACAATAAATATTGGTCGATCCGTCTCTCCAGAAATTGCAACAACACCAAGTCGTCGCATCTTTACGAGGTAAGTGAGTGACAGAAATGTCGTATTCCTAATTAAATTTCGAGACGTTTTCACTGTCAAAGTCTCCGCAGCTTAGTTTTTGCAATTATAAAATAAATAGTCAGTGAGTGAGTGAGTGAGTGAGTGAGTAAGAGAGAGAGAGAGAGAGAGAGAGAGAGAGAGAGAGAGAGATGTGCGTGTGCAACGCTGCGGCTGATCGCTCAGCTGACCGCCCCGCGTGAGCCGCCGGGCGTCGCGGCGGTGCGCCGCTCCTGTCTACCTCTTGTACTCGGCCAGTTATTCGCTGACTATTTCTTTGAATAATTCAAAAACTAAGCTCCGGAGAACATTTTGGTAAGAGAAAAATCGTCTTAGAATTTAATCAGGAATACGACATTTCAGGGACACTATACCTATTTTGAATCACCCTGTATATTCGCATCAATGACATTTTGGACACTAAGCCATGGATTTATATAATTTACTCTATTGAATATGCCAGTATGCCATGCGTCAGATATTGAGGTTGTAAATAACATAATATAATGTAATTGAAGTAAAGCGAGAATAGTGCGAACAATATTGCGCATGCGTATTAATATAAAATAAATAATATATTTATAAATTATTATTATCTTACCGACATCGAAAAAGTTTAAAAATTAATTAAAAGTAAACGGTACAAGAGCGACGATTTTCGTTCTCGGAATATATTTTGCGCATAAAAACACACAAATTCTGAAAAACCTACAAAAATCGAAGGTGTGGGCGTTATACTGCATATTTACCTTTTTGTGTAACAATGTTCCGACAGGTGCGTGCACTGGGCGCCTCTTTTATATCTCTTCTTTTTAAGAGATACATTTTTACATACACGTCATGAAATATAACCATGTCGTTGATAATAACGCTGCATATCGACATCCGTACATATCTAAGCTTTCGACCATTCGTTCCCCAGAGAATCGATTAGTCGGGGGGGGATTGTTTTCAAACCCGACATGTTTCAATCGCATGTGCTCCATCGTTTCCGGGCCCATCGACAAAGCACGCGGCTCTCGTAACTAAGTCGAGTATGGGATAACAACAACAACAACAACAACGGACTAAAGCCCAAATTACGAAAGCGGATGACAGAGAAGCGCGACGGCTTTATTAACAGCAATTTATCACGGAACCGGGGTGAGCGGGGGTCAACGGCAAGCGCCACCATTAACCGCCTAAGGTCGTTAGGTTGCGGTTTGACATGAGAACATGCCCATAACACCGTTCGGTTATACGTGTACCCGTCTGCCAGCACGGTAAAGCACGGGGAACCTGCGCTTGCGGTGGTGCAAACGGAAGGGAAGGACGAGAGGGACCGAGGGGGGACGACGCGTCGAGAGAAGGGTTGGCGCAGAGGACGGAGGCAAACGAACGTTAGAGCGAGGGAATACTTGCCGCTACGTCACGAGCTAACCATTAGCGGTCGTACCGGGTCCGTGTTTAGACGCCCCGTTATTGAATTGGTTACCTACCTACGCTCGCCTGTCCTAGATATCGCGCTCGGTGTTACACGCTCCGTCGCTGGCATTAAAACCGACGAGGGCTGCACGAGGACGCGACGCAGGACGCGGCGCATTAGGTCGCTGCGCGAAAGGGTCTGTCGTTCGCCGTTCGGCGTTGCTTTAGGTCGCGATATTAACCAGCCAGACTACAAGCGAAGAGCACGCCAATTTGTACATATCGCTCTGTGCGTGTGTATACTAAGTATTTTTAAAACATCTACTTCATGAAACTCGTACTATATCTAACAAGATTTATCATGAATAAATTAAGTTATGAATAACCGATAATGTCCAATACCTAGACTATTTTTCTTGTCCGTTAACGTAATTTTTGGGTGGCGTAAAAAAACTTTGCAACTTATAGAAAGAAAAACGAATTAGAAAAGTGATCGTGAACGCAGTAATATAATGCGGAGCAAATACGCTGGATTTATCGTTATTAAGAAATGCAGAACGGTACGCGTCAAGTGGAAGCCTCCTATACGTATAGGTACTATCGATAAGTATAGCGCGGAGAGAGATTATAAGCATGCTTAGGTATTCTCTAGAACGGCATCTGCGATATTGCTTGGAAGCTCGAGTAATACTCGGAATTCTAAGCCCGATCCGTTGCAATAAATTTGAAATTCTAAATTAAAAGCATAGCAGGATCGTATATAAAAATTATTACATTAACGCGGCATTACGTCCTGACATTCTAGAATTACCAAAATAGCCGACAATTTATAAATTATTCAAATTTAATAGCAGTACTTTTTCTGAGATTTTTCGTAACTTTTATTGCAGTGTGTAAATGATTAATCAATTTACTTTCCTTTTCAAAAAATATACGAAGACATAATAAATAATTTACACCTAAAAAGTGGAAATTAATTGGAATATTAGTTTACTAATGCATTGGTATGTTACAGTAAATTCGTTGGGTTAGTTCTAGTATTAATATTAATCAATCCGATTAATGAATCTGGTTATAATGAGATATACGTAACGTATTTAAATATCTTCTTCTAATTATAAAATAGCACAGTCGAAACGACGCAAGCTGCGATTGTTCCATTACGGGCATAAATTATTCTTATATTAAAACGTTATAAAGTGACTTAAGTATTAAATATTAAAAATCCGCAGAAACGGCGCTTACAAATCGATAAGAGAAGAAAATTACCTGCGGTGAGATTCATAAATGTTTCAAAAATTTGTATGTTTTTATTTAAAAACTCAAATCAACGTGTTTATACGGATGCAATCTTTTTGGCGAATTGATCTTTGAACCAGTTCTCCTACCGAGTTTTGCGAATTTGTCGACAGAATTGAAAATGTTCCGTACTTTGTAGCGTGTCCGGAATCCTGACGAATATCGAGTAGATATCGGTGGCGCTCGAATGGGGTATAAAGTATAAAATAGTAATTCTGATCTCACTCAAAGGTAAATTGGGGACTGCGTAATGATACACGAACTATAGAGAGCAGATGATCCAATCTATTTCCGTGGAATACATCCGTGGATAAGTTAATATCGCATAATCCCGAACAGAATAATTTAGAAGCAATTTCGCGAATTTCCCTTTAAAATATTGAGAGTTGCTCCGCCATCTAACACTGCCGAAATACAGGAAAGAAAAATTTATTAGAAAATAAACGATGAGTGCAAAATATTGCTTTGCAACGGACGTAATTCTCTAACGGCACGTAGAAAAACGCAAGATAATTTAATTACGCTCATGCGGTTAAATAAAAATCGCTACAATCCTTTCGCAAACGATTCCCAGTGTCTATGAAAAATGTCTATTCAGATATTGATGAGTTGTTTAAGTTCGGAAACGCGCTTTTCACAATTCAGACAATAATAAATTGCAAACTTTCAAAGTGCAGCATCGCGAGAAATTTCTCGTAGTTGTACGTATCGTGTAGCTGATGCGGATGCATTTCTCAAGATTCTTTGAGCAATTTTAAAAATAGCATATCGAATTTCAACGATAATACCAGAAATATGGGTAACGATAACTTTTTGGAAATCCGCAAATCCTAACTTTAGTCTCGTTCTCTCCGCTTCGTTGCGAATGAGCTTCTTTTAATTAAAATGATCCGCCCTGCGTTCGCTTGCACAAGATTTAATCGGTGATCGAGCGCAGCCTCGCTCACATGTAATTTAAGTTGCATCGTATCAACGGGCTAAAGCTGCCTTTGCATCGAGCTAATCCACGCAAAATCGGTGGGATTGTGAGCTTACGTGAGTATCAAAGCGAGGAAAGAGAGAGAGAGAGAGAGAGAGAGAGAGAGAGAGAGAGAGAGAGAGAGAGAGAGAGAGAGAGAGAGAGAAAACCACACACACACACACACACAGAGAGACAAAGAAAAAGAGTGAGGGATGAGAAAGGGAAAAAAAGAAGAAAGCGTAGAGAAACAGAAAGAATGATTCAAGAATGGCTCTCGCGAGGATATTAAATTTGTGTTAATTTTCGATACAATGTGAATGCTCCACGAGAAAGTATAAACGATTTGAATTATATTATTCTCTCATCTTATATCTTCGTAATACGTCACGACATTACTGATTTAAAGTACGAGTTCCACACACTTTTTCTCGATTAAATTATAAGTGCTTCTGACAGGTAAAAATCAATAATTTTTTTTCAATAATAAAGATAATAATTTATCTTGCACGATTATTTAATCTCCAACATTAAATATCTTCAAAATTGATTATTGCATTTAAATTTGTTCAAGTAAAACCCACTTAAATGAAATAAAAATTGTAAAAATGCATTAAGAGATTGTATAAAAATAGTAGTCAAAGTGACTAGATCGATCAATTCTTTTCAAGATGCTGTTCACTTCAGTACGAAGAACAATACGTTCATAACAACTACAGAGTTGAAGAACCTTCTTTAAATGTTACATGTAACCACAGAATCTGACTCATTAATGCGAATGGAAAAATGAAATAGCTCGATACTCTTATTCCTTTTCGTCCAAGCACAGATCGTACTCGTAAACGCAGGCATGTGCAGATGACAAGAGTGTAGTACTCGACGAGAGACAATCTCGATGACTTAGAACGGTTGACAAAACAGCGGTGCATTTCTTTAATTAAAAAATAATTAGCCACTGCTGGCTCTGATCGAAGTAGCAGGGGAGACTCACAGAGCACAGATTGCTTTATGTACTTGGAGGGGAAAATCCTTTCATCCTTGATGTTTCCACCCTCGTCCATTCCGCGCCCTGGAACTGTTAGCCCTACACCCTTTTCACCTCGCGCGCTCTCGAACGCATCTAACTCCCTGCGCCCCGTGGATTATTAATTTCATTAATTCTCCCTCGGTTTCTCTCCGGAATTTCCTGCTCTCGTTAGATCGCTACCGGTGCACCAAACCGGCGCCAACTTTTAAAGTCCGTAACAAGTAAGTACACGTGAGAAGCGAGGCAAACCACGCCTACCGGGGAAAATTACGACACTCAACACTTTCTCGGCTAATGAAGACGTCCTAACGCGCTAATCGAAATGTTCTATAGCTTGTGACCTCGTAAAAGAGCCACGACAGATCCGTGCGCTTCGGCAATTTAGTTTAACACTCCACTCAAGAAAATCAATTCCGAAGCGTTCATAAAAACAATATAGTTTAAAACAATTATCGGTTTAAATATTGCTACTAATTGTATGTAAATTATTTGTCAAACACACATTATTTGTCAAAATTTGTAACATATAAAAATGTTTAACATTCTTTGGTTCTTTAGCATTTCAGAATAAAATTAAGTTTAATATAAATCGAGGATCACAAAATGGTTAAAAAAAAAGACTCGCAATTTACGGGTACGTGATAAGATGTTGCGCGCAAGAGAAACATTCGTACTGCCTTTTTCCACTTTTGCAAATTTACTTTAGTGCATCGACAATTTTGATAATACGCGCTAATTTGCAGTTTGCTTTCCTTACTTTGTACAGCGCGTTTTTTTTAGCTCTTTAAGTGATTACCGTATGCATATTTTACGAGGGTGAACCACGAGCACTCCCATCGGTGATCAAAGAAAGACGCTGGGACCGATGATAAATTACCCCCGCTTGCAATATCACAAGTTCGCGAACTGCTTAAATTACATTTCCGTAATTTATGCAGTCGGACTGACATCGACGGAAACTGTGTTAATACTTGGCGCTTATAAAATTGTACCGATGGTTGACGATGGCTCAAGTTTTATGAATACTGAATGCCGTTCGACGCGATAGGGAGGCCAGACGGAGGGGGTCGAGTAAGTTTCCAAAGCAAAGTGGCTGCGATACGCATTGAAGAAAGGAGAGGAAACAGAGGGAAGCGGAGGGAAAAAAATGGAAAGCTGACGACGATACGGGAAAAAGTGACGGAACGAAGTGAATATTGGCTATCTCCGAGCTTCGGCGTCATTAAAACTTTTAGATTGCATAAGAATGGCTTTCCACTCCGTGGCTCTTCGGAGGACGTCATGTCGGGCAAGAAATTCTTGTTCGGCCAAGCAGTAATTACGGCAGTCCATGATAAATTAAGAGAGCAAGGCGAGCGTCCGGTTTTTGTACCGCTCCGCCAAAGCCCCGCATATTTTACCTTCTGATCTATAAACGGCGATCCTAGCGTTTTTCGGCCCCTCCGCACATCTTCGTACTTTTCCTTCCGTTTTCGCCCAGGGTATTTACGTTTAAAACGCTCTCGCCTAAACAAATACCGTTGAAACTTGCACTTGCGGGAGAGACAAATAACGCCGCTTATTTGCCCCGATCTGATCCCCGCGAAATAAGGCGAAGGTAAAACGGGCAAAATGCATCGAATGCGTTTTCCCCACGAATCAATATCAACGATGAAAGGATTACCGTTATTTGCAAACAATAGCGCGTTTGATTCTCGCGAAATTTATTTTTCATCGCGGTACCGTATTATCGTGCCTCGGGGCTCGGGTGCACTTCAAAATTTCGTTTTCCGTCATATAGCAGGACAGACCTTCGTTCTATCACAGGATCGCGCCCACTCGTGGCGAAGTTTGAATGCGCCGGAAGTGCACTGCAGAAATACACTTCTATTGTCGCAGCCGCGTCTGCGGCAACAGACACTCTTCGCTGTATGCAAAACTTCGGACTTTTCCCAAAAATGCGCGTGAATCATTTATACGCGGCCGAATGATTTGAATAGACAGAGACAGAGACAGAGACAGATAGACAGACAGACAGACACAGACAGATAGACAGACTGACAGACAGACAGACAGACTGACAGACAGACAGACAGACAGACAGACAGAGACAGGCAGATAGACAGACAGACAGAGACAGACAGACTGACAGACAGAGACAGACAAACAGACAGACAGACAGACAGACAGACAGATAGACAGAGAGGGGGGAGGGAGGGAGAGAGAGAGATTGTTTTTGCGCGAGAAACAAAGTTATTTTATATCGCGGACACCGTTGATGTAACACGGAAACCTTATATTTCCCCCCCATGAAGCAATTCCATTGCATCGTGATGCTCTATTCTCGCGATCCCGTTCGCTGTATCTGCAAACACCATCACGATCGTTGCAAATGTTTAAACAGCGAAAGTTACATAAGGTGTATAAGAGGTGAACGTCGCCGGCACGTTCGATTAAAAAGGATAGAAAACTGTTCCGTTAAGTATAACAAATGCTTATGCAAGATAATTGAAGACGATAATTTTCTTCAGGCTGTATTTTCTTCAAGAGCAGCGCCTGTAATCACTTACGATGAAGGTAAGAGAGGAAATTTAAACGGCACCTCATCGTCGTAATGTATTCAAGAGATGAAAATATTAAATGTGTTGTTTTGAAATATTAAATTTAACGAGAGTTACGTATAAGTTTAATTGTCTTACGTACATTAGTTTTTGCAATTAGAAACTTGGACATCCAATATAAATACATCTCTTCTCTCTGTTGCTTTTACGGAATTTTAGCCTTTAACGTAAAACGGCTTTGGAACAAGACAAGAATACATTCGGCGATAAAATTGAATCACGAAATAATGTTCCCAGTAAAACCGAGATATAATCAAAATTATTCATTACACAAATGGCGAATGGACACGCGATAAGGTTTGCATCGCCATCGTTTTTCCGGGAGGAGACACGCGTTATCGACGATAATCAAGAGTTTCATACGGGATGATAGCATCCACGACGTTAATTAGATTTTCGCGCGCGCGTAACTCCCGATAGGCGACGAAGGACGGTAAATCTTGCTCGCGCATCTGGATTAATTTTGTAAACTTGGCCACGTCGGCTTTTACGGGCGTCATAAATTTCTCGATTCAACGCTCCCGACGAGGGATACGCCCGCGCGTTTTCCCTTCCTTTTTCCCGGCCTTTTTTTTTTAAACCGCGTGCGACAGGTTTAACGCGGAACTGGGTGCACGGGGCGCGGGCGCCACTGCGTAAAAAATCCATAAACGTCGAGAAAATTCGGGAGATATATATACTATGCGCTCGCGACCACGACGCGGCATTATTGTCAGCAGCTGTGCCGGGGCGGATGGCAATCCAGATTACTGTCATCGCCACCGATAAATTCCGAAGCGCGGCCGTACTTTAAACCGTTTACCGTAGCCTGTGGCCCACGATAGTGTCGATACAGGTTAAAACAATTTACCGTGCGAAAATCGCTTACAGGAACGGTCAGATTTCCAGGGCGCAGTACAGAACACGAAGACATAAGTCGCTGGGTCGCGACTGGTCAATGAGAATTTCGGTAAAAGTTCGCACGTACCGAAGAAAATAGATTTCGACAATTGTATGCGCGTGCGTATTACAACATTAAGAAACAACTTTTTTAAGTGTGCTGGACATTTCTCGGACAGTTAGAGTGATATGTAAAAATTAATTATGTCATACAAATAATCAAGCTCCTTGCTACAATTGAATAGATCGCATATCGAACTAAATGCGTGAACGATTATATTTTGACTCTCATGCCGGAATACTGTCGCGGTTTTAGAAACGCAGTAAAATTGCCACGTTTGGATTCTCGATAGTCTGAACAGCGAGCTGAAAAACTGCTGCGGCAGGTTACGAAAGATCTCGGAGGGATGATCTCGCGCATGGTTGAGAAGGCATTCCGTGAAGTTACGTTTCGCGCAAGAACGTGTCGTATAGTTCGCCGCTCCCGGCATCAATAACGCGCACCACACGTTGCCGGAATGTTTCGTATGCCCGTTAGAAGCGGGAACAATTTAAAGTTTCCGCCGGGCGCCTCCTGTATCTCGTCCACCACGTTTCTCAGCTCCTCCCAGCTGGCTTTCCGACGCGGACGTCGTTGTCGGCATCGCCGAGGAATCGAGAGATTCTCGAGTCCTCTCACCGTTCGACCTTACCGTCGGCTTACGAGAAAAATCCCGACGGCATTCGCTAATTAATCGCCCCGTCGTCGCGATCCGACCCAAGAAATAGCCCGTGAAATTAATACAAATCACTTCGGTGCCATCAAGGTTCAAAGCAGATTTAAATACGCTCCAATTAACTCGTTTGCTGTACCAAGTTGCACCCGCGAGCGCGTGCAACTCCTCAATCTCCCTTTCCTCTACTTCGTTCGGAAACGCCATCGACGGGCCAAGTAGCAAGAACAGAGACGAATGGAGTCAAAGAAGAAGAACCCTTGCAAATGTGTCTTAGAAACTACAACCCGCACGAGGATTACGTATCGGACTCTGATGCGGGGCGCTAGGATCACAAGTTAGGAAGTCGTAACCAGTTCAGGATTAAGGTTGTTCGGGTCACTACCTCCCGGCGAATACGGAATGCGCATGGAACGTGTGCAGATCAAGTCCTGGAGTGTATCGCGAAACAAAGTGTAACAGATGTCTTAAGACTGTCGCTTTACTTGTATCACTCGTAAATTTCTTCAACTAACGTTACTGAGTCAAATCCTCCTTACGATGCCTCGCAACACTCAATTTACAATTAATATCTGTACAACTAAGATTTAAACAAAATTATGTCTACGAATGTTTGTAACTTGAGAGAAGTACATCAGAAAGAAAAACTCGATTTAATATACAATTGTTCTAGGATAATATTTTACATGCATGTCACGTACGAACAAAAATCTTACAACTTTTCTAGAATTTTCTTTCCTTGTAAGACTCTTTCGAACGCTCGCATAGAACGTTCTTTTTACCTGCAGATAAAATTCCAACAGGGTAACGTGGCCAAGGGACACGTAGCTCCGGGCCCAGATATCACAAACTTTTAGATAAACCTTCTTCCTTCTACTAAAATAAGTCCCAAATGGTGGGAGACTCCAACAGGCAAGGTTTCTCGTTATTTCGGGGTATAAATAGAAGCGCAAAACGCCGTAGGGCCTCACACACACACACACACACACACACGCACACACACATACACACATATATACAGGATGTCCCAAGAGGAAAGGTCAATATTCTGGGAGGTGATAGTATCGGTCATTTTAAGCACAAATGTTCATATGAATATACGTCCCATTCCCCACCGTTTCCGAGATATAGCTATGTACAGTTGCAAAATTACTTTGCAAATACCGTTATTTTAGAAGATCGTATGACAGGATAAAATTACGCGGAATTTCTGCTAAATGCATTACCAGCACAACTAGAAGACGTTCCTTTGGCTACACGGCGTGTTATATACTTTCAGCATGAACTGAGCTCCTCCTCATTATAACCAATTTGTCATGCAACACCTCAACGTCACTTTCCCTAATTGACGACCATCTTGTAATTTCAAAGACACGAATCAAAGGTAAAACATTGTAAGGAATCTTCCATATATTAATACGACTCGTGGTCCTATCCTTTTCTGGTCGCTGCCAAGGAGCGTGGCGAACGGAATCCTATCTCTCTCTCTTTCTCAAAGAATAATCACCACAAGTCCCCTCCTACCCAATTTATAAGAACCTTCCGAAGTCAGATCCTCGCCGCGAAGGTTACAACATGCGCTATCTTTCCAGGCAAGAATTAAGTTTATTATCTTTACTATTTTCGTCATTATTAATTTTCACGCAGTCGAGTCCGATCCCCGGTAAAGCACTTAAATGTGTTGACCGAAAAACGTAACGAATGCTCTTGTCGAATCGTGACATGCACACCTTTCAAAGAATAATAAAATAATTGTAATCTCCAAGACGTTATTGTGACTTTGAACAACAGCAACAATAGTATGCAAAGATTACTTGCGTAAAACTATCGGTCAGAGGGAAATATCACTGTCCTGTCTCACTTTATCGGCACGTCGAGGAAACTAACACCCCATTCTTTGAAACCAGCCGCCAAATGTGTCAGCCTGATCCACTTAGTGAGTTATCGCCACGTACGTTTTCAAGAGCGCCAGAAGTCGACGTAATCCAGGGTACAATGCGGACGCAATTTTCCATCGAAAGTTAAATCGACTGCTGGATAGTCGACCATATGAAATTTCCGCGTGCGCGCAGTTTCCCCCCTCTGACGTCCTTTCGCGGGAAATCAAACCATCTCTCGTCAGGATACGTATGTAGATACTTGCGATTCCATGCGGGGTGCAGCAAAGTTTGGTGGGACATGGGGGGGAGGGGTGCGGCGGGGAGGGGGGGGGAGACTGGAGGGTTGAGCTACGATGTTCCCTATTCTCAGTATTCATGGTTTAATCAGGAACCAACTCGCTTCCACCAGGAGAGGAAACGCAAGTTTAGTTACTGCGCGAAATGGTAACTATCACCGAGAATACTTGTAAGTATCGATCGCACTCTGAGAAAGTTACAGACCGAAAACTTCTGGGGGCGGGGAGGGGGAGGGGGCAATGTTTGCAACTCTTAACACGCGTACTATCCTGGAGATGCATGCACGTGCATTATTACGTTCCAGCAATTCCAATTGAATATGTATGCGAAAACTTTATAGTTTAATTTAGTCTTCGCTCGTCCTTTTTTTACGCTCTGCGATACTTCGATATATCACCGGGCGGGTCGTTCGACATTCATTTTACGGTTGTATCACTTTTCGTGATGTCGCAAAATAGAAGGGGCATACACGTGCACTAATTTTTGAAACTTTTGTGTCATCGTACATCCGAAAGCGACCAGTAGTATAACAACAATGGTATCATAGCAGGTGTTGTAACTAATTTATCTACAATTATCTATGATGACAAGCTGTCCAACTAATCCGCGCGATTCTTTAATTACAAATGTCGTCTGAATATAGACTGTCGGCTGCTGCTGCCTGATGCTGCGAAAAGTTAAGTCGGCGCGTAAACTCGCGCCAAGACTCACCAAACACTATTCGAATTAACCTGAGCCGGGGGAGTTGAAGCGTGCCACGGACACGCCTGCATTCAATGCTCAGAACTATGTATCCATGTATACATGTTCGTAATAATTTCGCCGCATTCTAGAATTTGCTGTAGAAGCTTCCCTTCGGCAATCGAGATATACTCAGATTTATACAACTAATTAACTTTTATTCGCTCTACCAAGTGCCCAATCTTACCAAAATTATACATTCTCAAGCAGCAAAACTAATTTGCACGTTGAACAGCGATAATACACTCTTAGGTTATATAAGGAAATTTTCAAATCTTATATTTATATTTTACATTTATATTTCAACTTACTAACAAATCCCGTTTAATACAAAAAATAGAGACCGCGTATTTCTTTCGAATAAAGTAAATGTGAAAATACGGGTGTCGTTATCTGTTAAACTTTTACTCACAATTATTTGCAACACGGAAACACTGACACGTTATAGATTTTATCAATCTTTTTAAAATTTTGCGTTAATATGGCAACAATTAAAATTTATGCTGTGCCATTTGCTACAGTATTAGTTTTCTAATTTATTCGAGTTCTCACGGTAGGGATTACCGGAAATATGAGCGCGGATGAAATAATTATAACAGGAATTTCTAGCCCCTGCGCAGAAGTCTCTATTATACTTTATACGACAGCGCGAATGGCGGAAGGTGAAACAAAAGCTTAAAGGTAAAAAAACCTGTGCAACATGGATGAAAGAATTGTATTCTTTAACGAAATACCCGAGTCAATTTTTTTATCTCAAGGGAAAGGATCATATTATATAGACCGCCGTATGTATTGTAGCATTGCAATATTTGATATTATTAATTGCAGCAATTAATTTTCGATGAAAATTTTATTGCAAAGGCTCATATTTTATACTAATGTTAAAAGAAAAACTAATTCTATCGTTTCCTCTCATTTTTTAAAAGTCTTTTAAAAATTTCAATATTAACCTTACCCAAGTTACGTTAATAATTTTGTACCAATCGAACACTCTTGCGCAAATATTCTTGTATTAATAAAAATAGCAAAATTTAATGAAAAAGCGTATTTCACTCCCATTCTCATGCAACGTAACGAAATTAAAATTTTCCCTTTCCTGATGTATCATTCTCTTTCGTAACTTTCCGCGCGCTACGAAAGGACCGTCGGGGCGGCAACAGGGACAACCTTCCGGTACGTCAGATTAAATGTACGCTATATCATCCCCAAGTTAAATTGCTAACTTAATTAAACCGGCGATGAAATTTTCGCTAAAGAAAAGATCGGTGAAATACGTTTCTCCGTTTCACTTGGCACGAAACGCGCCGCGCCGATAGGCGTCCGCAGACGTGGGCCACGCCGGGCTGGCGAGTACCTAGCCTGCGTTTGCGCGCTAAATCAGAGGACTGGATATAATCGCGGCTAAATGGCCCGTAAGTAACAGTCGACGAAAACGCACGGACACCATTCACCCTGGCGACCCCGCAACCCCCGCCGCGGTCCACCGCCGTAACGCCAGCGGGATAGATACACGCGGGCAACGCCGCCGTTACTGCCGTCCCCGACACACTCGCTAACCCTGTATCTTGATTATATTCCATTTAGCGCTCCGCCTTTCCGCCGGAGCGCCGCGCCGCTCCGGCCTCTCGCCACCGAGATATCTCGTTTGTCATGGCCTCGTTTCCACCGGGAACCGCGAATTTCTTGCCGGCACGCCGCGCCGCGCCGGAGTACTCTCTCTCTCTCTCTCTCTCTCGGCCAGGCGCGACAAGTTGTTGGAAACCCGGCTCGGGAAGGGTTGGAAAGGACGCTATAACGTATTAGGACACACATACAAGTCCGGTTAACACGTAAGGAAAAGTCTAAAAATGTTTGCCAAAACCAGGAAAAATTAGACGAGGAAAAACAAGTGGATTAATCCGCGAATATTACCGAGAGCCTCTAAATCAGTGAATGACGTATAGACAAAGTGTTCAAGTGCTGTGAACAAGGTGTATAAACGTAGAATATCTATTATACTTTAGTTATCCGATCGTATACAGGGTGTTATGTAATATCCCCCTCACCTTTTATTTACGAATAGAGCGGACTAGCCTAGGTCGAAAAGTCCTCCACCGTTTTGCAATTCTCGCAATGGTTATCGAGTTATTAATTATTAAAAATTGCAGTCTTAGCCCGGCCTACCGCCCAATTCAAGCGCGCGGCGAGACGCGGCCGTCCCGCGATCCACGTTGCTAGGCGCGCGGGGAGTCGTTTATGACACACTAGCCTAGCAACACCGATCGCGGGACGGCCGCATCTCGTCCCGCGCTTGAATTGGGTGGCAGGCCGGGCTAAGACAGTGATATTTAGTAATCAATAACTCTTAAACTATTACGAGAATTGCAAAATGGTAGAGGACTTTTCGACTCAGTCTAGTCCGCTTTATCCGTAAATAAGAGGTGAGGCGGGTATTACATAACACCCTGTATAAATGTAAATATTATGCTTTTAGCTCTCAATATACGTTTCACTATGTATGCATTTCAGTCATACTGTAAGATGAATGAACGTCAACTTAATCTTAAATATATACGTTCCTATCGATATTTACATTCGCGCTGCTCTTTAAGCGGCTGCTTTCGCTGCCATCATCGTTGAGATCTTCAACTCGAGAAATTCTTTGAAGAAGTCGGAACGTTCGTTCAACGATCGCGCCGAGCGAGCTTCGAGGCAGAAACGCTTTCCAATGTACACGGGAGCACTTACGTAGCGTACATTTAAAGCCCGAGTTGCAGTTTCTTACACAACTTCTTCTTTATCCCGAGTCCCGCCCGTTTATCTTCTTCGGAATTTATTCTGCGAAAACGAACGGTCTTGAATGGCAGCGGCACGACGGTTCCCCGATCGCGCTTTTCCGGATTTTCATTTCCCTTCGGCGCGCGGCGGCAGCTGTAATCCAATCGCGAGACTTAATTGAACTATTTAGAAATCGTTAACTGCATCTCCACCGTCGTTCGCGCTGTACATTGTGCGCTATTGCGCACGTTATTTTCAAAGCCCTTCCACCGGTAACAGATCAAATTGTCTCGACCGAGAAACCGCGTCGCGCAGGCCCGGAATCGTTCCGCAGGTACTTTCCGCGGAATCGCCATCGCAATTTTTACGTTTAATACTTCGTTTCCGCTTCCTCTTGTGACAACGTTAAGCGGAATGTAAGTTTGCAATAATTTTGTGTCAAAATGTCTCGTTGTGTGAGCCGCGAGATTTCTCACGTGTAATTAATTAAAAGATGTAATTAATTTAAAAGTGTCTCTACGAGTCTCGTTTAAATATAGCAGAAATAACTGGCGAAAAAAAAACTGTATCTCGATTTTTTCGTCAACATCGCAATTTAAGGAATTAAATCTGAATACGGGTCATTGTGGCATTAGTTAATTATGTATGTCGAAGTATGACAATTTCCACGCTACCCAACTTGTTGAGCGTATGCTGCTTAAAACACGACGCCGACATATTTAGCCAGTCGCAGCAACAACGCGAGCGCAGAAATATCGACGCGACACAGTGCATGCGATTTATTAAAAAAGAAAAAACACGGCGGCTGTGCTATACGACGAAATTTAATCACATCTCGCCAACGTCACGACGTGGCCTCGGTAAATCGAAGAACCTTTCCAAGTAAAAACGTTTCTCTCAAAGCTATCTCTCCCTCGACGCTATTCCGGCATTAAAACTCCTTATCCTTGCCTCGGCTTATCCTTGCTAACGCCAACCACGTCGATTTCCGGGACACATCTCCTCCGCGCGCTCGTCTCTCATCCCCTCGTCCTATAGAACGACCAATCCACCCTCTCTTCCCACTTTACATTCCACTCCGGTAGATTTATTTGTCGAAACATATTGCAGTCACGAAAATCGACAGTAATCTCTGACCCTCGGACGACTTGTCCCCGGGTCGTTACACAAGTCACTTCCTATTGTTGCGACAACACGATCATCCTCCATTTAGAGTTATCGAAAGTCGATGGACTTTCGGATTTTTCCTAACGTGATATTCCTGACTAGAAAACTGTAAACGAACTTTCCTGCCAACCAAACGCGCCTCATGATCAATTCCTCGAGACGCATCGCGCCTAAAAATCACGTCACGTGCATTACTTTTCAAGTGATTAGTAAAGATGACGTGACTAAGAAACTAAGCACAAAAATGTTATAATCAAAAAGAGAAGAGGTAACAGAGAAACGAACAAATAAAAACTTCAATAGATTATTCATGATGTAAATTATTGGATATACAATATATTCCAATTTTCCAGTTGTGTGTGTGTGTGTGTGTGTGAGTGAGAGGTAGCGAAACAGATAGAGACATATTTTTTTGGAACAGAGTGGCAAGTTTGAAATTAATGTGACAAAATAGCGTCGCACCTGGAGCGTTTTCAGTGCGATACAAGTTGCGACACATCGATAACGAAATAAATGATATGTTACATATGCAATGTATCTACAGCTTTTACTGTCGTCTGTTACGTATACATATTTTTAGTTAAAATTGTAAATTACGTGAAAGCGATTACATCGGTTGTTCAAATATATTACTGTACACTTCGACAAAAATTTCGCGGAATAAAATAACATACATTTTCTTCCGCAAAAACCCGCTATTGTTTCTTTTATATATCACCATTTTATAATTCATAGTGAAATTCTTGTATCGACATTAAATTCCTTTGTCATTGATATATACGCATACAAATTACTTTATTTTCACTGAAAAATATAATATATTGAGGACTGTGGCACATACAAATTTCGCTGCTGCAAATCAGCATATAGGAAAGATTTCGTTTCTATTTAGTATCGAAAACGGGAGAAATGGAGGAAATATACATATTTCATCATCTGCGGCGCGCAGCGAAAACAAAGCGAAAGATTACATCGGTTTCAATAAAGTTCTATTAAGGCTCGTATCTGGATTTCGCGGATGTTGCAGCGGACGTTGCCGGGGCCTATAATCCCGGACAAATCACTCCATCGGTGGTCACGAGCGATTCATGCACGCGACCGTCGACCGTCATCGGCATTAATATCGCCGGCGTTATCGTCGCGACGGTGCATCTGTTACCGGCGCCGTCAGCCCCGGGCGGCAACCCCCGGTCGTGTCGCATAGCACGGGCAGGTAGTGCGCTCTCCGCGAACGTACATCAGAGCCCGTCCCGAACGAAACGCGGAACGCAACGTGACGTCCGCACGCGCGGCCGCGTCAGCCGGAATTACCGTACGGGCAAAGTAATACGAAGCGGATACGGGGGACGTAACGTGACCTCTCCCCCGGGTCACTCGACATTTGCGAAATGGACGTCGATATCGCGTCTCCTTCGTGGGACACCGCGAAACGGAAGTCCTCGGAAATCTACGGTCATTAGTGATTTAACAAATAATTTCCTATCCGGCGACGTGAACGTATAAAATGAGGGGCGGACATGCATCGGTATAACAATAAAATGCAATTTAAAGCGTTTAAGCTTTAACGTTTACTTACGGTACACATACGTAGCGTTGACTATTCTTGAATCGACACTGTATACACCCAGGAGAAAGTTCGCTTGAATTTTTACCTTGCTAGACTTTTATTTCATTTCAAAGAAGTGACTTCAATACCTTAACCAAAATTTTACTTTATTGAAACTGGAATTTTTCTAAGAGATTCATATCTATTTCGTCAAGTCTAGCAAATGTTTTAGTAGACGTAAATCAAAATTTATTAGATTCAAAGAAATATGATCTCAACTTGTTTAACCTAATTAAATCTTTTATTTTCCAGGTGTACAGTGATGGACAGAATGGTTGCGACATGAGTAAAATCGAGGGGGAAACCGCTGATCAAAATCTTGTATACACCAATGCCTACTAATGCCCAGTGGGCATTACTTCATCTTATTCTCTTATTTTATTTTATTTATCTTGTTTTATCTTATTTTATCTTTATAATACCCCAACTAGTGCCTAGTAATGTCTAGTAATGCCGCAAATCTGTACACCAGAATACCCTCAGCGGTTTCCCCCTCGAGTAAAATTTTCCTCGGAGAATATGTTTTGGAACGTAAACCTGAATCTAAATGCGCGTTTCTAAACTGGTTAAAAAAAAGTAGCGCACGTCTATATGTGTTTATAGATGGTGCGCTCGTTGGAAACGTCGTTCGTCATTCTGTTTCCTACCTTATCTCCTAATATTTATTGTAGGCGAATCCTAATTAATTTTGCAATTAAAAAAGTACTGCATTTAAGACTGAAAAGTCTCCCGAGAGAACTAAGTAAGCCGATTAAGCGGGTAGTCGCGGACATGATAAAGGAGCATGGCGGACGACGGAGCGACCGCTGTCATAATGCGTCCCAGAAAACGGCAGTATCTTCGATCCGAGCGATCAGAAATCAGAATTCCGCCTGACTGCGCGAATCGAGAATAAAATGACGCGAGATAGCGTGGGGAAACGCGTGCGAAACGAGCGGTGCGCGACAAGATAATCCATCTCGCGGTTGGAATACACGGTCGAAACGAGGCGCATTTTTTTTCCCCCTCCCCCCCCCCCCCGCGCATCGATTCGATGATCTGGATTACGCTGAAAAACGGAACGCGAGCGAGCTCATCGAATCGGTGATTGGTATTTGCTGCACGATGGTGCGAAGCTTACGAGCGACTTTATGCGCGCGCCTGCCATGGACATCTATATATAGGTCAACGGTACAACACAGATACCGCATATTTCTATAGGTCATTGGAAAATACCGATTCCCCGGGAGCCTGTGAAACGGGAAACCGAATGTACGGATTTTCCAGTTTGCGGGATGTTGCAACCGATACGTTGTAACCGAGATTTCACCGTGTATAACCAATTAATGAGATGCACAGTGATGGACGGAATGGTTGCGACACGTTCTTCTTTTAACGAGAAATATTTTATTCGAATTCCGAAACCATTTTCAGCGTTTCCGATCTTTTTTCAAGTAAAATTTTCCTCGGAGAAAATGTTTCGGTAGGTAAACCCGAATGCGCGTTTCTATACTCATTTAAAAAAAAACGTGTGATCATTCTGTCCATCCCTGTACCAGGGAGGTTACCGTTGTTGTTATTATATTACACATCAGTCGACATATTCAATCTAGTAAATTGTGATAAATAATGGCGTGGATTTGAACAATGTTAGTACAAACTGTATCAAATTGACTCAAACTATCTCGAATGTACTCGAGGAAAGAAACATCATCATAACTGGCTCTACAAGCCCCAAGTGGGCCCTGGGCCTTCACAACGAATTGCCTCCATCCGAGGCTCGTTGTGTGTATTCGCAACAGTGAATTTTTACGGTGAGGGGTTGTTAGCCTCTCGCCAACCCCCTTTTCGGAGGACCATTTCTTCCTCCTTCGTCATCCCTGACCCCATCTTCCACCCCATCTTCCGGGGTTGGTTACCCAGTCTCCGATAAGGTTGCTCAGGGTACACCCACTTAGGCTGCTAACCTTACCGAAGGACACCTTCACCCTGGAAGGCTATACCCCTAAAGGGGTATGTGTGACAAGATACTCTCGGTGGTTGTCAATGTCTCTCCGAGAAGTGGCGCCCGAAAAAAAACCAGCGGTCCGTGGCTGGATTTGAACTCGGATCTTTTCGTTCGTTTATTCACCAAGCAGCGCACATTTCTCTACGCCACGCTCGCCACCACAAAAAGAAGCAGGACGCGGATATACATTTGTTAAAGAATAACAAAATATTTCGCAAGTAACGTTCGAAAGAGAAGAAATATGTAAAATGCGGAAGCCATTGTTATCTGCAGGTATCTTTACTTTATTAGAAAGGAAATGGAAGTTTGCTTTCTGATTTTTCATGGCTGTTATAGATTCTTTGTTTTCTTCTAATGGGCGACTCAGTTGATGCACATCTAATTCGCAACTGTGTAAAATGAATCTGTAATAAGTAGTTAATTCGCAATGTTATTTTCCTCAATCTACAACCTCAACTCTTTTAAATAACGTAACTAATCATCCGATTTCTGAATAATCTGCAAAACTGAGTTCCCGATCGCAGCATTCGCGGCTTTGATTGAATCTAAACACAATCACTTAAGGTATACTGTACAGAATGCGCGCTACTAACGCGTATCAACGAATTAAATTGATCACAAATATTTGTTGCACAAAGAAACGAGTCATACAAACAAAACAATTATTGAAAATATTACACTAGAAATTCAACCATGCAAGTGCAATCAAATTTTAGAATAAACGTTGCAAAAATATGGAAAAAAAGGCACCAATAGTTGCGCGTTACGTACTGCAAGGTATCAAAGAAATTCGTTAAAAATTGGTCGCTACGGCAATTTGAATGACCTCGCGCGACGAAGAGCCAAGAGTGACGCAATGCGTGCGAAACTCGCGGGGAGATGTCGTGGCCCGCGACAAAACCCGTTAATCGCGCATTCGCGCGCACGTAATTTACAACGACATATGGTATTTCGCGATTGCGCCGCGGCCACTGTGTTTTGGGATTATTCGCGGGAAGACGGAAAATTGCCCGTAGGCGGGCGGCAGCCTTGCAACTGGTACAAGGGGACAGCGCGGCGGTAGTAAAAAGGGTGCCGGGAGGTCTGGTCGACCGCTGTCGCAGTTGCAACGTGCGCTTGTAACTGCGATGTAGCCACGGTAACTTCGCTCGTTACATCGGCCATGCAGTATTCCGAAGTGCGCGTTGTTTGCGTCGCGAGCGCGAGCATTGCAGTCGGCGGAGACGCGCGGCCAACGGGTGGAGAAAGGGGGAGATAGGGCCGGGAGGGTACGCGGGAGACGATGCAGACGCGAGAGAGAGAGAGAGAGAGAGAGGGGGGGAGGACAATTCGAGGGGGCGGGGGTTCTGGAAGAGGGCAGGGAGGAGAACGAAAGAGGCGTCACATAGGGAACAACGAGGGTGAAGGGTACGGCTTGCGTTGCGCTATCTGGTGTAGTTTATACTTCTCATATGTGCCGCCACCGGGTATACGTACCGCCAGCCGGGGCGCGATGGAACGGGGAGGGTGGCCCTCTCGTGTTCCAAATATACCGCGGGCGACGCGCGTCGGGAATCTGAAAAAGTTAATATCTGCCGTCGTGCCCGGACTTCAAAGCAGATTTGTTTTCGCATTTTCAGATTTGTTTAGCCACGTGGGACCACCGCCCCGCATTCGCTGTATATATACGCTTCGTATCCGTGACACACGCGGTCGGACCCCACGGGCGCGGTGTGTCGCCGAGTTTGATTTATCTAACATAATAGGATCGCATTCAATGTCAATATGAGATGAAAATCCATCAGGGTTTATCTGACGACAAATGTAGCGCGAGAGCGCAAATTTGTGATCCATACTTTCATCGCAAATGTGTTCGCGGATTCAGCATAATATAAAGATCGGATCGAATATCAAATAAAATGTAAAGCATAATCTGCCTCGTTGTGCAAAACGACGATATAATCGATCTTACAATATACACTGCATTTTCTGGGTGTTTATTTAAATGTCGTCGAGAATGGTTAAGATATTTATCTTATACTAGAAATTTATATCTAACAATAAGTAGAGGTGTGACATTTTGATGTTATCTTTATACGTAAAATATCGCAAAATGCCCCAGTTTTCAATGTCATTTTTTTACATTTTGGAGTCCCCAACGTCGTTTTAACACGTTTTTAAAATGCAAAATAACGCAAAATGATCCTCAACACGCAAAATAACATCCAAATAACGTCAAAAATCGCAATTTTCCTTAGTAAAAATTTCTAACGTCAACGTTGTATCCTAAACCAAAGAGATTTATGCCTAAAACTAGTTTTTGTTTACTTTTTTAGACATGTTACTGCTTTTATATCCTAAAAATGATATGTAATTTCAGTAATTTGTTCCCTGCTATTTTAATATGTTATGTTATATTTTATGTTACTTTTTTAACATACGTTTAGCCTTAATAAATGTCGTAAATTGTTCTATCAAAACATTAAGGCCCGGTTTCACCATCATTGTTCAGCTTTAAACTTAGCTTAATTCGTTCTTTGCCTCTTTCTAAAGTAACAGTTGAAAAAAGACAAAGAACGAATTAAACTAAGTTTAAAGTTAAGCGACGTTGGTGAAACCGGGCCTGAGTCGTCTTATTGAAGCCCTGTCCACCTCTGGCCACATTATCAAACACATTATCAAAATAATGCAAAATCCGGAAAAACAAAACGCTAAAGATGCCAAAAAATAACATCAAAATAACGCAAAGTCTGGAAAAACAAAACGCCAAAAATGCCAAAAAATAACACCGAAATGTCGCACCTCTAACAATAAGATAAGAAAGGCATCGCTGAATAAAACTAATTTACTAATTTACTCTTGCCACAAAAGAACGTGTTCTTCAGCTCTGTGTCACGTTGCACATGCTTGAAATTAAAAGTGCATCTCCTGGCCGTAATAAATATAACCGGTAAAGGAAGCAGGAACGCGAAAATCTCAGAAGTTTTCCCGTCTGTCGCACTAATTCGTATTTCGCATTTGGTATTCGAGTTTTCAATCTTTTACATCGCGCACTCGGCAATATCCGGCAACATCTGCGCAAACTTTCGACATGTTAAATTCGATAAATTCTCACGAGACCATATCTGCTCTCTCTCTCTCTCTCTCGTCTATGTTAAGTTACTCTTTCCGAACGCGATACCCGCACGTCCTCGTTCGGAAACGAGGAGCGCGCTGCGGGAATTTCCGCGGTGCTTTCCGCGTGTTTAAACGGACTTGCACGCTATCGGTTGATTAAAGTGTCAATCTATCTATCTAAACGCGCGTTCGGCCGGAAACGCGCGCGGCGCGGCGTTAACGACGGAAATCAGGCCACCGTGATTTAATTAGCCGCGATTAGTCACGACGCGCGCACCAGATATTACGTTTCTCGCGTTAATACGAACGAGATCAATTCCGTCGAACGACGAAAAATTCCCCTCTATATTATTGCTCGTATGCGGAAAAATGCATCTACGGTTGTCGGAGAGCACGCGCCATCCCGCTCGCCGCGAACGTGATCACATTCTGCGAGTTTTATTTCGAGAGTGAGCTCGACCTCTCTTCCCATCCATCCACCCCTCCCTCTCTCTTCTCCCTCCCCCCCTCTCTCTCTCTCTTTGCTTCCCAGTGGAAACAATTTAATAATCGAACTACTGAATTCGCCAATTGCCAGGCCACCACTTAAATTCACTTTACGGTAATTAAGTGTTCCGGTCAATACCGGCGCCATGCAAATGCACCGCAGTTTCGATAATCGAAAATATTTCCCGATTACGCGGTCGCGGGCACATGCGGATATATTTATTAAAACGTTATTATCGTCGCGGGGATAAAACGCGAAATCAAAATCAACTAGCGCTACTTGCCTCGCGCAATCCGTTTAAAACGATTAATTTTTTCAAAAAACATTACGGGATCATCCAACAATTTCTAAACATTCCGAAGCAAATGACCGTAGACATGTGTGCATATGTTTTGAAGTAAATTATTCTTTTATTCGTAATTTATGTAAGTGACCCATAATTTATGCAAGCATTTGTAGCAGCTGTTCATTGTCTTGATTCCTTAAATTCTTAACGATAAATATTTTTAATAAAGTATTAATTCGTTGTTTAATTATTTCGTTAACATGGTGATACTGCACTCGTGCATATTAATAAACTCCAACATCGCAAAAATTAATTATGTGCATTGTTTACAGATTACGCTGATTTCTATTGTTTCGTTTTAAAGAATTATTCATAAACCGATCCTTTTTGCAATAGTATACACACATTAAAAAATGAGAACAATTTATTTTATGCATATGTAGTTTACGACCGGTGTGACAAAAATCTCTGTAAATGTAATATTGACATTATGTACAAAACTCACGTAAATACTATTTTAAAATTTAAAGCACGAACTTTGACCGTATATATTGTAGTTTTCTGTTTGGCGAGAAAAAAGGCGCAGAAGTTATTCATATAAAAAACTGCAAACCAACTGCACAGAAAAATAAAAAAGAGTTTTATTACATTATACAATTGACCTTTATCAACAGTATATAATCAAATAAAGCAAAATTTTAACGATGCAGCGCATAATGAAAGCGTACTATGGATACTATGTTTGACTTGGAAAGGGATTTTCCTTTCAAAAGAGTGATTTCCTTTTCTTTTATATATATTCTGAAATTATTATTACCACAATAATTGCGATTATTCTTAAAAAATATTAAATTACTTAAGAGGGAGGATCGCTCACGAAAGCAAGCTTTGTTTAATGCGTAAGCCAAACAAACAAATATAACCGAAAAATTAAAGTCAAAGGAAAACGTAAAGAACACAGAATACGAAGGTACAGCGATCTTGCCATCGCACTTTCATGCTATTTTCTTTTACATCTCGGCGTGAGTATGCTACGTGTAGCTACGTGTTCCTTTAACAACAAACGAGCTGCTTCGATCTGCGGACCACTGCTAGAAATCGGATACGACTCGCAATAATATTTTTCCCTCTCGCCGAGCCTTTCGGCCGAATCGAAGTCCCATGCCTTTAGATTACACGTAGCCCGCGGGCGTCGCCAGAATTTTTCTTTCGAAATTGCTCGGGCAGCAATAGAATATTTTTTTAAGGACCCTTTTTCGTGTGTGAGTCTAAACTTACTAATATACATTCTATTACCGTACACTAATGTTTTTTTTCAACTGAAATATGTTTTTAACTACTTACATTCCTTTTTACTCTACTATCAAGATTATTTCCTGGTTTATAAACATAATAGCTCACAAAATAAAGAAAAAGAAAGAAGCAGACAGAGAGAGAGAGAGAAGAATAAAAGAGAAACGATAATTTACATTAATAAAGAAATGATAGAAGTTTATGAATCTAGCCTTGTACAGTCTACATTGTAGGGGAACCCGGGGCATAACGGGAACGCTAAGGTTAAAATTAATT